>NC_134825.1:26963598-27337510 GCF_004210375.1 Tachypleus tridentatus | reverse complement strand
TTCTCTTTTAGGTTGCTGGCTATGAAATAGGAGTGCTTCTCTTTTAGGTTGCTGGCTATGAAATAGGAGTGCTTCTCTTTTAGGTTGCTGGCTATGAAATAGGAGTGCTTCTCTTTTAGGTTGCTGGCTATGAAATAGGAGTGCTTCTCTTTTAGGTTGCTGGCTATGAAATAGGAGTGCTTCTCTTTTAGGTTGCTGGCTATGAAATAGGAGTGCTTCTCTTTTAGGTTGCTGGCTATGAAATAGGAGTGCTTCTCTTTTAGGTTGCTGGCTATGAAATAGGAGTGCTTCTCTTTTTTAGGTTGCTGGCTATGAAATAGGAGTGCTTCTCTTTTTAGGTTGCTGGCTATGAAATAAAAGTGCTTTTCTTTTAGGTTGCTGGCTATGAAATAGGAGTGCTTCTCTTTTAGGTTGCTGGCTATGAAATAGGAGTGCTTCTCTTTTAGGTTGCTGGCTATGAAATAGGAGTGCTTCTCTTTTTAGGTTGCTGGCTATGAAATAGGAGTGCTTCTCTTTTAGGTTGCTGGCTATGAAATAGGAGTGCTTCTCTTTTAGGTTGCTGGCTATGAAATAGGAGTGCTTCTCTTTTAGGTTGCTGGCTATGAAATAGGAGTGCTTCTCTTTTAGGTTGCTGGCTATTATGAAATGCTTCTCTTTTAGGTGCTTCTTTTAGCTATTGCTTCTAGGTTGCTGGCTATGAAATAGAAGTGCTTCTCTTTTAGGTTGCTGGCTATGAAATAGGAGTGCTTCTCTTTTAGGTTGCTGGCTATGAAATAGAGTGCTTCTCTTTTAGGTTGCTGGCTATGAAATAGGAGTGCTTCTCTTTTTTTAGGTTGCTGGCTATGAAATAGGAGTGCTTCTCTTTTAGGTTGCTGGCTATGAAATAGGAGTGCTTCTCTTTTAGGTTGCTGGCTATGAAATAGGAGTGCTTCTCTTTTAGGTTGCTGGCTATGAAATAGGAGTGCTTCTCTTTTAGGTTGCTGGCTATGAAATAGGAGTGCTTCTCTTTTAGGTTGCTGGCTATGAAATAGGAGTGCTTCTCTTTTTAGGTTGCTGGCTATGAAATAGGAGTGCTTCTCTTTTAGGTTGCTGGCTATGAAATAGGAGTGCTTCTCTTTTAGGTTGCTGGCTATGAAATAGGGTGCTTCTCTTTTAGGTTGCTGGCTATGAATAGAAGTGCTTCTCTTTTAGGTTGCTGGCTATGAAATAGGAGTGCTTCTCTTTTAGGTTGCTGGCTATGAAATAGGAGTGCTTCTCTTTTAGGTTGCTGGCTATGAAATAGGAGTGCTTCTCTTTTAGGTTGCTGGCTATGAAATAGGAGTGCTTCTCTTTTAGGTTGCTGGCTATGAAATAGGAGTGCTTCTCTTTTAGGTTGCTGGCTATGAAATAGGAGTGCTTCTCTTTTAGGTTGCTGGCTATGAAATAGGAGTGCTTCTCTTTTAGGTTGCTGGCTATGAAATAGGAGTGCTTCTCTTTTAGGTTGCTGGCTATGAAATAGGAGTGCTTCTCTTTTAGGTTGCTGGCTATGAAATAGGAGTGCTTCTCTTTTAGGTTGCTGGCTATGAAATAGGAGTGCTTCTCTTTTAGGTTGCTGGCTATGAAATAGGAGTGCTTCTCTTTTAGGTTGTTGGCTATGAAATAGGAGTGCTTCTCTTTTAGGTTGCTGGCTATGAAATAGGAGTGCTTCTCTTTTAGGTTGCTGGCTATGAAATAGGAGTGCTTCTCTTTTAGGTTGCTGGCTATGAAATAGGAGTGCTTCTCTTTTAGGTTGCTGGCTATGAAATAGGAGTGCTTCTCTTTCAGGTTCTTGGCTATGAAATAGGAGTGCTTCTCTTTTAGGTTGCTGGCTATGAAATAGGAGTGCTTCTCTTTTAGGTTGCTGGCTATGAAATAGGAGTGCTTCTCTTTTAGGTTTTGGCTATGAAATAGGAGTGCTTCTCTTTTAGGTTGCTGGCTATGAAATAGGAGTGCTTCTCTTTTAGGTTGCTGGCTATGAAATAGGAGTGCTTCTCTTTTAGGTTGCTGGCTATGAAATAGGAGTGCTTCTCTTTTAGGTTGCTGGCTATGAAATAGGAGTGCTTCTCTTTTAGGTTGCTGGCTATGAAATAGGAGTGCTTCTCTTTTAGGTTGCTGGCTATGAAATAGGAGTGCTTCTCTTTTAGGTTGCTGGCTATGAAATAGGAGTGCTTTCTCTTTTAGGTTGCTGGCTATGAAATAGGAGTGCTTCTCTTTTAGGTTGCTGGCTATGAAATAGGAGTGCTTCTCTTTTAGGTTGCTGGCTATGAAATAGGAGTGCTTCTCTTTTAGGTTGCTTATAGGTTGCTGGCTATGAAATAGGAGTGCTTCTCTTTTAGGTTGCTGGCTATGAAATAGGAGTGCTTCTCTTTTAGGTTGCTGGCTATGAAATAGGAGTGCTTCTCTTTTAGGTTGCTGGCTATGAAATAGGAGTGCTTCTCTTTTAGGTTGCTGGCTATGAAATAGGAGTGCTTCTCTTTTAGGTTGCTGGCTATGAAATAGGAGTGCTTCTCTTTTAGGTTGCTGGCTATGAAATAGGAGTGCTTCTCTTTTAGGTTGCTGGCTATGAAATAGGAGTGCTTCTCTTTTAGGTTGCTGGCTATGAAATAGGAGTGCTTCTCTTTTAGGTTGCTGGCTATGAAATAGGAGTGCTTCTCTTTTAGGTTGCTGGCTATGAAATAGGAGTGCTTCTCTTTTAGGTTGCTGGCTATGAAATAGGAGTGCTTCTCTTTTAGGTTGCTGGCTATGAAATAGGAGTGCTTCTCTTTTAGGTTGCTGGCTATGAAATAGGAGTGCTTCTCTTTTAGGTTGCTGGCTATGAAATAGGAGTGCTTCTCTTTTAGGTTGCTGGCTATGAAATAGGAGTGCTTCTCTTTTAGGTTGCTGGCTATGAAATAGGAGTGCTTCTCTTTTAGGTTGCTGGCTATGAAATAGGAGTGCTTCTCTTTTAGGTTGCTGGCTATGAAATAGGAGTGCTTCTCTTTTAGGTTGCTGGCTATGAAATAGGAGTGCTTCTCTTTTAGGTTGCTGGCTATGAAATAGGAGTGCTTCTCTTTTAGGTTGCTGGCTATGAAATAGGAGTGCTTCTCTTTTAGGTTGCTGGCTATGAAATAGGAGTGCTTCTCTTTTAGGTTGCTGGCTATGAAATAGGAGTGCTTCTCTTTTAGGTTGCTGGCTATGAAATAGGAGTGCTTCTCTTTTAGGTTGTTGGCTATGAAATAGGAGTGCTTCTCTTTTAGGTTGCTGGCTATGAAATAGGAGTGCTTCTCTTTTAGGTTGCTGGCTATGAAATAGGAGTGCTTCTCTTTTAGGTTGCTGGCTATGAAATAGGAGTGCTTCTCTTTTAGGTTGCTGGCTATGAAATAGGAGTGCTTCTCTTTTAGGTTGCTGGCTATGAAATAGGAGTGCTTCTCTTTTAGGTTGCTGGCTATGAAATAGGAGTGCTTCTCTTTTAGGTTGCTGGCTATGAAATAGGAGTGCTTCTCTTTTAGGTTGCTGGCTATGAAATAGGAGTGCTTCTCTTTTAGGTTGCTGGCTATGAAATAGGAGTGCTTCTCTTTTAGGTTGCTGGCTATGAAATAGGAGTGCTTCTCTTTTAGGTTGCTGGCTATGAAATAGGAGTGCTTCTCTTTTAGGTTGCTGGCTATGAAATAGGAGTGCTTCTCTTTTTAGGTTGCTGGCTATGAAATAGGAGTGCTTCTCTTTTAGGTTGCTGGCTATGAAATAGGAGTGCTTCTCTTTTTAGGTTGCTGGCTATGAAATAGGAGTGCTTCTCTTTTAGGTTGCTGGCTATGAAATAGGAGTGCTTCTCTTTTAGGTTGCTGGCTATGAAATAGGAGTGCTTCTCTTTTAGGTTGCTGGCTATGAAATAGGAGTGCTTCTCTTTTTTAGGTTGCTGGCTATGAAATAGGAGTGCTTCTCTTTTAGGTTGCTGGCTATGAAATAGGAGTGCTTCTCTTTTAGGTTGCTGGCTATGAAATAGGAGTGCTTCTCTTTTAGGTTGCTGGCTATGAAATAGGAGTGCTTCTCTTTTTAGGTTGCTGGCTATGAAATAGGAGTGCTTCTCTTTTAGGTTGCTGGCTATGAAATAGGAGTGCTTCTCTTTTAGGTTGCTGGCTATGAAATAGGAGTGCTTCTCTTTTAGGTTGCTGGCTATGAAATAGGCTTCTCTTTTAGTGCTTCTCTTTTAGGTTGCTGGCTATGAAATAGGAGTGCTTCTCTTTTAGGTTGCTGGCTATGAAATAGGAGTGCTTCTCTTTTAGGTTGCTGGCTATGAAATAGGAGTGCTTCTCTTTTAGGTTGCTGGCTATGAAATAGGAGTGCTTCTCTTTTAGGTTGCTGGCTATGAAATAGGAGTGCTTCTCTTTTTTAGGTTGCTGGCTATGAAATAGGAGTGCTTCTCTTTTAGGTTGCTGGCTATGAAATAGGAGTGCTTCTCTTTTAGGTTGCTGGCTATGAAATAGGAGTGCTTCTCTTTTAGGTTGCTGGCTATGAAATAGGAGTGCTTCTCTTTTAGGTTGTTGGCTATGAAATAGGAGTGCTTCTCTTTTAGGTTGCTGGCTATGAAATAGGAGTGCTTCTCTTTTAGGTTGCTGGCTATGAAATAGGAGTGCTTCTCTTTTAGGTTGCTGGCTATGAAATAGGAGTGCTTCTCTTTTAGGTTGCTGGCTATGAAATAGGAGTGCTTCTCTTTTAGGTTGCTGGCTATGAAATAGGAGTGCTTCTCTTTTAGGTTGCTGGCTATGAAATAGGAGTGCTTCTCTTTTAGGTTGCTGGCTATGAAATAGGAGTGCTTCTCTTTTAGGTTGCTGGCTATGAAATAGGAGTGCTTCTCTTTTAGGTTGCTGGCTATGAAATAGGAGTGCTTCTCTTTTAGGTTGCTGGCTATGAAATAGGAGTGCTTCTCTTTTAGGTTGCTGGCTATGAAATAGGAGTGCTTCTCTTTTAGGTTGCTGGCTATGAAATAGGAGTGCTTCTCTTTTAGGTTGCTGGCTATGAAATAGGAGTGCTTCTCTTTTAGGTTGCTGGCTATGAAATAGGGTGCTTCTCTTTTAGGTTGCTGGCTATGAAATAGGAGTGCTTCTCTTTTAGGTTGCTGGCTATGAAATAGGAGTGCTTCTCTTTTAGGTTGCTGGCTATGAAATAGGAGTGCTTCTCTTTTAGGTTGCTGGCTATGAAATAGGAGTGCTTCTCTTTTAGGTTGCTGGCTATGAAATAGGAGTGCTTCTCTTTTAGGTTGCTGGCTATGAAATAGGAGTGCTTCTCTTTTTAGGTTGCTGGCTATGAAATAGGAGTGCTTCTCTTTTAGGTTGCTGGCTATGAAATAGGAGTGCTTCTCTTTTAGGTTGCTGGCTATGAAATAGGAGTGCTTCTCTTTTAGGTTGCTGGCTATGAAATAGGAGTGCTTCTCTTTTAGGTTGCTGGCTATGAAATAGGAGTGCTTCTCTTTTAGGTTGCTGGCTATGAAATAGGAGTGCTTCTCTTTTAGGTTGCTGGCTATGAAATAGGAGTGCTTCTCTTTTTAGGTTGCTGGCTATGAAATAGGAGTGCTTCTCTTTTAGGTTGCTGGCTATGAAATAGGAGTGCTTCTCTTTTAGGTTGCTGGCTATGAAATAGGAGTGCTTCTCTTTTAGGTTGCTGGCTATGAAATAGGAGTGCTTCTCTTTTAGGTTGCTGGCTATGAAATAGGAGTGCTTCTCTTTTAGGTTGCTGGCTATGAAATAGGAGTGCTTCTCTTTTAGGTTGCTGGCTATGAAATAGGAGTGCTTCTCTTTTAGGTTGCTGGCTATGAAATAGGAGTGCTTCTCTTTTAGGTTGCTGGCTATGAAATAGGAGTGCTTCTCTTTTAGGTTGCTGGCTATGAAATAGGAGTGCTTCTCTTTTAGGTTGCTGGCTATGAAATAGGAGTGCTTCTCTTTTAGGTTGCTGGCTATGAAATAGGAGTGCTTCTCTTTTAGGTTGCTGGCTATGAAATAGGAGTGCTTCTCTTTTAGGTTGCTGGCTATGAAATAGGAGTGCTTCTCTTTTAGGTTGCTGGCTATGAAATAGGAGTGCTTCTCTTTTAGGTTGCTGGCTATGAAATAGGAGTGCTTCTCTTTTTTAGGTTGCTGGCTATGAAATAGGAGTGCTTCTCTTTTAGGTTGCTGGCTATGAAATAGGAGTGCTTCTCTTTTAGGTTGCTGGCTATGAAATAGGAGTGCTTCTCTTTTAGGTTGCTGGCTATGAAATAGGAGTGCTTCTCTTTTAGGTTGCTGGCTATGAAATAGGAGTGCTTCTCTTTTAGGTTGCTGGCTATGAAATAGGAGTGCTTCTCTTTTAGGTTGCTGGCTATGAAATAGGAGTGCTTCTCTTTTAGGTTGCTGGCTATGAAATAGGAGTGCTTCTCTTTTAGGTTGCTGGCTATGAAATAGGAGTGCTTCTCTTTTAGGTTGCTGGCTATGAAATAGGAGTGCTTCTCTTTTAGGTTGCTGGCTATGAAATAGGAGTGCTTCTCTTTTTAGGTTGCTGGCTATGAAATAGGAGTGCTTCTCTTTTAGGTTGCTGGCTATGAAATAGGAGTGCTTCTCTTTTAGGTTGCTGGCTATGAAATAGGAGTGCTTCTCTTTTAGGTTGCTGGCTATGAAATAGGAGTGCTTCTCTTTTAGGTTGCTGGCTATGAAATAGGAGTGCTTCTCTTTTTTAGGTTGCTGGCTATGAAATAGGAGTGCTTCTCTTTTAGGTTGCTGGCTATGAAATAGGAGTGCTTCTCTTTTAGGTTGCTGGCTATGAAATAGGAGTGCTTCTCTTTTAGGTTGCTGGCTATGAAATAGGAGTGCTTCTCTTTTAGGTTGCTGGCTATGAAATAGGAGTGCTTCTCTTTTAGGTTGCTGGCTATGAAATAGGAGTGCTTCTCTTTTAGGTTGCTGGCTATGAAATAGGAGTGCTTCTCTTTTAGGTTGCTGGCTATGAAATAGGAGTGCTTCTCTTTTAGGTTGCTGGCTATGAAATAGGAGTGCTTCTCTTTTAGGTTGCTGGCTATGAAATAGGAGTGCTTCTCTTTTAGGTTGCTGGCTATGAAATAGGAGTGCTTCTCTTTTAGGTTGCTGGCTATGAAATAGGAGTGCTTCTCTTTTAGGTTGCTGGCTATGAAATAGGAGTGCTTCTCTTTTAGGTTGCTGGCTATGAAATAGGAGTGCTTCTCTTTTAGGTTGCTGGCTATGAAATAGGAGTGCTTCTCTTTTAGGTTGCTGGCTATGAAATAGGAGTGCTTCTCTTTTAGGTTGCTGGCTATGAAATAGGAGTGCTTCTCTTTTAGGTTGCTGGCTATGAAATAGGAGTGCTTCTCTTTTAGGTTGCTGGCTATGAAATAGGAGTGCTTCTCTTTTAGGTTGCTGGCTATGAAATAGGAGTGCTTCTCTTTTAGGTTGCTGGCTATGAAATAGGAGTGCTTCTCTTTTAGGTTGCTGGCTATGAAATAGGAGTGCTTCTCTTTTAGGTTGCTGGCTATGAAATAGGAGTGCTTCTCTTTTAGGTTGCTGGCTATGAAATAGGAGTGCTTCTCTTTTAGGTTGCTGGCTATGAAATAGGAGTGCTTCTCTTTTAGGTTGCTGGCTATGAAATAGGAGTGCTTCTCTTTTAGGTTGCTGGCTATGAAATAGGAGTGCTTCTCTTTTAGGTTGCTGGCTATGAAATAGGAGTGCTTCTCTTTTAGGTTGCTGGCTATGAAATAGGAGTGCTTCTCTTTTAGGTTGCTGGCTATGAAATAGGAGTGCTTCTCTTTTAGGTTGCTGGCTATGAAATAGGAGTGCTTCTCTTTTAGGTTGCTGGCTATGAAATAGGAGTGCTTCTCTTTTTTAGGTTGCTGGCTATGAAATAGGAGTGCTTCTCTTTTAGGTTGCTGGCTATGAAATAGGAGTGCTTCTCTTTTTAGGTTGCTGGCTATGAAATAGGAGTGCTTCTCTTTTAGGTTGCTGGCTATGAAATAGGAGTGCTTCTCTTTTAGGTTGTTGGCTATGAAATAGGAGTGCTTCTCTTTTAGGTTGCTGGCTATGAAATAGGAGTGCTTCTCTTTTAGGTTGCTGGCTATGAAATAGGAGTGCTTCTCTTTTAGGTTGCTGGCTATGAAATAGGAGTGCTTCTCTTTTAGGTTGCTGGCTATGAAATAGGAGTGCTTCTCTTTTAGGTTGCTGGCTATGAAATAGGAGTGCTTCTCTTTTAGGTTGCTGGCTATGAAATAGGAGTGCTTCTCTTTTAGGTTGCTGGCTATGAAATAGGAGTGCTTCTCTTTTAGGTTGCTGGCTATGAAATAGGAGTGCTTCTCTTTTAGGTTGCTGGCTATGAAATAGGAGTGCTTCTCTTTTAGGTTGCTGGCTATGAAATAGGAGTGCTTCTCTTTTAGGTTGCTGGCTATGAAATAGGAGTGCTTCTCTTTTAGGTTGCTGGCTATGAAATAGGAGTGCTTCTCTTTTAGGTTGCTGGCTATGAAATAGGAGTGCTTCTCTTTTAGGTTGCTGGCTATGAAATAGGAGTGCTTCTCTTTTAGGTTGCTGGCTATGAAATAGGAGTGCTTCTCTTTTAGGTTGCTGGCTATGAAATAGGAGTGCTTCTCTTTTAGGTTGCTGGCTATGAAATAGGAGTGCTTCTCTTTTAGGTTGCTGGCTATGAAATAGGAGTGCTTCTCTTTTAGGTTGCTGGCTATGAAATAGGAGTGCTTCTCTTTTAGGTTGCTGGCTATGAAATAGGAGTGCTTCTCTTTTAGGTTGCTGGCTATGAAATAGGAGTGCTTCTCTTTTAGGTTGCTGGCTATGAAATAGGAGTGCTTCTCTTTTAGGTTGCTGGCTATGAAATAGGAGTGCTTCTCTTTTAGGTTGCTGGCTATGAAATAGGAGTGCTTCTCTTTTAGGTTGCTGGCTATGAAATAGGAGTGCTTCTCTTTTAGGTTGCTGGCTATGAAATAGGAGTGCTTCTCTTTTAGGTTGCTGGCTATGAAATAGGAGTGCTTCTCTTTTAGGTTGCTGGCTATGAAATAGGAGTGCTTCTCTTTTTAGGTTGCTGGCTATGAAATAGGAGTGCTTCTCTTTTTTTAGGTTGCTGGCTATGAAATAGGAGTGCTTCTCTTTTAGGTTGCTGGCTATGAAATAGGAGTGCTTCTCTTTTAGGTTGCTGGCTATGAAATAGGAGTGCTTCTCTTTTAGGTTTTTAGGTTGCTGGCTATGAAATAGGAGTGCTTCTCTTTTAGGTTGCTGGCTATGAAATAGGAGTGCTTCTCTTTTTAGAGTGCTGGCTATGAAATAGGAGTGCTTCTCTTTTAGGTTGTTGGCTATGAAATAGGAGTGCTTCTCTTTTAGGTTGCTGGCTATGAAATAGGAGTGCTTCTCTTTTAGGTTGCTGGCTATGAAATAGGAGTGCTTCTCTTTTAGGTTGCTGGCTATGAAATAGGAGTGCTTCTCTTTTTAGGTTGCTGGCTATGAAATAGGAGTGCTTCTCTTTTAGGTTGCTGGCTATGAAATAGGAGTGCTTCTCTTTTAGGTTGCTGGCTATGAAATAGGAGTGCTTCTCTTTTAGGTTGCTGGCTATGAAATAGGAGTGCTTCTCTTTTAGGTTGCTGGCTATGAAATAGGAGTGCTTCTCTTTTAGGTTGCTGGCTATGAAATAGGAGTGCTTCTCTTTTAGGTTGCTGGCTATGAAATAGGAGTGCTTCTCTTTTAGGTTGCTGGCTATGAAATAGGAGTGCTTCTCTTTTAGGTTTTTTAGGTTGCTGGCTATGAAATAGGAGTGCTTCTCTTTTAGGTTGCTGGCTATGAAATAGGAGTGCTTCTCTTTTAGGTTGCTGGCTATGAAATAGGAGTGCTTCTCTTTTAGGTTGCTGGCTATGAAATAGGAGTGCTTCTCTTTTAGGTTGCTGGCTATGAAATAGGAGTGCTTCTCTTTTAGGTTGCTGGCTATGAAATAGGAGTGCTTCTCTTTTAGGTTGCTGGCTATGAAATAGGAGTGCTTCTAGGTTTTTTAGTTGTTGCTATGAAATGTGCTTCTCTTTTAGGTTGCTGGCTATGAAATAGGAGTGCTTCTCTTTTAGGTTGCTGGCTATGAAATAGGAGTGCTTCTCTTTTAGGTTGGCTATGAAATAGGAGTGCTTCTCTTTTAGTGTTGCTGGCTATGAAATAGGAGTGCTTCTCTTTTAGGTTTTTGGCTATGAAATAGGAGTGCTTCTCTTTTAGGTTGCTGGCTATGAAATAGGAGTGCTTCTCTTTTAGGTTGCTGGCTATGAAATAGGAGTGCTTCTCTTTTAGGTTGCTGGCTATGAAATAGGAGTGCTTCTCTTTTAGGTTGCTGGCTATGAAATAGGAGTGCTTCTCTTTTAGGTTGCTGGCTATGAAATAGGAGTGCTTCTCTTTTAGGTTGCTGGCTATGAAATAGGAGTGCTTCTCTTTTAGGTTGCTGGCTATGAAATAGGAGTGCTTCTCTTTTAGGTTGCTGGCTATGAAATAGGAGTGCTTCTCTTTTAGGTTGCTGGCTATGAAATAGGAGTGCTTCTCTTTTAGGTTGCTGGCTATGAAATAGGAGTGCTTCTCTTTTAGGTTGCTGGCTATGAAATAGGAGTGCTTCTCTTTTAGGTTGCTGGCTATGAAATAGGAGTGCTTCTCTTTTAGGTTGCTGGCTATGAAATAGGAGTGCTTCTCTTTTAGGTTGCTGGCTATGAAATAGGAGTGCTTCTCTTTTTTATGAAATAGGTTGCTGGCTATGAAATAGGAGTGCTTCTCTTTTAGGTTGCTGGCTATGAAATAGGAGTGCTTCTCTTTTAGGTTGCTGGCTATGAAATAGGAGTGCTTCTCTTTTAGGTTGCTGGCTATGAAATTGCTTCTCTTTTTAGGTTGCTGGCTATGAAATAGGAGTGCTTCTCTTTTAGGTTGCTGGCTATGAAATAGGAGTGCTTCTCTTTTAGGTTGCTGGCTATGAAATAGGAGTGCTTCTCTTTTAGGTTGCTGGCTATGAAATAGGAGTGCTTCTCTTTTAGGTTGCTGGCTATGAAATAGGAGTGCTTCTCTTTTAGGTTGCTGGCTATGAAATAGGAGTGCTTCTCTTTTAGGTTGCTGGCTATGAAATAGGAGTGCTTCTCTTTTAGGTTGCTGGCTATGAAATAGGAGTGCTTCTCTTTTAGGTTGCTGGCTATGAAATAGGAGTGCTTCTCTTTTAGGTTGCTGGCTATGAAATAGGAGTGCTTCTCTTTTAGGTTGCTGGCTATGAAATAGGAGTGCTTCTCTTTTAGGTTGCTGGCTATGAAATAGGAGTGCTTCTCTTTTAGGTTGCTGGCTATGAAATAGGAGTGCTTCTCTTTTAGGTTGCTGGCTATGAAATAGGAGTGCTTCTCTTTTAGGTTGCTGGCTATGAAATAGGAGTGCTTCTCTTTCAGGTTCTTGGCTATGAAATAGGAGTGCTTCTCTTTTAGGTTGCTGGCTATGAAATAGGAGTGCTTCTCTTTTAGGTTGCTGGCTATGAAATAGGAGTGCTTCTCTTTTAGGTTGCTGGCTATGAAATAGGAGTGCTTCTCTTTTAGGTTGCTGGCTATGAAATAGGAGTGCTTCTCTTTTAGGTTGCTGGCTATGAAATAGGAGTGCTTCTCTTTTAGGTTGCTGGCTATGAAATAGGAGTGCTTCTCTTTTAGGTTGCTGGCTATGAAATAGGAGTGCTTCTCTTTTAGGTTGCTGGCTATGAAATAGGAGTGCTTCTCTTTTAGGTTGCTGGCTATGAAATAGGAGTGCTTCTCTTTTAGGTTGCTGGCTATGAAATAGGAGTGCTTCTCTTTTAGGTTGCTGGCTATGAAATAGGAGTGCTTCTCTTTTAGGTTGCTGGCTATGAAATAGGAGTGCTTCTCTTTTAGGTTGCTGGCTATGAAATAGGAGTGCTTCTCTTTTAGGTTGCTGGCTATGAAATAGGAGTGCTTCTCTTTTAGGTTGCTGGCTATGAAATAGGAGTGCTTCTCTTTTAGGTTGCTGGGTATGAAATAGGAGTGCTTCTCTTTTAGGTTGCTGGCTATGAAATAGGAGTGCTTCTCTTTTAGGTTTCTGGCTATGAAAAAGTGCTTCTCTTTTAGGTTGCTGGCTATGAAATAGGAGTGCTTCTCTTTTAGGTTGCTGGCTATGAAATAGGAGTGCTTCTCTTTTAGGTTGCTGGCTATGAAATAGGAGTGCTTCTCTTTTAGGTTGCTGGCTATGAAATAGGAGTGCTTCTCTTTTAGGTTGCTGGCTATGAAATAGGAGTGCTTCTCTTTTTAGGTTGCTTAGGTATGGAAATAGGAGTGCTTCTCTTTTAGGTTGCTGGCTATGAAATAGGAGTGCTTCTCTTTTAGGTTGCTGGCTATGAAATAGGAGTGCTTCTCTTTTAGGTTGCTGGCTATGAAATAGGAGTGCTTCTCTTTTAGGTTGCTGGCTATGAAATAGGAGTGCTTCTCTTTTAGGTTGCTGGCTATGAAATAGGAGTGCTTCTCTTTTAGGTTGCTGGCTATGAAATAGGAGTGCTTCTCTTTTAGGTTGCTGGCTATGAAATAGGAGTGCTTCTCTTTTAGGTTGCTGGCTATGAAATAGGAGTGCTTCTCTTTTAGGTTGCTGGCTATGAAATAGGAGTGCTTCTCTTTTAGGTTGCTGGCTATGAAATAGGAGTGCTTCTCTTTTAGGTTGCTGGCTATGAAATCGGAATGCTTCTCTTTTAGATTGCTGGCTATGAAATAGGAGTGCTTCTCTTTCAGGTTTATGGCTATGAAATAGGAGTGCTTCTCCTTTAGGTTGCTGGCTATGAAATAAGAGTGCTTCTCTTTTAGGTTGCTGGCTATGAAATAGGAGTGCTTCTCTTTTAGGTTGCTGGCTATGAAATAGGAGTGCTTCTCTTTTAGGTTGCTGGCTATGAAATAGGAGTGCTTCTCTTTTAGGTTGCTGGCTATGAAATAGGAGTGCTTCTCTTTTAGGTTGCTGGCTATGAAATAGGAGTGCTTCTCTTTTAGGTTGCTGGCTATGAAATAGGAGTGCTTCTCTTTTAGGTTGCTGGCTATGAAATAGGAGTGCTTCTCTTTTAGGTTGCTGGCTATGAAATAGGAGTGCTTCTCTTTTAGGTTGCTGGCTATGAAATAGTGAGGTTGTGCTGCTTCTCTTTTAGGTTGCTGGCTATGAAATAGGAGTGCTTCTCTTTTAGGTTGCTGGCTATGAAATAGGAGTGCTTCTCTTTTAGATTGCTGGCTATGAAATAGGAGTGCTTCTCTTTTAGGTTGCTGGCTATGAAATAGGAGTGCTTCTCTTTTAGGTTGCTGGCTATGAAATAGGAGTGCTTCTCTTTTAGGTTGCTGGCTATGAAATAGGAGTGCTTCTCTTTTAGGTTGCTGGCTATGAAATAGGAGTGCTTCTCTTTTAGGTTGCTGGCTATGAAATAGGAGTGCTTCTCTTTTAGGTTGCTGGCTATGAAATAGGAGTGCTTCTCTTTTAGGTTGCTGGCTATGAAATAGGAGTGCTTCTCTTTTAGGTTGCTGGCTATGAAATAGGAGTGCTTCTCTTTTAGGTTGCTGGCTATGAAATAGGAGTGCTTCTCTTTTAGGTTGCTGGCTATGAAATAGGAGTGCTTCTCTTTTAGGTTGCTGGCTATGAAATAGGAGTGCTTCTCTTTTAGGTTGCTGGCTATGAAATAGGAGTGCTTCTCTTTTAGGTTGCTGGCTATGAAATAGGAGTGCTTCTCTTTTAGGTTGCTGGCTATGAAATAGGAGTGCTTCTCTTTTAGGTTGCTGGCTATGAAATAGGAGTGCTTCTCTTTTAGGTTGCTGGCTATGAAATAGGAGTGCTTCTCTTTTAGGTTGCTGGCTATGAAATAGGAGTGCTTCTCTTTTAGGTTGCTGGCTATGAAATAGGAGTGCTTCTCTTTTAGGTTGCTGGCTATGAAATAGGAGTGCTTCTCTTTTAGGTTGCTGGCTATGAAATAGGAGTGCTTCTCTTTTAGGTTGCTGGCTATGAAATAGGAGTGCTTCTCTTTTTGGTTGCTGGCTATGAAATAGGAGTGCTTCTCTTTTTAGGTTGCTGGCTATGAAATAGGAGTGCTTCTCTTTTAGGTTGCTGGCTATGAAATAGGAGTGCTTCTCTTTTAGGTTGCTGGCTATGAAATAGGAGTGCTTCTCTTTTAGGTTGCTGGCTATGAAATAGGAGTGCTTCTCTTTTAGGTTGCTTATGAAATAGGAGTGCTTCTCTTTTAGGTTGCTGGCTATGAAATAGGAGTGCTTCTCTTTTAGGTTGCTGGCTATGAAATAGGAGTGCTTCTCTTTTAGGTTGCTGGCTATGAAATAGAGTGCTTCTCTTTTAGGTTGCTGGCTATGAAATAGGAGTGCTTCTCTTTTAGGTTGCTGGCTATGAAATAGGAGTGCTTCTCTTTTAGGTTGCTGGCTATGAAATAGGAGTGCTTCTCTTTTTAGGTTGCTGGCTATGAAATAGGAGTGCTTCTCTTTTAGGTTGCTGGCTATGAAATAGGAGTGCTTCTCTTTTAGGTTGCTGGCTATGAAATAGGAGTGCTTCTCTTTTAGGTTGCTGGCTATGAAATAGGAGTGCTTCTCTTTTAGGTTGCTGGCTATGAAATAGGAGTGCTTCTCTTTTAGGTTGCTGGCTATGAAATAGGAGTGCTTCTCTTTTAGGTTGCTGGCTATGAAATAGGAGTGCTTCTCTTTTAGGTTGCTGGCTATGAAATAGGAGTGCTTCTCTTTTAGGTTGCTGGCTATGAAATAGGAGTGCTTCTCTTTTAGGTTGCTGGCTATGAAATAGGAGTGCTTCTCTTTTAGGTTGCTGGCTATGAAATAGGAGTGCTTCTCTTTTAGGTTGCTGGCTATGAAATAGGAGTGCTTCTCTTTTAGGTTGCTGGCTATGAAATAGGAGTGCTTCTCTTTTAGGTTGCTGGCTATGAAATAGGAGTGCTTCTCTTTTAGGTTGCTGGCTATGAAATAGGAGTGCTTCTCTTTTAGGTTGCTGGCTATGAAATAGGAGTGCTTCTCTTTTAGGTTGCTGGCTATGAAATAAGTGCTTCTCTTTTAGGTTGCTGGCTATGAAATAGGAGTGCTTCTCTTTTAGGTTGCTGGTTATGAAATAGGAGTGCTTCTCTTTTAGGTTGCTGGCTATGAAATAGGAGTGCTTCTCTTTTAGGTTGCTGGCTATGTGCTTCTCTTTTAGGTTGCTGGCTATGAAATAGGAGTGCTTCTCTTTTAGGTTGCTGGCTATGAAATAGGAGTGCTTCTCTTTTAGGTTGCTGGCTATGAAATAGGAGTGCTTCTCTTTTAGTTTGCTGGCTATGAAATAGGAGTGCTTCTCTTTTAGGTTGCTGGCTATGAAAAATAGGTTGCTGGCTAGTGCTGCTTCTCTTTTAGGTTGCTGGCTATGAAATAGGAGTGCTTCTCTTTTAGGTTGCTGGCTATGAGATAGGAGAACTTTTCTTTTAGGTTGCTGGCTATGAAATAGGAGTGCTTCTCTTTTAGGTTGCTGGCTATGAAATAGGAGTGCTTCTCTTTTAGGTTGCTGGCTATGAAATAGGAGTGCTTCTCTTTTAGGTTGCTGGCTATGAAATAGGAGTGCTTCTCTTTTAGGTTGCTGGCTATGAAATAGGAGTGCTTCTCTTTTAGGTTGCTGGCTATGAAATAGGAGTGCTTCTCTTTTAGGTTGCTGGCTATGAAATAGGAGTGCTTCTCTTTTAGGTTGCTGGCTATGAAATAGGAGTGCTTCTCTTTTAGGTTGCTGGCTATGAAATAGGAGTGCTTCTCTTTTAGGTTGCTGGCTATGAAATAGGAGTGCTTCTCTTTTAGGTTGCTGGCTATGAAATAGGAGTGCTTCTCTTTTAGGTTGCTGGCTATGAAATAGGAGTGCTTCTCTTTTAGGTTGCTGGCTATGAAATAGGAGTGCTTCTCTTTTAGGTTGCTGGCTATGAAATAGGAGTGCTTCTCTTTTAGGTTGCTGGCTATGAAATAGGAGTGCTTCTCTTTTAGGTTGCTGGCTATGAAATAGGGTGCTTCTCTTTTAGGTTGCTGGCTATGAAATAGGAGTGCTTCTCTTTTAGGTTGCTGGCTATGAAATAGGAGTGCTTCTCTTTTAGGTTGCTGGCTATGAAATAGGAGTGCTTCTCTTTTAGGTTGCTGGCTATGAAATAGGAGTGCTTCTCTTTTAGGTTGCTGGCTATGAAATAGGAGTGCTTCTCTTTTAGGGTTGCTTCTCTTTTGGCTATGAAATAGGAGTGCTTCTCTTTTAGGTTGCTGGCTATGAAATAGGAGTGCTTCTCTTTTAGGTTGCTGGCTATGAAATAGGAGTGCTTCTCTTTTAGGTTGCTGGCTATGAAATAGGAGTGCTTCTCTTTTAGGTTCTTTTGGCTATGAAATAGGAGTGCTTCTCTTTTAGGTTGCTGGCTATGAAATAGGAGTGCTTCTCTTTTAGGTTGCTGGCTATGAAATAGGAGTGCTTCTCTTTTAGGTTGCTGGCTATGAAATAGGAGTGCTTCTCTTTTAGGTTGCTGGCTATGAAATAGGAGTGCTTCTCTTTTAGGTTGCTGGCTATGAAATAGGAGTGCTTCTCTTTTAGGTTGCTGGCTATGAAATAGGAGTGCTTCTTTTTAGGTTGCTATGAAATAGGAGTGCTTCTCTTTTAGGTTGCTGGCTATAAAATAGAAGTCGTTCTCTTTTAGGTTGCTGGCTATGAAATAGGAGTGCTTCTCTTTTAGGTTGCTGGATATAAAATAGGAGTGCTTCTCTTTTAGGTTGCTGGCTATGAAATAGGAGTGCTTCTCTTTTAGGTTGCTGGCTATGAAATAGGAGTGCTTCTCTTTTAGGTTGCTGGCTATGAAATAGGAGTGCTTCTCTTTTAGGTTGCTGGCTATGAAATAGGAGTGCTTCTCTTTTAGTGCTTCTCTTTTGCTGGCTATGAAATAGGAGTGCTTCTCTTTTAGGTTGCTGGCTATGAAATAGGAGTGCTTCTCTTTTAGGTTGCTGGCTATGAAATAGGAGTGCTTCTCTTTTAGGTTGCTGGCTATGAAATAGGAGTGCTTCTCTTTTAGGTTGCTGGCTATGAAATAGGAGTGCTTCTCTTTTAGGTTGCTGGCTATGAAATAGGAGTGCTTCTCTTTTAGGTTGCTGGCTATGAAATAGGAGTGCTTCTTCTCTTTATGAAATAGGAGTGCTTCTTTTTAGGTTGCTGGCTATGAAATAGGAGTGCTTCTCTTTTAGGTTGCTGGCTATGAAATAGGAGTGCTTCTCTTTTAGGTTGCTGGCTATGAAATAGGAGTGCTTCTCTTTTAGGTTGCTGGCTATGAAATAGGAGTGCTTCTCTTTTAGGTTGCTGGCTATGAAATAGGAGTGCTTCTCTTTTAGGTTGCTGGCTATGAAATAGGAGTGCTTCTCTTTTAGGTTGCTGGCTATGAAATAGGAGTGCTTCTCTTTTAGGTTGCTGGCTATGAAATAGGAGTGCTTCTCTTTTAGGTTGCTGGCTATGAAATAGGAGTGCTTCTCTTTTAGGTTGCTGGCTATGAAATAGGAGTGCTTCTCTTTTAGGTTGCTGGCTATGAAATAGGAGTGCTTCTCTTTTAGGTTGCTGGCTATGAAATAGGAGTGCTTCTCTTTTAGGTTGCTGGCTATGAAATAGGAGTGCTTCTCTTTTAGGTTGCTGGCTATGAAATAGGAGTGCTTCTCTTTTAGGTTGCTGGCTATGAAATAGGAGTGCTTCTCTTTTAGGTTGCTGGCTATGAAATAGGAGTGCTTCTCTTTTAGGTTGCTGGCTATAATATAAGAGTGCTTCTCTTTAAGGTTGTTGGTTATGAAATTGGAGTGCTTCTCTTTTAGGATGCTGGCTATGAAATAGGAGTCCTCTTTTAGGTTGCTGGCTATGAAATAGGAGTGCTTCTCTTTTAGGTTGCTGCTATGAAATAGGAGTGCTTCTCTTTTAGGTTGCTGGCTATGAAATAGGAGTGCTTCTCTTTCAGGTTGCTGGCTATGAAATAAGTGTGCTTCTCTTTTAGGTTGCTGGCTATGAAATAGAAGTGCTTCTCTTTTAGGTTGCTGGCTATGAAATAGGAGTGCTTCTCTTTTAGGTTGCTGGCTATGAAATAGGAGTGCTTCTCTTTTAGGTTGCTGGCTATGAAATAGGAGTGCTTCTCTTTTAGGTTGCTGGCTATGAAATAGGAGTGCTTCTCTTTTAGGTTGCTGGCTATGAAATAGGAGTGCTTCTCTTTTAGGTTGCTGGCTATGAAATAGGAGTGCTTCTCTTTTAGGTTGCTGGCTATGAAATAGGAGTGCTTCTCTTTTAGGTTGCTGGCTATGAAATAGGAGTGCTTCTCTTTTAGGTTGCTGGCTATGAAATAGGAGTGCTTCTCTCTTTTAGGTTGCTGGCTATGAAATAGGAGTGCTTCTCTTTTAGGTTGCTGGCTATGAAATAGAAGTGCTTCTCTTTTAGGTTGCTGGCTATGAAATAGGAGTGCTTCTCTTTTAGGTTGCTGGCTATGAAATAGGAGTGCTTCTCTTTTAGGTTGCTGGCTATGAAATAGGAGTGCTTCTCTAGGTTTTTAGGTTGCTGGCTATGAAATAGGAGTGCTTCTCTTTTAGGTTGCTGGCTATGAAATAGGAGTGCTTCTCTTTTAGGTTGCTGGCTATGAAATAGGAGTGCTTCTCTTTTAGGTTGCTGGCTATGAAATAGGAGTGCTTCTCTTTTAGGTTGCTGGCTATGAAATAGGAGTGCTTCTCTTTTAGGTTGCTGGCTATGAAATAGGAGTGCTTCTCTTTTAGGTTGCTGGCTATGAAATAGGAGTGCTTCTCTTTTAGGTTGCTGGCTATGAAATAGGAGTGCTTCTCTTTTAGGTTGCTGGCTATGAAATAGGAGTGCTTCTCTTTTTTAGGTTGCTGGCTATGAAATAGGAGTGCTTCTCTTTTAGGTTGCTGGCTATGAAATAGGAGTGCTTCTCTTTTAGGTTGCTGGCTATGAAATAGGAGTGCTTCTCTTTTAGGTTGCTGGCTATGAAATAGGAGTGCTTCTCTTTTAGGTTGCTGGCTATGAAATAGGAGTGCTTCTCTTTTAGGTTGCTGGCTATGAAATAGGAGTGCTTCTGGCTATGAAATAGGAGTGCTTTTTTAGGTTGCTGGCTATGAAATAGGAGTGCTTCTCTTTTAGGTTGCTGGCTATGAAATAGGAGTGCTTCTCTTTTAGGTTGCTGGCTATGAAATAGGAGTGGTTCTCTTATGAAATAGGAGTGCTTCTCTTTTAGGTTGCTGGCTATGAAATAGGAGTGCTTCTCTTTTAGGTTGCTGGCTATGAAATAGGAGTGCTTCTCTTTTAGGTTGCTGGCTATGAAATAGGAGTGCTTCTCTTTTAGGTTGCTGGCTATGAAATAGGAGTGCTTCTCTTTTAGGTTGCTGGCTATGAAATAGGAGTGCTTCTCTTTTTTAGGTTGCTTCTCTTTTAGGTTGGCTATGAAATAGGAGTGCTTCTCTTTTAGGTTGCTGGCTATGAAATAGGAGTGCTTCTCTTTTAGGTTGCTGGCTATGAAATAGGAGTACTTCTCGTTAAAAATTATTGGCTATGAAATAGGAGTGCTTCTCTTTTAGGTTGCTGGCTATGAAATAGGAGTGCTTCTCTTTTAGGTTGCTGGCTATGAAATAGGAGTGCTTCTCTTTTAGGTTGCTGGCTATGAAATAGGAGTGCTTCTCTTTTAGGTTGCTGGCTATGAAATAGGAGTGCTTCTCTTTTAGGTTGCTGGCTATGAAATAGGAGTGCTTCTCTTTTAGGTTGCTGGCTATGAAATAGGAGTGCTTCTCTTTTAGGTTGCTGGCTATGAAATAGGAGTGCTTCTCTTTTAGGTTGCTGGCTATGAAATAGGAGTGCTTCTCTTTTAGGTTGCTGGCTATGAAATAGGAGTGCTTCTCTTTTAGGTTGCTGGCTATGAAATAGGAGTGCTTCTCTTTTAGGTTGCTGGCTATGAAATAGGAGTGCTTCTCTTTTAGGTTGCTGGCTATGAAATAGGAGTGCTTCTCTTTTAGGTTGCTGGCTATGAAATAGGAGTGCTTCTCTTTTAGGTTGCTGGCTATGAAATAGGAGTGCTTCTCTTTTAGGTTGCTGGCTATGAAATAGGAGTGCTTCTCTTTTAGGTTGCTGGCTATGAAATAGGAGTGCTTCTCTTTTAGGTTGCTGGCTATGAAATAGGAGTGCTTCTCTTTTAGGTTGCTGGCTATGAAATAGGAGTGCTTCTCTTTTAGGTTGCTGGCTATGAAATAGGAGTGCTTCTCTTTTAGGTTGCTGGCTATGAAATAGGAGTGCTTCTCTTTTAGGTTGCTGGCTATGAAATAGGAGTGCTTCTCTTTTAGGTTGCTGGCTATGAAATAGGAGTGCTTCTCTTTTAGGTTGCTGGCTATGAAATAGGAGTGCTTCTCTTTTAGGTTGCTGGCTATGAAATAGGAGTGCTTCTCTTTTAGGTTGCTGGCTATGAAATAGGAGTGCTTCTCTTTTAGGTTGCTGGCTATGAAATAGGAGTGCTTCTCTTTTAGGTTGCTGGCTATGAAATAGGAGTGCTTCTCTTTTAGGTTGCTGGCTATGAAATAGGAGTGCTTCTCTTTTAGGTTGCTGGCTATGAAATAGGAGTGCTTCTCTTTTAGGTTGCTGGCTATGAAATAGGAGTGCTTCTCTTTTAGGTTGCTGGCTATGAAATAGGAGTGCTTCTCTTTTAGGTTGCTGGCTATGAAATAGGAGTGCTTCTCTTTTTAGGTTGCTGGCTATGAAATAGGAGTGCTTCTCTTTTAGGTTGCTGGCTATGAAATAGGAGTGCTTCTCTTTATGTTCCTGGCTAAGAAATAGTGCTTCTCTTTTAGGTTGTGGCTATGAAATAGGAGTCTCTTTTAGGTTGCTGGCTATGAAATAGGAGTGCTTCTCTTTTAGGTTGCTGGCTATGAAATAGGAGTGCTTCTCTTTTAGGTTGCTGGCTATGAAATAGGAGTGCTTCTCTTTTAGGTTGCTGGCTATGAAATAGGAGTGCTTCTCTTTTAGGTTGCTGGCTATGAAATAGGAGTGCTTCTCTTTTAGGTTGCTGGCTATGAAATAGGAGTGCTTCTCTTTTAGGTTGCTGGCTATGAAATAGGAGTGCTTCTCTTTTAGGTTGCTGGCTATGAAATAGGAGTGCTTCTCTTTTAGGTTGCTGGCTATGAAATAGGAGTGCTTCTCTTTTAGGTTGCTGGCTATGAAATAGGAGTGCTTCTCTTTTAGGTTGCTGGCTATGAAATAGGAGTGCTTCTCTTTTAGGTTGCTGGCTATGAAATAGGAGTGCTTCTCTTTTAGGTTGCTGGCTATGAAATAGGAGTGCTTCTCTTTTAGGTTGCTGGCTATGAAATAGGAGTGCTTCTCTTTTAGGTTGCTGGCTATGAAATAGGAGTGCTTTCTTAGGTTTTAGGTTGCTGGCTATGAAATAGGAGTGCTTCTCTTTTAGGTTGCTGGCTATGAAATAGGAGTGCTTCTCTTTTAGGTTGCTGGCTATGAAATAGGAGTGCTTCTCTTTTAGGTTGCTGGCTATGAAATAGGAGTGCTTCTCTTTTAGGTTGCTGGCTATGAAATAGGAGTGCTTCTCTTTTAGGTTGCTGGCTATGAAATAGGAGTGCTTCTCTTTTAGGTTGCTGGCTATGAAATAGGAGTGCTTCTCTTTTAGGTTTTTTAGGTTGCTGGCTATGAAATAGGAGTGCTTCTCTTTTAGGTTGCTGGCTATGAAATAGGAGTGCTTCTCTTTTAGGTTGCTGGCTATGAAATAGGAGTGCTTCTCTTTTAGGTTGCTGGCTATGAAATAGGAGTGCTTCTCTTTTTTTAGGTTGCTTCTCTTTTTTTGGCTATGAAATAGGAGTGCTTCTCTCTTTTAGGTTGCTGGCTATGAAATAGGAGTGCTTCTCTTTTAGGTTGCTGGCTATGAAATAGGAGTGCTTCTCTTTTAGGTTGCTGGCTATGAAATAGGAGTGCTTCTCTTTTAGGTTGCTGGCTATGAAATAGGAGTGCTTCTCTTTTAGGTTGCTGGCTATGAAATAGGAGTGCTTCTCTTTTAGGTTGCTGGCTATGAAATAGGAGTGCTTCTCTTTTAGGTTGCTGGCTATGAAATAGGAGTGCTTCTCTTTTAGGTTGCTGGCTATGAAATAGGAGTGCTTCTCTTTTAGGTTGCTGGCTATGAAATAGGAGTGCTTCTCTTTTAGGTTGCTGGCTATGAAATAGGAGTGCTTCTCTTTTAGGTTGCTGGCTATGAAATAGGAGTGCTTCTCTTTTAGGTTGCTGGCTATGAAATAGGAGTGCTTCTCTTTTAGGTTGCTGGCTATGAAATAGGAGTGCTTCTCTTTTAGGTTGCTGGCTATGAAATAGGAGTGCTTCTCTTTTAGGTTGTGGCTATGAAATCTCTTTTTAGGTTGCTGTGTATGAAATATAAGTGCTTCTCTTTTTAGGTTGCTGGCTATGAAAAAAGTGCTTCTCTTTTAGGTTGCTGGCTATGAAATAGGAGTGCTTCTCTTTTAGGTTGCTGGCTATGAAATAGGAGTGCTTCTCTTTTAGGTTGCTGGCTATGAAATAGGAGTGCTTCTCTTTTAGGTTGCTGGCTATGAAATAGGAGTGCTTCTCTTTTAGGTTGCTGGCTATGAAATAGGAGTGCTTCTCTTTTAGGTTGCTGGCTATGAAATAGGAGTGCTTCTCTTTTTAGGTTGCTGGCTATGAAATAGGAGTGCTTCTCTTTTAGGTTGCTGGCTATGAAATAGGAGTGCTTCTCTTTTAGGTTGCTGGCTATGAAATAGGAGTGCTTCTCTTTTAGGTTGCTGGCTATGAAATAGGAGTGCTTCTCTTTTAGGTTGCTGGCTATGAAATAGGAGTGCTTCTCTTTTAGGTTGCTGGCTATGAAATAGGAGTGCTTCTCTTTTAGGTTGCTGGCTATGAAATAGGAGTGCTTCTCTTTTAGGTTGCTGGCTATGAAATAGGAGTGCTTCTCTTTTAGGTTGCTGGCTATGAAATAGGAGTGCTTCTCTTTTAGGTTGCTGGCTATGAAATAGGAGTGCTTCTCTTTTAGGTTGCTGGCTATGAAATAGGAGTGCTTCTCTTTTAGGTTGCTGGCTATGAAATAGAGTGCTTCTCTTTTAGGTTGCTGGCTATGAAATAGGAGTGCTTCTCTTTTAGGTTGCTGGCTATGAAATAGGAGTGCTTCTCTTTTAGGTTGCTGGCTATGAAATAGGAGTGCTTCTCTTTTTAGGTTGCTGGCTATGAAATAGGAGTGCTTCTCTTTTAGGTTGCTGGCTATGAAATAGGAGTGCTTCTCTTTTAGGTTCTGGCTATGAAATAGGTGCTTCTCTTTTAGGTTGCTGGCTATGAAATAGGAGTGCTTCTCTTTTAGGTTGCTGGCTATGAAATAGGAGTGCTTCTCTTTTAGGTTGCTGGCTATGAAATAGGAGTGCTTCTCTTTTAGGTTGCTGGCTATGAAATAGGAGTGCTTCTCTTTTGCTTCTCTATGAAATAGGAGTTTTAGGTTGCTGGCTATGAAATAGGAGTGCTTCTCTTTTAGGTTGCTGGCTATGAAATAGGAGTGCTTCTCTTTTAGGTTGCTGGCTATGAAATAGGAGTGCTTCTCTTTTAGGTTGCTGGCTATGAAATAGGAGTGCTTCTCTTTTAGGTTGCTGGCTATGAAATAGGAGTGCTTCTCTTTTAGGTTGCTGGCTATGAAATAGGAGTGCTTCTCTTTTAGGTTGCTGGCTATGAAATAGGAGTGCTTCTCTTTTAGGTTGCTGGCTATGAAATAGGAGTGCTTCTCTTTTAGGTTGCTGGCTATGAAATAGGAGTGCTTCTCTTTTAGGTTGCTGGCTATGAAATAGGAGTGCTTCTCTTTTAGGTTGCTGGCTATGAAATAGGAGTGCTTCTTTTTTAGGTTGCTGGCTATGAAATAGGAGTGCTTCTCTTTTAGGTTGCTGGCTATGAAATAGGAGTGCTTCTCTTTTAGGTTGCTGGCTATGAAATAGGAGTGCTTCTCTTTTAGGTTGCTGGCTATGAAATAGGAGTGCTTCTCTTTTAGGTTGCTGGCTATGAAATAGGAGTGCTTCTCTTTTAGGTTGCTGGCTATGAAATAGGAGTTCTTCTCTTTTAGGTTGCTGGCTATGAAATAGGAGTGCTTCTCTTTTAGGTTGCTGGCTATGAAATAGGAGTGCTTCTCTTTTAGGTTGCTGGCTATGAAATAGGAGTGCTTCTCTTTTAGGTTGCTGGCTATGAAATAGGAGTGCTTCTCTTTTAGGTTGCTGGCTATGAAATAGGAGTGCTTCTCTTTTAGGTTGCTGGCTATGAAATAGGAGTGCTTCTCTTTTAGGTTGCTGGCTATGAAATAGGAGTGCTTCTCTTTTAGGTTGCTGGCTATGAAATAGGAGTGCTTCTCTTTTAGGTTGCTGGCTATGAAATAGGAGTGCTTCTCTTTTAGGTTGCTGGCTATGAAATAGGAGTGCTTCTCTTTTAGGTTGCTGGCTATGAAATAGGAGTGCTTCTCTTTTTAGGTTGCTGGCTATGAAATAGGAGTGCTTCTCTTTTAGGTTGCTGGCTATGAAATAGGAGTGCTTCTCTTTTAGGTTGCTGGCTATGAAATAGGAGTGCTTCTCTTTTAGGTTGCTGGCTATGAAATAGGAGTGCTTCTCTTTTAGGTTGCTGGCTATGAAATAGGAGTGCTTCTCTTTTAGGTTGCTGGCTATGAAATAGGAGTGCTTCTCTTTTAGGTTGCTGGCTATGAAATAGGAGTGCTTCTCTTTTAGGTTGCTGGCTATGAAATAGGAGTGCTTCTCTTTTAGGTTGCTGGCTATGAAATAGGAGTGCTTCTCTTTTAGGTTGCTGGCTATGAAATAGGAGTGCTTCTCTTTTAGGTTGCTGGCTATGAAATAGGAGTGCTTCTCTTTTAGGTTGCTGGCTATGAAATAGGAGTGCTTCTCTTTTAGGTTGCTGGCTATGAAATAGGAGTGCTTCTCTTTTAGGTTGCTGGCTATGAAATAGGAGTGCTTCTCTTTTAGGTTGCTGGCTATGAAATAGGAGTGCTTCTCTTTTAGGTTGCTGGCTATGAAATAGGAGTGCTTCTCTTTTAGGTTGCTGGCTATGAAATAGGAGTGCTTCTCTTTTAGGTTGCTGGCTATGAAATAGGAGTGCTTCTCTTTTAGGTTGCTGGCTATGAAATAGGAGTGCTTCTCTTTTAGGTTGCTGGCTATGAAATAGGAGTGCTTCTCTTTTAGGTTGCTGGCTATGAAATAGGAGTGCTTCTCTTTTAGGTTGCTGGCTATGAAATAGGAGTGCTTCTCTTTTAGGTTGCTGGCTATGAAATAGGAGTGCTTCTCTTTTAGGTTGCTGGCTATGAAATGCTTCTCTTTTAGGTTGCTGGCTATGAAATAGGAGTGCTTCTCTTTTAGGTTGCTGGCTATGAAATAGGAGTGCTTCTCTTTTAGGTTGCTGGCTAAGAAATAGGAGTGCTTCTCTTTTTAGGTTGCTGGCTATGAAATAGGAGTGCTTCTCTTTTAGGTTGCTGGCTATGAAATAGGAGTGCTTCTCTTTTTATGGGAGTGCTTCTCTTTTAGGTTGCTGGGTATGAAATCGTAGTGCTTCTCTTTTACGTTGCTGGCTATGAAATAGGAGTGCTTCTCTTTCAGGTTGCTGGCTATGAAATAGGAGTGCTTCTCTTTTAGGTTGCTGGCTATGAAATAGGAGTGCTTCTCTTTTAGGTTGCTGGCTATGAAATAGGAGTGCTTCTCTTTTAGGTTGCTGGCTATGAAATAGGAGTGCTTCTCTTTTAGGTTGCTTTAGGTTGCTGGCTTTTATGAGTGCTTCTCTTTTAGGTTGCTGGCTATGAAATAGGAGTGCTTCTCTTTTTTAGGTTGCTGGCTATGAAATAGGAGTGCTTCTCTTTTAGGTTGCTGGCTATGAAATAGGAGTGCTTCTCTTTTTAGGTTGCTGGCTATGAAATAGGAGTGCTTCTCTTTTAGGTTGCTGGCTATGAAATAGGAGTGCTTCTCTTTTAGGTTTAGGAAATAGGAGTGCTGGTTATGCTAAATAGGAGTGCTTCTCTTTTAGGTTGCTGGCTATGAAATAGGAGTGCTTCTCTTTTTTTAGGTTGCTGGCTATGAAATAGGAGTGCTTCTCTTTTAGGTTGCTGGCTATGAAATAGGAGTGCTTCTCTTTTAGGTTGCTGGCTATGAAATAGGAGTGCTTCTCTTTTAGGTTGCTGGCTATGAAATAGGAGTGCTTCTCTTTTAGGTTGCTGGCTATGAAATAGGAGTGCTTCTCTTTTAGGTTGCTGGCTATGAAATAGGAGTGCTTCTCTTTTTAGGTTGCTGGCTATGAAATAGGAGTGCTTCTCTTTTAGGTTGCTGGCTATGAAATAGGAGTGCTTCTCTTTTAGGTTGCTGGCTATGAAATAGGAGTGCTTCTCTTTTAGGTTGCTTTATGAAATAGGAGTGCTTCTCTTTTAGGTTGCTGGCTATGAAATAGGAGTGCTTCTCTTTTAGGTTGCTGGCTATGAAATAGGAGTGCTTCTCTTTTAGGTTGCTGGCTATGAAATAGGAGTGCTTCTCTTTTAGGTTGCTGGCTATGAAATAGGAGTGCTTCTCTTTTAGGTTGCTGGCTATGAAATAGGAGTGCTTCTCTTTTAGGTTGCTGGCTATGAAATAGGAGTGCTTCTCTTTTAGGTTGCTGGCTATGAAATAGGAGTGCTTCTCTTTTAGGTTGCTGGCTATGAAATAGGAGTGCTTCTCTTTTAGGTTGCTGGTTATGAAATAGGAGTGCTTCTCTTTTAGGTTGCTGGCTATGAAATAGGAGTGCTTCTCTTTTAGGTTGCTGGCTATGAAATAGGAGTGCTTCTCTTTTAGGTTGCTGGCTATGAAATAGGAGTGCTTCTCTTTTAGGTTGCTGGCTATGAAATAGGAGTGCTTCTCTTTTAGGTTGCTGGCTATGAAATAGGAGTGCTTCTCTTTTAGGTTGCTGGCTATGAAATAGGAGTGCTTCTCTTTTAGGTTGCTGGCTATGAAATAGGAGTGCTTCTCTTTTAGGTTGCTGGCTATGAAATAGGAGTGCTTCTCTTTTAGGTTGCTGGCTATGAAATAGGAGTGCTTCTCTTTTAGGTTGCTGGCTATGAAAAGGAGTGCTTCTCTTTTAGGTTGCTGGCTATGAAATAGGAGTGCTTCTCTTTTAGGTTGCTGGCTATGAAATAGGAGTGCTTCTCTTTTAGTTTGCTGGCTATGAAATAGCAGTGCTTCTCTTTTAGGTTGCTGGCTATGAAATAGGAGTGCTTCTCTTTTAGGTTGCTGGCTATGAAATAGGAGTGCTTCTCTTTTAGGTTGCTGGCTATGAAATAGGAGTGCTTCTCTTTTAGGTTGCTGGCTATGAAATAGGAGTGCTTCTCTTTTAGGTTGCTGGCTATGAAATAGGAGTGCTTCTCTTTTAGGTTGCTGGCTATGAAATAGGAGTGCTTCTCTTTTTTAGGTTGCTGGCTATGAAATAGGAGTGCTTCTCTTTTAGGTTGCTGGCTATGAAATAGGAGTGCTTCTCTTTTAGGTTGCTGGCTATGAAATAGGAGTGCTTCTCTTTTAGGTTGCTGGCTATGAAATAGGAGTGCTTCTCTTTTAGGTTGCTGGCTATGAAATAGGAGTGCTTCTCTTTTAGGTTGCTGGCTATGAAATAGGAGTGCTTCTCTTTTAGGTTGCTGGCTATGAAATAGGAGTGCTTCTCTTTTAGGTTGCTGGCTATGAAATAGGAGTGCTTCTCTTTTAGGTTGCTGGCTATGAAATAGGAGTGCTTCTCTTTTAGGTTGCTGGCTATGAAATAGGAGTGCTTCTCTTTTAGGTTGCTGGCTATGAAATAGGAGTGCTTCTCTTTTAGGTTGCTTTTAGGCTTCTCTTTTAGGCTGGCTATGAAATAGGAGTGCTTCTCTTTTAGGTTGCTGGCTATGAAATAGGAGTGCTTCTCTTTTAGGTTGCTGGCTATGAAATAGGAGTGCTTCTCTTTTAGGTTGCTGGCTATGAAATAGGAGTGCTTCTCTTTTAGGTTGCTGGCTATGAAATAGGAGTGCTTCTCTTTTAGGTTGCTGGCTATGAAATAGGAGTGCTTCTCTTTTAGGTTGCTGGCTATGAAATAGGAGTGCTTCTCTTTTAGGTTGCTGGCTATGAAATAGAGTGCTTCTCTTTTAGGTTGCTGGCTATGAAATAGGAGTGCTTCTCTTTTAGGTTGCTGGCTATGAAATAGGAGTGCTTTCTAGGTTGCTTTTAGGTTGCTTCTCTTTTAGGCTGGCTATGAAATAGGAGTGCTTCTCTTTTAGGTTGCTGGCTATGAAATAGGAGTGCTTCTCTTTTAGGTTGCTGGCTATGAAATAGCAGTGTATATCTTTTAGGTTGCTGGCTATAAATTAGGAGTGCTTCTCCTTTATGTTGCTGGCTATGAAATAGGAGTGCTTCTTAGGTTGCTTTTAGGTTGCTGGCTATGAAATAGGAATGCTTCTCTTTTAGGTTGCTGGTTATGAAATAGGAGTGCTTCTCTTTTAGGTTGCTGGCTATGAAATAGTAGTGCTTCTCTTTTAGGTTGCTGGCTATGAAATAGGAGTGCTTCTCTTTTAGGTTGCTGGCTATGAAATAGGAGTGCTTCTCTTTTAGGTTGCTGGCTATGAAATAGGAGTGCTTCTCTTTTAGGTTGCTGGCTATGAAATAGGAGTGCTTCTCTTTTAGGTTGCTGGCTATGAAATAGGAGTGCTTCTCTTTTAGGTTGCTGGCTATGAAATAGGAGTGCTTCTCTTTTAGGTTGCTGGCTATGAAATAGGAGTGCTTCTCTTTTAGGTTGCTGGCTATGAAATAGGAGTGCTTCTCTTTTAGGTTGCTGGCTATGAAATAGGAGTGCTTCTCTTTTAGGTTGCTGGCTATGAAATAGGAGTGCTTCTCTTTTAGGTTGCTGGCTATGAAATAGGAGTGCTTCTCTTTTAGGTTCCTGGCTATGAAATAGGAGTGCTTCTCTCTTTATGTTGTTGGCTATGAAATAGGAGTGCTTCTCTTTTAGGTTGCTGGCTATGAAATAAAAGTGATTCTCTTTTAGGTTGCTTGCTATGAAATAGGAGTGCTTCTCTTTTAGGCTTCTCTTTTAGGTAGCTGAATATAAAATAGCAGTGCTTCTCTTTTAGGTTGTTGGTTATGAAATAGGAGTGCTTCTCTTTTAGGTTGCTGGCTATGAAATAGGAGTGCTTCTCTTTTAGGTTGCTGGCTATGAAATAGGAGTGCTTCTCTTTTAGGTTGCTGGCTATGAAATAGGAGTGCTTCTCTTTTAGGTTGCTGGCTATGAAATAGGAGTGCTTCTCTTTTAGGTTGCTGGCTATGAAATAGGAGTGCTTCTCTTTTAGGTTGCTGGCTATGAAATAGGAGTGCTTCTCTTTTAGGTTGCTGGCTATGAAATAGGAGTGCTTCTCTTTTAGGTTGCTGGCTATGAAATAGGAGTGCTTCTCTTTTAGGTTGCTGGCTATGAAATAGGAGTGCTTCTCTTTTAGGTTGCTGGCTATGAAATAGGAGTGCTTCTCTTTTAGGTTGCTGGCTATGAAATAGTGAGGTTGTGCTTCTCTTCTTTTTTAGGTTGCTGGCTATGAAATAGGAGTGCTTCTCTTTAAGGTTGCTGGCTATGAAATAGGAGTGCTTCTCTTTTAGGTTGCTGGCTATGAAATAGGAGTGCTTCTTTTAGGTTTTTAGGTTGTTGGCTATGAAATAGGAGTGCTTCTCTTTTAGGTTGCTGGCTATGAAATAGGAGTGCTTCTCTTTTAGGTTGCTGGCTATGAAATAGGAGTGCTTCTCTTTTAGGTTGCTGGCTATGAAATAGGAGTGCTTCTCTTTTAGGTTGCTGGCTATGAAATAGGAGTGCTTCTCTTTTAGGTTGCTGGCTATGAAATAGGAGTGCTTCTCTTTTAGGTTGCTGGCTATGAAATAGGAGTGCTTCTCTTTTAGGTTGCTGGCTATGAAATAGGAGTGCTTCTCTTTTTAGGTTGCTGGCTATGAAATAGGAGTGCTTTTAGGTTGCTGGCTATGAAATAGGAGTGCTTCTCTTTTAGGTTGCTGGCTATGAAATAGGAGTGCTTCTCTTTTAGGTTGCTGGCTATGAAATAGGAGTGCTTCTCTTTTAGGTTGCTGGCTATGAAATAGGAGTGCTTCTCTTTTAGGTTGCTGGCTATGAAATAGGAGTGCTTCTCTTTTAGGTTGCTGGCTATGAAATAGGAGTGCTTCTCTTTTAGGTTGCTGGCTATGAAATAGGAGTGCTTCTCTTTTAGGTTGCTGGCTATGAAATAGGAGTGCTTCTCTTTTAGGTTGCTGGCTATGAAATAGGAGTGCTTCTCTTTTAGGTTGCTGGCTATGAAATAGGAGTGCTTCTCTTTTAGGTTGCTGGCTATGAAATAGGAGTGCTTCTCTTTTAGGTTGCTGGCTATGAAATAGGAGTGCTTCTCTTTTAGGTTGCTGGCTATGAAATAGGAGTGCTTCTCTTTTAGGTTGCTGGCTATGAAATAGGGGTGCTTCTCTTTTAGGTTGCTGGCTATGAAATAGGAGTGCTTCTCTTTTAGGTTGCTGGCTATGAAATAGGAGTGCTTCTCTTTTAGGTTGCTGGCTATGAAATAGGAGTGCTTCTCTTTTAGGTTGCTGGCTATGAAATAGGAGTGCTTCTCTTTTAGGTTGCTGGCTATGAAATAGGAGTGCTTCTCTTTTAGGTTGCTTCTCTTTTGGCTATGAAATAGGAGTGCTTCTCTTTTAGGTTGCTGGCTATGAAATAGGAGTGCTTCTCTTTTAGGTTGCTGGCTATGAAATAGGAGTGCTTCTCTTTTAGGTTGCTGGCTATGAAATAGGAGTGCTTCTCTTTTAGGTTGTTGGCTATGAAATAGGAGTGCTTCTCTTTTAGGTTGCTGGCTATGAAATAGGAGTGCTTCTCTTTTAGGTTGCTGGCTATGAAATAGGAGTGCTTCTCTTTTAGGTTGCTGGCTATGAAATAGGAGTGCTTCTCTTTTAGGTTGCTGGCTATGAAATAGGAGTGCTTCTCTTTTTAGGTTGCTGGCTATGAAATAGGAGTGCTTCTCTTTTAGGTTGCTGGCTATGAAATAGGAGTGCTTCTCTTTTAGGTTGCTGGCTATGAAATAGGAGTGCTTCTCTTTTAGGTTGCTGGTTGCTGGCTATGAAATAGGAGTGCTTCTCTTTTAGGTTGCTGGCTATGAAATAGGAGTGCTTCTCTTTTAGGTTGCTGGCTATGAAATAGGAGTGCTTCTCTTTTAGGTTGCTGGCTATGAAATAGGAGTGCTTCTCTTTTAGGTTGCTGGCTATGAAATAGGAGTGCTTCTCTTTTAGGTTGCTGGCTATGAAATAGGAGTGCTTCTCTTTTAGGTTGCTGGCTATGAAATAGGAGTGCTTCTCTTTTAGGTTGCTGGCTATGAAATAGGAGTGCTTCTCTTTTAGGTTGCTGGCTATGAAATAGGAGTGCTTCTCTTTTAGGTTGCTGGCTATGAAATAGGAGTGCTTCTCTTTTAGGTTGCTGGCTATGAAATAGGAGTGCTTCTCTTTTAGGTTGCTGGCTATGAAATAGGAGTGCTTCTCTTTTAGGTTGCTGGCTATGAAATAGGAGTGCTTCTCTTTTAGGTTGCTGGCTATGAAATAGGAGTGCTTCTCTTTTAGGTTGCTGGCTATGAAATAGGAGTGCTTCTCTTTTAGGTTGCTGGCTATGAAATAGGAGTGCTTCTCTTTTAGGTTGCTGGCTATGAAATAGGAGTGCTTCTCTTTTAGGTTGCTGGCTATGAAATAGGAGTGCTTCTCTTTTAGGTTGCTGGCTATGAAATAGGAGTGCTTTTCGTTAAAAATTATTGGCTCTGAAATAGGAGTGCATCTCTTTTAGGTTGCTGGCTATGAAATAGGAGTGCTTCTCTTTTACGTTGCTGGCTATGAAATAGGAGTGCTTCTCTTTTAGGTTGCTGGCTATGAAATAGGAGTGCTTCTCTTTTAGGTTGCTGGCTATGAAATAGGAGTGCTTCTCTTTTAGGTTGTTGGCTATGAAATAGGAGTGCTTCTCTTTTAGGTTGCTGGCTATGAAATAGGAGTGCTTCTCTTTTAGGTTGCTGGCTATGAAATAGGAGTGCTTCTCTTTTAGGTTGCTGGCTATGAAAAATAGGAGTGCTTCTCTTTTAGGTTGCTGGCTATGAAATAGGAGTGCTTCTCTTTTAGGTTGCTGGCTATGAAATAGGAGTGCTTCTCTTTTAGGTTGCTGGCTATGAAATAGGAGTGCTTGTCTTTCAGGTTCCTGGCTATGAAATAGGAGTGCTTCTCTTTTAGGTTGCTGGCTATGAAATAGGAGTGCTTCTCTTTTAGGTTGCTGGCTATAAAATAGAAGTGCTTCTCCTTCAGGTTCCTGGCTAAGAAATAGGAGTGCTTCTCTGCTTCTCTTTTAGGTTGCTGGCTATGAAATAGGAGTGGTTCTCTTTTAGGTTGCTGGCTATGAGATAGGAGTACTTTTCGTTAAAATTATTGGCACTGAAATTGGAGTGATTCTCTTTTAGGTTGCTGGCTATGAAATAGGAGTGCTTCTCTTTTAGGTTGCTGGCTATGAAATAGGAGTGCTTCTCTTTTAGGTTGCTGGCTATGAAATAGGAGTGCTTCTCTTTTAGGTTGCTGGCTATGAAATAGGAGTGCTTCTCTTTTAGGTTGCTGGCTATGAAATAGGAGTGCTTCTCTTTTAGGTTGCTGGCTATGAAATAGGAGTGCTTCTCTTTTAGGTTGCTGGCTATGAAATAGGAGTGCTTCTCTTTTAGGTTGCTGGCTATGAAATAGGAGTGCTTCTCTTTTAGGTTGCTGGCTATGAAATAGGAGTGCTTCTCTTTTAGGTTGCTGGCTATGAAATAGGAGTGCTTCTCTTTTAGGTTGCTGGCTATGAAATAGGAGTGCTTCTCTTTTAGGTTGCTGGCTATGAAATAGGAGTGCTTCTCTTTTAGGTTGCTGGCTATAAAATAAATAGTGCTTCTCTTTTAGGTTGCTGGCTATGAAATAGGAGTGCTTCTCTTTTAGGTTGCTGGCTATGAAATAGGAGTGCTTCTCTTTTAGGTTGCTGGCTATGAAATAGGAGTGCTTCTCTTTTAGGTTGCTATGAAATAGGAGTGCTTCTCTTTTAGGTTGCTGGCTATAAAATAGGAGTGCTTCTCTTTCAGGTTGCTGGCTATGAAATAGGAGTGCTTCTCTTTTAGGTTGCTGGCTATGAAATAGGAGTGCTTTCTCTTTTAGGTTGCTGGCTATGAAATAGGAGTGCTTCTCTTTTAGGTTGCTGGCTATGAAATAGGAGTGCTTCTCTTTTAGGTTGCTGGCTATGAAATAGGAGTGCTTCTCTCTTTTAGGTTGCTGGCTATGAAATAGGAGTGCTTCTCTTTTAGGTTGCTGGCTATGAAATAGGAGTGCTTCTCTTTTAGGTTGCTGGCTATGAAATAGGAGTGCTTCTCTTTTTAGGTTGCTGGCTATGAAATAGGAGTGCTTCTCTTTTAGGTTGCTGGCTATGAAATAGGAGTGCTTCTCTTTTAGGTTGCTGGCTATGAAATAGGAGTGCTTCTCTTTTAGGTTGCTGGCTATGAAATAGGAGTGCTTCTCTTTTAGGTTGCTGGCTATGAAATAGGAGTGCTTCTCTTTTAGGTTGCTGGCTATGAAATAGGAGTGCTTCTCTTTTAGGTTGCTGGCTATGAAATAGGAGTGCTTCTCTTTTAGGTTGCTGGCTATGAAATAGGAGTGCTTCTCTTTTAGGTTAGGAGTGGCTCTTTTGAAATATGAAATAGGAGTGCTTCTCTTTTAGGTTGCTGGCTATGAAATAGGAGTGATTCTCTTTTAGGTTGCTGGCTATGAAATAGGAGTGTTCTCTATTTTTTAGGTTGCTGGCTATGAAATAGGAGTGCTTCTCTTTTAGGTTGCTGGCTATGAAATAGGAGTGCTTCTCTTTTAGGTTGCTGGCTATGAAATAGGAGTGCTTCTCTTTTAGGTTGCTGGCTATGAAATAGGAGTGCTTCTCTTTTAGGTTGCTGGCTATGAAAAGTGCTTCTCTTTTAGGTTGCTGGCTATGGAGTGCTTCTCTTTTAGGTTGCTGGCTATGAAATAGGAGTGCTTCTCTTTTAGGTTGCTGGCTATGAAATAGGAGTGCTTCTCTTTTAGGTTGCTGGCTATGAAATAGGAGTGCTTCTCTTTTAGGTTGCTGGCTATGAAATAGGAGTGCTTCTCTTTTAGGTTGCTGGCTATGAAATAGGAGTGCTTCTCTTTTAGGTTGCTGGCTATGAAATAGGAGTGCTTCTCTTTTAGGTTGCTGGCTATGAAATAGGAGTGCTTCTCTTTTAGGTTGCTGGCTATGAAATAGGAGTGCTTCTCTTTTAGGTTGCTGGCTATGAAATAGGAGTGCTTCTCTTTTAGGTTGCTGGCTATGAAATAGGAGTGCTTCTCTTTTAGGTTGCTGGCTATGAAATAGGAGTGCTTCTCTTTTAGGTTGCTGGCTATGAAATAGGAGTGCTTCTCTTTTAGGTTGCTGGCTATGAAATAGGAGTGCTTCTCTTTTAGGTTGCTGGCTATGAAATAGGAGTGCTTCTCTTTTAGGTTGCTGGCTATGAAATAGGAGTGCTTCTCTTTTAGGTTGCTGGCTATGAAATAGGAGTGCTTCTCTTTTAGGTTGCTGGCTATGAAATAGGAGTGCTTCTCTTTTAGGTTGCTGGCTATGAAATAGGAGTGCTTCTCTTTTAGGTTGCTGGCTATGAAATAGGAGTGCTTCTTTTTTTAGGTTGCTGGTTATGAAATAGGAGTGCTTCTCTTTTAGGTTGCTGGCTATGAAATAGGAGTGCTTCTCTTTTAGGTTGCTGGCTATGAAATAGGAGTGCTTCTCTTTTAGGTTGCTGGCTATGAAATAGGAGTGCTTCTCTTTTAGGTTGCTGGCTATGAAATAGGAGTGCTTCTCTTTTAGGTTGCTGGCTATGAAATAGGAGTGCTTCTCTTTTAGGTTGCTGGCTATGAAATAGGAGTGCTTCTCTTTTAGGTTGCTGGCTATGAAATAGGAGTGCTTCTCTTTTAGGTTGCTGGCTATGAAATAGGAGTGCTTCTCTTTTAGGTTGCTGGCTATGAAATAGGAGTGCTTCTCTTTTAGGTTGCTGGCTATGAAATAGGAGTGCTTCTCTTTTAGGTTGCTGGCTATGAAATAGGAGTGATTTTCTTTTAGGTTGCTGGCTATGAAATAGGAGTGCTTCTCTTTTAGGTTGCTGGCTATGAAATAGGAGTGCTTCTCTTTTAGGTTGCTGGCTATGAAATAGTGAGTGCTTCTCTTTTAGGTTGCTGGCTATGAAATAGGAGTGCTTCTCTTTTAGGTTGCTGGCTATGAAATAGGAGTGCTTCTCTTTTAGGTTGCTGGCTATGAAATAGGAGTGCTTCTCTTTTAGGTTGCTGGCTATGAAATAGGAGTGCTTCTCTTTTAGGTTGCTGGCTATGAAATAGGAGTGCTTCTTTTAGGTTTTTTATGGTGCTTCTCTTTTGGTTGCTGGCTATGAAATAGGAGTGCTTCTCTTTTAGGTTGCTGGCTATGAAATAGTAGTGCTTCTCTTTTAGGTTGCTGGCTATGAAATAGGAGTGCTTCTCTTTTAGGTTGCTGGCTATGAAATAGGAGTGCTTCTCTTTTAGGTTGCTGGCTATGAAATAGGAGTGCTTCTCTTTTAGGTTGCTGGCTATGAAATAGGAGTGCTTCTCTTTTAGGTTGCTGGCTATGAAATAGGAGTGCTTCTCTTTTAGGTTGCTGGCTATGAAATAGGAGTGCTTCTCTTTTAGGTTGCTGGCTATGAAATAGGAGTGCTTCTCTTTTAGGTTGCTGGCTATGAAATAGGAGTGCTTCTCTTTTAGGTTGCTGGCTATGAAATAGGAGTGCTTCTCTTTTAGGTTGCTGGCTATGAAATAGGAGTGCTTCTCTTTTAGGTTGCTGGCTATGAAATAGGAGTGCTTCTCTTTTAGGTTGCTGGCTATGAAATAGGAGTGCTTCTCTTTTAGGTTGCTGGCTATGAAATAGGAGTGCTTCTCTTTTAGGTTGCTGGCTATGAAATAGGAGTGCTTCTTTTTTAGGTTGCTGGCTATGAAATAGGAGTGCTTCTCTTTTAGGTTGCTGGCTATGAAATAGGAGTGCTTCTCTTTTAGGTTGCTGGCTATGAAATAGGAGTGCTTCTCTTTTAGGTTGCTGGCTATGAAATAGGAGTGCTTCTCTTTTAGGTTGCTTTTAGGAGTGCTTCTCTTTTAGGTTGCTGGCTATGAAATAGGAGTGCTTCTCTTTTAGGTTGCTGGCTATGAAATAGGAGTGCTTCTCTTTTAGGTTGCTGGCTATGAAATAGGAGTGCTTCTCTTTTAGGTTGCTGGCTATGAAATAGGAGTGCTTCTCTTTTAGGTTGCTGGCTATGAAATAGGAGTGCTTCTCTTTTAGGTTGCTGGCTATGAAATAGGAGTGCTTCTCTTTTAGGTTGCTGGCTATGAAATAGGAGTGCTTCTCTTTTAGGTTGCTGGCTATGAAATAGGAGTGCTTCTCTTTTAGGTTGCTGGCTATGAAATAGGAGTGCTTCTCTTTTAGGTTGCTGGCTATGAAATAGGAGTGCTTCTCTTTTAGGTTGCTGGCTATGAAATAAAAGTGCTTCTCTTTTAGGTTGCTGGCTATGAAATAGGAGTGCTTCTCTTTTAGGTTGCTGGCTATGAAATAGGAGTGCTTCTCTTTTAGGTTGCTGGCTATGAAATAGGAGTGCTTCTCTTTTAGGTTGCTGGCTATGAAATAGGAGTGCTTCTCTTTCAGGTTCGTGGCTATGAAATAGGAGTGCTTCTCTTTTAGGTTGCTGGCTATGAAATTGGAGTGCTTTTCTTTTAGGTTGCTGGCTATGAAATAGAAGTGCTTCTCTTTTAGGTTGCTGGCTATGAAATAGGAGTGCTTCTCTTTTAGGTTGCTGGCTATGAAATAGGAGTGCTTCTCTTTTAGGTTGCTGGCTATGAAATAGGAGTGCTTCTCTTTTAGGTTGCTGGCTATGAAATAGGAGTGCTTCTCTTTTAGGTTGCTGGCTATGAAATAGGAGTGCTTCTCTTTTAGGTTGCTGGCTATGAAATAGGAGTGCTTCTCTTTTAGGTTGCTGGCTATGAAATAGGAGTGCTTCTCTTTTTAGGTTGCTGGCTATGAAATAGGAGTGCTTCTCTTTTAGGTTGCTGGCTATGAAATAGGAGTGCTTCTCTTTTAGGTTGCTGGCTATGAAATAGGAGTGCTTCTCTTTTAGGTTGCTGGCTATGAAATAGGAGTGCTTCTCTTTTAGGTTGCTGGCTATGAAATAGGAGTGCTTCTCTTTTAGGTTGCTGGCTATGAAATAGGAGTGCTTCTCTTTTAGGTTGCTGGCTATGAAATCGGAGAGCTTTTCTTTTAGGTTCTTGGTTATGAAATAAAAGTGATTCTCTTTTAGTTTGCTGGCTATGAAATAGGAGTGCTTCTATTTTAGGTTGCTGGCTATGAAATAGGAGTGCTTCTGTTTTAGGTTGCTGGCTATAAAATAGGAGTGCTTATATTTTAGGTTAAAGGCTATAAAATAGGAGTGCTTCTCTTTTAGGTTGCTGGCTATGAAATAGGAGTGCTTCTCTTTTAGGTTGCTGGCTATGAAATAGGAGTGCTTCTCTTTTAGGTTGCTGGCTATGAAATAGGAGTGCTTCTCTTTTAGGTTGCTGGCTATGAAATAGGAGTGCTTCTCTTTTAGGTTGCTGGCTATGAAATAGGAGTGCTTCTCTTTTAGGTTGCTGGCTATGAAATAGGAGTGCTTCTCTTTTAGGTTGCTGGCTATGAAATAGGAGTGCTTCTCTTTTAGGTTGCTGGCTATGAAATAGGAGTGCTTCTCTTTTAGGTTGCTGGCTATGAAATAGGAGTGCTTCTCTTTTAGGTTGCTGGCTATGAAATAGGAGTGCTTCTCTTTTAGGTTGCTGGCTATGAAATAGGAGTGCTTCTCTTTTAGGTTGCTGGCTATGAAATAGGAGTGCTTCTCTTTTAGGTTGCTGGCTATGAAATAGGAGTGCTTCTCTTTTAGGTTGCTGGCTATGAAATAGGAGTGCTTCTCTTTTAGGTTGCTGGCTATGAAATAGGAGTGCTTCTCTTTTAGGTTGCTGGCTATGAAATAGGAGTGCTTCTCTTTTAGGTTGCTGGCTATGAAATAGGAGTGCTTCTCTTTTAGGTTGTTGGCTATGAAATAGGAGTGCTTCTCTTTTAGGTTGCTGGCTATGAAATAGGAGTGCTTCTCTTTTAGGTTGCTGGCTATGAAATAGGAGTGCTTCTTTTAGGTTGCTGGCTATGAAATAGGAGTGCTTCTCTTTTAGGTTGCTGGCTATGAAATAGGAGTGCTTCTCTTTTAGGTTGCTGGCTATGAAATAGGAGTGCTTCTCTTTTAGGTTGCTGGCTATGAAATAGGAGTGCTTCTCTTTTAGGTTGCTGGCTATGAAATAGGAGTGCTTCTCTTTTAGGTTGCTGGCTATGAAATAGGAGTGCTTCTCTTTTAGGTTGCTGGCTATGAAATAGGAGTGCTTCTCTTTTAGGTTGCTGGCTATGAAATAAGTGCTTCTCTTTTAGGTTGCTGGCTATGAAATAGGAGTGCTTCTCTTTTAGGTTGCTGGCTATGAAATAGGAGTGCTTCTCTTTTAGGTTGCTGGCTATGAAATAGGAGTGCTTCTCTTTTAGGTTGCTGGCTATGAAATAGGAGTGCTTCTCTTTTTAGGTTGCTGGCTATGAAATAGGAGTGCTTCTCTTTTAGGTTGTTGGCTATGAAATAGGAGTGCTTCTCTTTTAGGTTGCTGGCTATGAAATAGGAGTGCTTCTCTTTTAGGTTGCTGGCTATGAAATAGGAGTGCTTCTCTTTTAGGTTGCTGGCTATGAAATAGGAGTGCTTCTCTTTTAGGTTGCTGGCTATGAAATAGGAGTGCTTCTCTTTTAGGTTGCTGGCTATGAAATAGGAGTGCTTCTCTTTTAGGTTGCTGGCTATGAAATAGGAGTGCTTCTCTTTTAGGTTGCTGGCTATGAAATAGGAGTGCTTCTCTTTTAGGTTGCTGGCTATGAAATAAGAGTGCTTCTCTTTTAGATTGCTGGCTATGAAATAGGAGTGCTTCTCTTTTAGGTTGCTGGCTATGAAATAGGAGTGCTTCTCTTTTAGGCTTCTGGCTATGAAATAGGAGTGCTTCTCTTTTACGTTGCTAGCTATGAAATAGGAGGGCTTCTCTTTTAGATTACTGGCTATGAAATAGGAGTGTTTCTGTTTCAGGTTCATGGCTATGAAATAGGAGTGCTTCTCTTTTAGGTTGCTGGCTATGAAATAGGAGTGCTTCTCTTTTAGGTTGCTGGCTATGAAATAGGAGTGCTTCTCTTTTAGGTTGCTGGCTATGAAATAGGAGTGCTTCTCTTTTAGGTTGCTGGCTATGAAATAGGAGTGCTTCTCTTTTAGGTTGCTGGCTATGAAATAGGAGTGCTTCTCTTTTAGGTTGCTGGCTATGAAATAGGAGTGCTTCTCTTTTAGGTTGCTGGCTATGAAATAGGAGTGCTTCTCTTTTAGGTTGCTGGCTATGAAATAGGAGTGCTTCTCTTTTAGGTTGCTGGCTATGAAATAGGAGTGTCTCTTTTCTCTTTTAGGTTGCTGGCTATGAAATAGGAGTGCTTCTCTTTTAGGTTGCTGGCTATGAAATAGGAGTGCTTCTCTTTTAGGTTGCTGGCTATGAAATAGGAGTGCTTCTCTTTTAGGTTGCTGGCTATGAAATAGGAGTGCTTCTCTTTTAGGTTGCTGGCTATGAAATAGGAGTGCTTCTCTTTTAGGTTGCTGGCTATGAAATAGGAGTGCTTCTCTTTTAGGTTGCTGGCTATGAAATAGGAGTGCTTCTCTTTTAGGTTGCTGGCTATGAAATAGGAGTGCTTCTCTTTTAGGTTGCTGGCTATGAAAAAAAGTGCTTCTCTTTTAGGTTGCTGGCTATGAAATAGGAGTGCTTCTCTTTCAGGTTGCTGGCTATGAAATAGGAGTGCTTCTCTTTTAGGTTGCTGGCTATGAAATAGGAGTGCTTCTCTTTTAGGTTGCTGGCTATGAAATAGGAGTGCTTCTCTTTTAGGTTGCTGGCTATGAAATAGGAGTGCTTCTCTTTTAGGTTGCTGGCTATGAAATAGGAGTGCTTCTCTTTTAGGTTGCTGGCTATGAAATAGGAGTGCTTCTCTTTTAGGTTGCTTATGAAATAGTGCTTCTCTTTTAGGTTGCTGGCTATGAAATAGGAGTGCTTCTCTTTTAGGTTGCTGGCTATGAAATAGGAGTGCTTCTCTTTTAGTTTGCTGGATATAAAATAGCAGTGCTTCTCTTTTTGGTTGTTGGCTATGAAATAGGAGTGCTTCTCTTTTAGGTTGCTGGCTATGAAATAGGAGTGCTTCTCTTTTAGGTTGCTGGCTATGAAATAGGAGTGCTTCTCTTTTAGGTTGCTGGCTATGAAATAGGAGTGCTTCTCTTTTAGGTTGCTGGCTATGAAATAGGAGTGCTTCTCTTTTAGGTTGCTGGCTATGAAATAGGAGTGCTTCTCTTTTAGGTTGCTGGCTATGAAATAGTGCTTCTCTTTTAGGTTGCTGGCTATGAGTGCTTCTCTTTTAGGTTGCTGGCTATGAAATAGGAGTGCTTCTCTTTTAGGTTGCTGGCTATGAAATAGGAGTGCTTCTCTTTTAGGTTGCTGGCTATAAAATAGGAGTGCTTCTCTTTTTAGGTTGCTGGCTATGAAATAGGAGTGCTTCTCTTTTAGGTTGCTGGCTATGAAATAGGAGTGCTTCTCTTTTAGGTTGCTGGCTATGAAATAGGAGTGCTTCTCTTTTAGGTTGCTGGCTATGAAATAGGAGTGCTTCTCTTTTAGGTTGCTGGCTATGAAATAGGAGTGCTTCTCTTTTAGGTTGCTGGCTATGAAATAGGAGTGCTTCTCTTTTAGGTTGCTGGCTATGAAATAGGAGTGCTTCTCTTTTAGGTTGCTGGCTATGAAATAGGAGTGCTTCTCTTTTAGGTTGCTGGCTATGAAATAGGAGTGCTTCTCTTTTAGGTTGCTGGCTATGAAATAGGAGTGCTTCTCTTTTAGGTTGCTGGCTATGAAATAGGAGTGCTTCTCTTTTAGGTTGCTGGCTATGAAATAGGAGTGCTTCTCTTTTAGGTTGCTGGCTATGAAATAGGAGTGCTTCTCTTTTAGGTTGCTGGCTATGAAATAGGAGTGCTTCTCTTTTAGGTTGCTGGCTATGAAATAGGAGTGCTTCTCTTTTAGGTTGCTGGCTATGAAATAGGAGTGCTTCTCTTTTAGGTTGCTGGCTATGAAATAGGAGTGCTTCTCTTTTAGGTTGCTGGCTATGAAATAGGAGTGCTTCTCTTTTAGGTTGCTGGCTATGAAATAGGAGTGCTTCTCTTTTAGGTTGCTGGCTATGAAATAGGAGTGCTTCTCTTTTAGGTTGCTGGCTATGAAATAGGAGTGCTTCTCTTTTAGGTTGCTGGCTATGAAATAGGAGTGCTTCTCTTTTAGGTTGCTGGCTATGAAATAGGAGTGCTTCTCTTTTAGGTTGCTGGCTATGAAATAGGAGTGCTTCTCTTTTAGGTTGCTGGCTATGAAATAGGAGTGCTTCTCTTTTAGGTTGCTGGCTATGAAATAGGAGTGCTTCTCTTTTAGGTTGCTGGCTATGAAATAGGAGTGCTTCTCTTTTAGGTTGCTGGCTATGAAATAGGAGTGCTTCTCTTTTAGGTTGCTGGCTATGAAATAGGAGTGCTTCTCTTTTAGGTTGCTGGCTATGAAATAGGAGTGCTTCTCTTTTAGGTTGCTGGCTATGAAATAGGAGTGCTTCTCTTTTAGGTTGCTGGCTATGAAATAGGAGTGCTTCTCTTTTAGGTTGCTGGCTATGAAATAGGAGTGCTTCTCTTTTAGGTTGCTGGCTATGAAATAGGAGTGCTTCTCTTTTAGGTTGCTGGCTATGAAATAGGAGTGCTTCTCTTTTAGGTTGCTGGCTATGAAATAGGAGTGCTTCTCTTTTAGGTTGCTGGCTATGAAATAGGAGTGCTTCTCTTTTAGGTTGCTGGCTATGAAATAGGAGTGCTTCTCTTTTAGGTTGCTGGCTATGAAATAGGAGTGCTTCTCTTTTAGGTTGCTGGCTATGAAATAGGAGTGCTTCTCTTTTAGGTTGCTGGCTATGAAATAGGAGTGCTTCTCTTTTTAGGTTGCTGGCTATGAAATAGGAGTGCTTCTCTTTTAGGTTGCTGGCTATGAAATAGGAGTGCTTCTCTTTTAGGTTGCTGGCTATGAAATAGGAGTGCTTCTCTTTTAGGTTGCTGGCTATGAAATAGGAGTGCTTCTCTTTTAGGTTGCTGGCTATGAAATAGGAGTGCTTCTCTTTTAGGTTGCTGGCTATGAAATAGGAGTGCTTCTCTTTTAGGTTGCTGGCTATGAAATAGGAGTGCTTCTCTTTTAGGTTGCTGGCTATGAAATAGGAGTGCTTCTCTTTTAGGTTGCTGGCTATGAAATAGGAGTGCTTCTCTTTTAGGTTGCTGGCTATGAAATAGGAGTGCTTCTCTTTTAGGTTGCTGGCTATGAAATAGGAGTGCTTCTCTTTTAGGTTGCTGGCTATGAAATAGGAGTGCTTCTCTTTTAGGTTGCTGGCTATGAAATAGGAGTGCTTCTCTTTTAGGTTGCTGGCTATGAAATAGGAGTGCTTCTCTTTTAGGTTGCTGGCTATGAAATAGGAGTGCTTCTCTTTTAGGTTGCTGGCTATGAAATAGGAGTGCTTCTCTTTTAGGTTGCTGGCTATGAAATAGGAGTGCTTCTCTTTTAGGTTTGGCTATGAAATAGGTTGCTCTTTTGGCTATGAAATAGGAGTGCTTCTCTTTTAGGTTGCTGGCTATGAAATAGGAGTGCTTCTCTTTTAGGTTGCTGGCTATGAAATAGGAGTGCTTCTCTTTTAGGTTGCTGGCTATGAAATAGGAGTGCTTCTCTTTTAGGTTGCTGGCTATGAAATAGGAGTGCTTCTCTTTTAGGTTGCTGGCTATGAAATAGGAGTGCTTCTCTTTTAGGTTGCTGGCTATGAAATAGGAGTGCTTCTCTTTTAGGTTGATGGCTATGAAATTGTAGTGCTTCTCTTTTAGGTTGCTGGCTATGAAATAGGAGTGCTTCTCTTTTAGGTTGCTGGCTATGAAATAGGAGTGCTTCTCTTTTAGGTTGCTGGCTATGAAATAGGAGTGCTTCTCTTTTAGGTTGCTGGCTATGAAATAGGAGTGCTTCTCTTTTAGGTTGCTGGCTATGAAATAGGAGTGCTTCTCTTTTAGGTTGCTGGCTATGAAATAGGAGTGCTTCTCTTTTAGGTTGCTGGCTATGAAATAGGAGTGCTTCTCTCTTTTAGGTTGCTGGCTATGAAATAGGAGTGCTTCTCTTTTAGGTTGCTGGCTATGAAATAGGAGTGCTTCTCTTTTAGGTTGCTGGCTATGAAATAGGAGTGCTTCTCTTTTAGGTTGCTGGCTATGAAATAGGAGTGCTTCTCTTTTAGGTTGCTGGCTATGAAATAGGAGTGCTTCTCTTTTAGGTTGCTGGCTATGAAATAGGAGTGCTTCTCTTTTAGGTTGCTGGCTATGAAATAGGAGTGCTTCTCTTTTAGGTTGCTGGCTATGAAATAGGAGTGCTTCTCTTTTAGGTTGCTGGCTATGAAATAGGAGTGCTTCTCTTTTAGGTTGCTGGCTATGAAATAGGAGTGCTTCTCTTTTAGGTTGCTGGCTATGAAATAGGAGTGCTTCTCTTTTTAGGTTGCTGGCTATGAAATAGGAGTGCTTCTCTTTTAGGTTGCTGGCTATGAAATAGGAGTGCTTCTCTTTTAGGTTGCTGGCTATGAAATAGGAGTGCTTCTCTTTTAGGTTGCTGGCTATGAAATAGGAGTGCTTCTCTTTTAGGTTGCTGGCTATGAAATAGTGCTTCTCTTTTTTTAGGTTGCTGGCTATGAAATAGGAGTGCTTCTCTTTTAGGTTGCTGGCTATGAAATAGGAGTGCTTCTCTTTTAGGTTGCTGGCTATGAAATAGGAGTGCTTCTCTTTTAGGTTGCTGGCTATGAAATAGGAGTGCTTCTCTTTTAGGTTGCTGGCTATGAAATAGGAGTGCTTCTCTTTTAGGTTGCTGGCTATGAAATAGGAGTGCTTCTCTTTTAGGTTGCTGGCTATGAAATAGGAGTGCTTCTCTTTTAGGTTGCTGGCTATGAAATAGGAGTGCTTCTCTTTTAGGTTGCTGGCTATGAAATAGGAGTGCTTCTCTTTTAGGTTGCTGGCTATGAAATAGGAGTGCTTCTCTTTTAGGTTGCTGGCTATGAAATAGGAGTGCTTCTCTTTTAGGTTGCTGGCTATGAAATAGGAGTGCTTCTCTTTTAGGTTGCTGGCTATGAAATAGGAGTGCTTCTCTTTTAGGTTGCTGGCTATGAAATAGGAGTGCTTCTCTTTTAGGTTGCTGGCTATGAAATAGGAGTGCTTCTCTTTTAGGTTGCTGGCTATGAAATAGGAGTGCTTCTCTTTTAGGTTGCTGGCTATGAAATAGGAGTGCTTCTCTTTTAGGTTGCTGGCTATGAAATAGGAGTGCTTCTCTTTTAGGTTGCTGGCTATGAAATAGGAGTGCTTCTCTTTTAGGTTGCTGGCTATGAAATAGGAGTGCTTCTCTTTTAGGTTGCTGGCTATGAAATAGGAGTGCTTCTCTTTTAGGTTGCTGGCTATGAAATAGGAGTGCTTCTCTCTTTTAGGTTGCTTTTGGCTATGAAATAGGAGTGCTTCTCTTTTTAGGTTGCTGGCTATGAAATAGGAGTGCTTCTCTTTTAGGTTGCTGGCTATGAAATAGGAGTGCTTCTCTTTTAGGTTGCTGGCTATGAAATAGGAGTGCTTCTCTTTTAGGTTGCTGGCTATGAAATAGGAGTGCTTCTCTTTTAGGTTGCTGGCTATGAAATAGGAGTGCTTCTCTTTTTAGGTTGCTGGCTATGAAATGAGTGCTTCTCTTTTAGGTTGCTGGCTATGAAATAGGAGTGCTTCTCTTTTAGGTTGCTGGCTATGAAATAGGAGTGCTTCTCTTTTAGGTTGCTGGCTATGAAATAGTGCTTCTCTTTTAGGTTGCTTCTCTCTTTTAGGTTGCTGGCTATGAAATAGGAGTGCTTCTCTTTTAGGTTGCTGGCTATGAAATAGGAGTGCTTCTCTTTTAGGTTGCTAGCTATGAAATAGGAGTGCTTCTCTTTTAGGTTGCTGGCTATGAAATAGGAGTGCTTCTCTTTTAGGTTGCTGGCTATGAAATAGGAGTGCTTCTCTTTTAGGTTGCTGGCTATGAAATAGGAGTGCTTCTCTTTTAGGTTGCTGGCTATGAAATAGGAGTGCTTCTCTTGCTTATTAGGTGCTTCTCTTTTAGGTTGCTGGCTATGAAATAGGAGTGCTTCTCTTTTAGGTTGCTGGCTATGAAATAGGAGTGCTTCTCTTTTAGGTTGCTGGCTATGAAATAGGAGTGCTAGGAGTGCTTCTCTTTTAGGTTGCTGGCTATGAAATAGGAGTGCTTCTCTTTTAGGTTGCTGGCTATGAAATAGGAGTGCTTCTCTTTTAGGTTGTTTTTTATGAAATAGGAGTGCTTCTCTTTTAGATTGCTGGCTATGAAATAGGAGTGCTTCTCTTTCAGTTTCTTGGCTATGAAATAGGAGTTCTTCTCTTTTTAGGTTGCTGGCTATGAAATAGGAGTGCTTCTCTTTTAGGTTGCTGGCTATGAAATAGGAGTGCTTCTCTTTTAGGTTGCTGGCTATGAAATAGGAGTGCTTCTCTTTTAGGTTGCTGGCTATGAAATAGGAGTGCTTCTCTTTTAGGTTGCTGGCTATGAAATAGGAGTGCTTCTCTTTTAGGTTGCTGGCTATGAAATAGGAGTGCTTCTCTTTTAGGTTGCTGGCTATGAAATAGGAGTGCTTCTCTTTTAGGTTGCTGGCTATGAAATAGTGAGGTTGTGCTTCTCTTTTAGGTTGCTGGATATAAAATAGGAGTGCTTCTCTTTCAGGTTCCTGGCTATGAAATAGGAGTGCTTCTCTTTTAGGTTGCTGGCTATGAAATAGGAGTGCTTCTCTTTTAGGTTGCTGGCTATGAAATAGTAGTGCTTCTCTTTTAGGTTGCTGGCTATGAAATAGGAGTGCTTCTCTTTTAGGTTGCTGGCTATGAAATAGGAGTGCTTCTCTTTTAGGTTGCTGGCTATGAAATAGGAGTGCTTCTCTTTTAGGTTGCTGGCTATGAAATAGGAGTGCTTCTCTTTTAGGTTGCTGGCTATGAAATAGGAGTGCTTCTCTTTTAGGTTGCTGGCTATGAAATAGGAGTGCTTTTCTTTTAGGTTGCTGGCTATGAAATAGGAGTGCTTCTCTTTTAGGTTGCTGGCTATGAAATAGGAGTGCTTCTCTTTTAGGTTTCTGGCTATGAAATAGTAGTGCTTCTCTTTTAGGTTTTTAGGTTGCTGGCTATGAAATAGGAGTGCTTCTCTTTTTAGGTTGCTGGCTATGAAATAGGAGTGCTTCTCTTTTAGGTTGCTGGCTATGAAATAGGAGTGCTTCTCTTTTAGGTTGCTGGCTATGAAATAGGAGTGCTTCTCTTTTAGGTTGCTGGCTATGAAATAGGAGTGCTTCTCTTTTAGGTTGCTGGCTATGAAATAGGAGTGCTTCTCTTTTAGGTTGCTGGCTATGAAATAGGAGTGCTTCTCTTTTTAGGTTGCTGGCTATGAAATAGGAGTGCTTCTCTTTTAGGTTGCTGGCTATGAAATAGGAGTGCTTCTCTTTTAGGTTGCTGGCTATGAAATAGGAGTGCTTCTCTTTTAGGTTGCTGGCTATGAAATAGGAGTGCTTCTCTTTTAGGTTGCTGGCTATGAAATAGGAGTGCTTCTCTTTTAGGTTGCTGGCTATGAAATAGGAGTGCTTCTCTTTTAGGTTGCTGGCTATGAAATAGGAGTGCTTCTCTTTTAGGTTGCTGGCTATGAAATAGGAGTGCTTCTCTTTTAGGTTGCTGGCTATGAAATAGGAGTGCTTCTCTTTTAGGTTGCTGGCTATGAAATAGGAGTGCTTCTCTTTTAGGTTGCTGGCTATGAAATAGGAGTGCTTCTCTTTTAGGTTGCTGGCTATGAAATAGGAGTGCTTCTCTTTTAGGTTGCTGGCTATGAAATAGGAGTGCTTCTCTTTTAGGTTGCTGGCTATGAAATAGGAGTGCTTCTCTTTTAGGTTGCTGGCTATGAAATAGGAGTGCTTCTCTTTTAGGTTGCTGGCTATGAAATAGGAGTGCTTCTCTTTTTAGGTTGCTGGCTATGAAATAGGAGTGCTTCTCTTTTAGGTTGCTGGCTATGAAATAGGAGTGCTTCTCTTTTAGGTTGCTGGCTATGAAATAGGAGTGCTTCTCTTTTAGGTTGCTGGCTATGAAATAGGAGTGCTTCTCTTTTAGGTTGCTGGCTATGAAATAGGAGTGCTTCTCTTTTAGGTTGCTGGCTATGAAATAGGAGTGCTTCTCTTTTAGGTTGCTGGCTATGAAATAGGAGTGCTTCTCTTTTAGGTTGTTGGCTATGAAATAGGAGTGCTTCTCTTTTAGGTTGTTGGCTATGAAATAGGAGTGCTTCTCTTTTAGGTTGTTGGCTATGAAATAGGAGTGCTTCTCTTTTAGGTTGCTGGCTATGAAATAGGAGTGCTTCTCTTTTAGGTTGCTGGCTATGAAATAGGAGTGCTTCTCTTTTAGGTTGTTGGTTATGAAATAGGAGTGCTTCTCTTTTAGGTTGCTGGCTATGAAATAGGAGTGCTTCTCTTTTAGGTTGCTGGCTATGAAATAGGAGTGCTTCTCTTTTAGGTTGCTGGCTATGAAATAGGAGTGCTTCTCTTTTAGGTTGCTGGCTATGAAATAGGAGTGCTTCTCTTTTAGGTTGCTGGCTATGAAATAGGAGTGCTTCTCTTTTAGGTTGCTGGCTATGAAATAGGAGTGCTTCTCTTTTAGGTTGCTGGCTATGAAATAGGAGTGCTTCTCTTTTAGGTTGCTGGCTATGAAATAGGAGTGCTTCTCTTTTAGGTTGCTGGCTATGAAATAGGAGTGCTTCTCTTTTAGGTTGCTGGCTATGAAATAGGAGTGCTTCTCTTTTAGGTTGCTGGCTATGAAATAGGAGTGCTTCTCTTTTAGGTTGCTGGCTATGAAATAGGAGTGCTTCTCTTTTAGGTTGCTGGCTATGAAATAGGAGTGCTTCTCTTTTAGGTTGCTGGCTATGAAATAGGAGTGCTTCTCTTTTAGGTTGCTGGCTATGAAATAGGAGTGCTTCTCTTTTTAGGTTGCTGGCTATGAAATAGGAGTGCTTCTCTTTTAGGTTGCTGGCTATGAAATAGGAGTGCTTCTCTTTTAGGTTGCTGGCTATGAAATAGGAGTGCTTCTCTTTTTAGGTTGCTGGCTATGAAATAGGAGTGCTTCTCTTTTAGGTTGCTGGCTATGAAATAGGAGTGCTTCTCTTTTAGGTTGCTGGCTATGAAATAGGAGTGCTTCTCTTTTAGGTTGCTGGCTATGAAATAGGAGTGCTTCTCTTTTAGGTTGCTGGCTATGAAATAGGAGTGCTTCTCTGGCTTTTAGGAGTGGTTGCTGGCTATGAAATAGGAGTGCTTCTCTTTTAGGTTGCTGGCTATGAAATAGGAGTGCTTCTCTTTTAGGTTGCTTTTAGGTTGCTGGCTATGAAATAGGAGTGCTCTCTTTTAGGTTGCTGGCTATGAAATAGGAGTGCTTCTCTTTTAGGTTGCTGGCTATGAAATAGGAGTGCTTCTCTTTTAGGTTGCTGGCTATGAAATAGGAGTGCTTCTCTTTTAGGTTGCTGGCTATGAAATAGGAGTGCTTCTCTTTTAGGTTGCTGGCTATGAAATAGGAGTGCTTCTCTTTTAGGTTGCTGGCTATGAAATAGGAGTGCTTCTCTTTTAGGTTGCTGGCTATGAAATAGGAGTGCTTCTCTTTTAGGTTGCTGGCTATGAAATAGGAGTGCTTCTCTTTTAGGTTGCTGGCTATGAAATAGGAGTGCTTCTCTTTCTTTTAGGAGTGCTTTCTTTTAGGTTGCTGGCTATGAAATAGGAGTGCTTCTCTTTTAGGTTGCTGGCTATGAAATAGGAGTGCTTCTCTTTTAGGTTGCTGGCTATGAAATAGGAGTGCTTCTCTTTTAGGTTGCTGGCTATGAAATAGGAGTGCTTCTCTTTTAGGTTGCTGGCTATGAAATAGGAGTGCTTCTCTTTTAGGTTGTTGGTTATGAAATAGGAGTGCTTCTCTTTTAGGTTGCTGGCTATGAAATAGGAGTGCTTCTCTTTTAGGTTGCTGGCTATGAAATAGGAGTGCTTCTCTTTTAGGTTGCTGGCTATGAAATAGGAGTGCTTCTCTTTTTTAGGTTGCTGGCTATGAAATAGGAGTGCTTCTCTTTTAGGTTGCTGGCTATGAAATAGGAGTGCTTCTCTTTTAGGTTGCTGGCTATGAAATAGGAGTGCTTCTCTTTTAGGTTGCTGGCTATGAAATAGGAGTGCTTCTCTTTTAGGTTGCTGGCTATGAAATAGGAGTGCTTCTCTTTTAGGTTGCTGGCTATGAAATAGGAGTGCTTCTCTTTTAGGTTGCTGGCTATGAAATAGGAGTGCTTCTCTTTTAGGTTGCTGGCTATGAAATAGGAGTGCTTCTCTTTTAGGTTGCTGGCTATGAAATAGGAGTGCTTCTCTTTTAGGTTGCTGGCTATGAAATAGGAGTGCTTCTCTTTTAGGTTGCTGGCTATGAAATAGGAGTGCTTCTCTTTTAGGTTGCTGGCTATGAAATAGGAGTGCTTCTCTTTTAGGTTGCTGGCTATGAAATAGGAGTGCTTCTCTTTTAGGTTGCTGGCTATGAAATAGGAGTGCTTCTCTTTTAGGTTGCTGGCTATGAAATAGGAGTGCTTCTCTTTTTAGGTTGCTGGCTATGAAATAGGAGTGCTTCTCTTTTAGGTTGCTGGCTATGAAATAGGAGTGCTTCTCTTTTAGGTTGCTGGCTATGAAATAGGAGTGCTTCTCTTTTAGGTTGCTGGCTATGAAATAGGAGTGCTTCTCTTTTAGGTTGCTGGCTATGAAATAGGAGTGCTTCTCTTTTAGGTTGCTGGCTATGAAATAGGAGTGCTTCTCTTTTAGGTTGCTGGCTATGAAATAGGAGTGCTTCTCTTTTAGGTTGCTGGCTATGAAATAGGAGTGCTTCTCTTTTAGGTTGCTGGCTATGAAATAGGAGTGCTTCTCTTTTAGGTTGCTGGCTATGAAATAGGAGTGCTTCTCTTTTAGGTTGCTGGCTATGAAATAGGAGTGCTTCTCTTTTTTAGGTTGCTGGCTATGAAATAGGAGTGCTTCTCTTTTAGGTTGCTGGCTATGAAATAGGAGTGCTTCTCTTTTAGGTTGCTGGCTATGAAATAGGAGTGCTTCTCTTTCAGGTTGCTGGCTATGAAATAGGGTGCTTCTCTTTTTAGGTTGCTGGCTATGAAATAGGAGTGCTTCTCTTTTAGGTTGCTGGCTATGAAATAGGAGTGCTTCTCTTTTAGGTTGCTGGCTATGAAATAGGAGTGCTTCTCTTTTAGGTTGCTGGCTATGAAATAGGAGTGCTTCTCTTTTAGGTTGCTGGCTATGAAATAGGAGTGCTTCTCTTTTAGGTTGCTGGCTATGAAATAGGAGTGCTTCTCTTTTAGGTTGCTGGCTATGAAATAGGAGTGCTTCTCTTTTTTAGGTTGCTGGCTATGAAATAGGAGTGCTTCTCTTTTAGGTTGCTGGCTATGAAATAGGAGTGCTTCTCTTTTTAGGTTGCTGGCTATGAAATAGGAGTGCTTCTCTTTTAGGTTGCTGGCTATGAAATAGGAGTGCTTCTCTTTTAGGTTGCTGGCTATGAAATAGGAGTGCTATGAAATAGGAGTGCTTCTGTTTTAGGTTGCTGGCTATGAAATAGGAGTGCTTCTCTTTTTTAGGTTGCTGGCTATGAAATAGGAGTGCTTCTCTTTTAGGTTGCTGGCTATGAAATAGGAGTGCTTCTCTTTTAGGTTGCTGGCTATGAAATAGGAGTGCTTCTCTTTTAGGTTGCTGGCTATGAAATAGGAGTGCTTCTCTTTTTAGGTTGCTGGCTATGAAATAGGAGTGCTTCTCTTTTAGGTTGCTGGCTATGAAATAGGAGTGCTTCTCTTTTAGGTTGCTGGCTATGAAATAGGAGTGCTTCTCTTTTAGGTTGCTGGCTATGAAATAGGAGTGCTTCTCTTTTAGGTTGCTGGCTATGAAATAGGAGTGCTTCTCTTTTAGGTTGTTGGCTATGAAATAGGAGTGCTTCTCTTTTAGGTTGCTGGCTATGAAATAGGAGTGCTTCTCTTTTAGGTTGCTGGCTATGAAATAGGAGTGCTTCTCTTTTAGGTTGCTGGCTATGAAATAGGAGTGCTTCTCTTTTAGGTTGCTGGCTATGAAATAGGAGTGCTTCTCTTTTAGGTTGCTGGCTATGAAATAGGAGTGCTTCTCTTTTAGGTTGCTGGCTATGAAATAGGAGTGCTTCTCTTTTAGGTTGCTGGCTATGAAATAGGAGTGCTTCTCTTTTAGGTTGCTGGCTATGAAATAGGAGTGCTTCTCTTTTAGGTTGCTGGCTATGAAATAGGAGTGCTTCTCTTTTAGGTTGCTGGCTATGAAATAGGAGTGCTTCTCTTTTAGGTTGCTGGCTATGAAATAGGAGTGCTTCTCTTTTAGGTTGTTGGCTATGAAATAGGAGTGCTTCTCTTTTAGGTTGCTGGCTATGAAATAGGAGTGCTTCTCTTTTAGGTTGCTGGCTATGAAATAGGAGTGCTTCTCTTTTTAGGTTGCTGGCTATGAAATAGGAGTGCTTCTCTTTTAGGTTGCTGGCTATGAAATAGGAGTGCTTCTCTTTTAGGTTGCTGGCTATGAAATAGGAGTGCTTCTCTTTTAGGTTGCTGGCTATGAAATAGGAGTGCTTCTCTTTTTAGGTTGCTGGCTATGAAATAGGAGTGCTTCTCTTTTAGGTTGCTGGCTATGAAATAGGAGTGCTTCTCTTTTAGGTTGCTGGCTATGAAATAGGAGTGCTTCTCTTTTAGGTTGCTGGCTATGAAATAGGAGTGCTTCTCTTTTAGGTTGCTGGCTATGAAATAGGAGTGCTTCTCTTTTAGGTTGCTGGCTATGAAATAGGAGTGCTTCTCTTTTAGGTTGCTGGCTATGAAATAGGAGTGCTTCTCTTTTAGGTTGCTGGCTATGAAATAGGAGTGCTTCTCTTTTAGGTTGCTGGCTATGAAATAGGAGTGCTTCTCTTTTAGGTTGCTGGCTATGAAATAGGAGTGCTTCTCTTTTAGGTTGCTGGCTATGAAATAGGAGTGCTTCTCTTTTTAGGTTGCTGGCTATGAAATAGGAGTGCTTCTCTTTTAGGTTGCTGGCTATGAAATAGGAGTGCTTCTCTTTTAGGTTGCTGGCTATGAAATAGGAGTGCTTCTCTTTTAGGTTGTTGGCTATGAAATAGGAGTGCTTCTCTTTTAGGTTGCTGGCTATGAAATAGGAGTGCTTCTCTTTTAGGTTGCTGGCTATGAAATAGGAGTGCTTCTCTTTTAGGTTGCTGGCTATGAAATAGGAGTGCTTCTCTTTTAGGTTGCTGGCTATGAAATAGGAGTGCTTCTCTTTTAGGTTGCTGGCTATGAAATAGGAGTGCTTCTCTTTTAGGTTGCTGGCTATGAAATAGGAGTGCTTCTCTTTTAGGTTGCTGGCTATGAAATAGGAGTGCTTCTCTTTTAGGTTGCTGGCTATGAAATAGGAGTGCTTCTCTTTTAGGTTGCTGGCTATGAAATAGGAGTGCTTCTCTTTTAGGTTGCTGGCTATGAAATAGGAGTGCTTCTCTTTTAGGTTGCTGGCTATGAAATAGGAGTGCTTCTCTTTTAGGTTGCTGGCTATGAAATAGGAGTGCTTCTCTTTTAGGTTGCTGGCTATGAAATAGGAGTGCTTCTCTTTTAGGTTGCTGGCTATGAAATAGGAGTGCTTCTCTTTTAGGTTGCTGGCTATGAAATAGGAGTGCTTCTCTTTTAGGTTGCTGGCTATGAAATAGGAGTGCTTCTCTTTTAGGTTGCTGGCTATGAAATAGGAGTGCTTCTCTTTTAGGTTGCTGGCTATGAAATAGGAGTGCTTCTCTTTTAGGTTGCTGGCTATGAAATAGGAGTGCTTCTCTTTTAGGTTGCTGGCTATGAAATAGGAGTGCTTCTCTTTTTTAGGTTGCTGGCTATGAAATAGGAGTGCTTCTCTTTTAGGTTGCTGGCTATGAAATAGGAGTGCTTCTCTTTTTAGGTTGCTGGCTATGAAATAGGAGTGCTTCTCTTTTAGGTTGCTGGCTATGAAATAGGAGTGCTTCTCTTTTTAGGTTGCTGGCTATGAAATAGGAGTGCTTCTCTTTTAGGTTGCTGGCTATGAAATAGGAGTGCTTCTCTTTTAGGTTGCTGGCTATGAAATAGGAGTGCTTCTCTTTTAGGTTGCTGGCTATGAAATAGGAGTGCTTCTCTTTTAGGTTGCTGGCTATGAAATAGGAGTGCTTCTCTTTTAGGTTGCTGGCTATGAAATAGGAGTGCTTCTCTTTTAGGTTGTTGGCTATGAAATAGGAGTGCTTCTCTTTTAGGTTGCTGGCTATGAAATAGGAGTGCTTCTCTTTTAGGTTGCTGGCTATGAAATAGGAGTGCTTCTCTTTTAGGTTGCTGGCTATGAAATAGGAGTGCTTCTCTTTTAGGTTGCTGGCTATGAAATAGGAGTGCTTCTCTTTTAGGTTGCTGGCTATGAAATAGGAGTGCTTCTCTGCTGGCTATGAAATAGGAGTGCTTCTCTTTTTAGGTTGCTGGCTATGAAATAGGAGTGCTTCTCTTTTAGGTTGCTGGCTATGAAATAGGAGTGCTTCTCTTTTAGGTTGCTGGCTATGAAATAGGAGTGCTTCTCTTTTAGGTTGCTGGCTATGAAATAGGAGTGCTTCTCTTTTAGGTTGCTGGCTATGAAATAGTGCTTCTCTTTTAGTGCTATTCTCTTCTCTTTTAGGTTGCTGGCTATGAAATAGGAGTGCTTCTCTTTAAGGTTCCTGGCTATGAAATAGGAGTGCTTCTCTTTTAGGTTGCTGGCTATGAAATAGGAGTGCTTCTCTTTTAGGTTGCTGGCTATGAAATAGGAGTGCTTCTCTTTTAGGTTGCTGGCTATGAAATAGGAGTGCTTCTCTTTTAGGTTGCTGGCTATGAAATAGGAGTGCTTCTCTTTTAGGTTGCTGGCTATGAAATAGGAGTGCTTCTCTTTTAGGTTGCTGGCTATGAAATAGGAGTGCTTCTCTTTTAGGTTGCTGGCTATGAAATAGGAGTGCTTCTCTTTTAGGTTGCTGGCTATGAAATAGGAGTGCTTCTCTTTTTAGGTTGCTGGCTATGAAATAGGAGTGCTTCTCTTTTAGGTTGCTGGCTATGAAATAGGAGTGCTTCTCTTTTAGGTTGCTGGCTATGAAATAGGAGTGCTTCTCTTTTAGGTTGCTGGCTATGAAATAGGAGTGCTTCTCTTTTAGGTTGCTGGCTATGAAATAGGAGTGCTTCTCTTTTAGGTTGCTGGCTATGAAATAGGAGTGCTTCTCTTTTAGGTTGCTTGCTATGAAATAGGAGTGCTTCTCTTTTAGGTTGCTGGCTATAAAAAAGTGCTTCTCTTTTAGGTTGTGCTTCTCTTTTAGGTTGCTGGCTATGAAATAGGAGTGCTTCTCTTTTAGGTTGCTGGCTATGAAATAGGAGTGCTTCTCTTTTAGGTTGCTGGCTATGAAATAGGAGTGCTTCTCTTTTAGGTTGCTGGCTATGAAATAGGAGTGCTTCTCTTTTAGGTTGCTGGCTATGAAATAGGAGTGCTTCTCTTTTAGGTTGCTGGCTATGAAATAGGAGTGCTTCTCTTTTAGGTTGCTGGCTATGAAATAGGAGTGCTTTCTTTTTAGGGTTGGCTATGAAATAGGAGTGCTTCTCTTTTTTAGGTTGCTGGCTATGAAATAGGAGTGCTTCTCTTTTAGGTTGCTGGCTATGAAATAGGAGTGCTTCTCTTTTTGGAGAGATATATGTGGAGACTCGGCCATCATACCCATATGTGCTTGTGTAATATCTCATTACAAAACCATGAACTTTAATATGGAGTTGGTCCCTCTTTAGCTGCTACAGTAGCCTCAACTCTTTTTGGAAGGCTTTTCAATAGATTTTGGAACCAGAGGCGTAGCTAGGGTTTTCAGCGTCCAGGAACAAAGTCAATTTTCGCGCCCCCTCGTTACACAATTTTCCTAATTATGTAGCATCAATTTGGCGCCCCTTACCCCCGATGCTGCGCCCGGGGACACATGTCCCTCTTGCCCCTCCTAGCTACGCCACTGTTTGGAACATGGCTGCAGAGATTAGCTCCTATTCAGCCACAAGAGCATTCATTAGTGACGTCGGGCACTGAAGTTGGCGAGAAGGGCTGGCTCGCAGTAGGGGTTCCAATTCATCTCAAAAGTGTTCGATGGCGTTGCGGTCAGGGCACTGTGCAGGCCAGTCACGTTTTTCCACACCAACCTCGGCAAAACATGTTTTTATGGACCTCGCTTTGTGCACGCGGGCGTTGTCATCCTGAAACACAAAAGAACCTTTCCCAAACTGTTTCCACAAATTTGAAAGCTCACAATTCTCTAGAACGCCATTGTATGCTGTACCATTAAGGTTTCTCTTCACTAGAACTAAAGATCCTAGCCCAAACCATGAAAAACATCCCGAGATATTATTCCTCGTCCACAAAACTTTAACTATTCAGACAAATAGCATTCTCCTGGCATCCGCCGAATCCAGATTCGTCTGTCAGACTGCCAGAGAGTGAAGCGTGATTCATCGCTCCAGAGAATGTGTTTCCACTGCTCCAGAGTCCAATGGTGGTGTGCTTTACACCACTCCAACAGATGCTTGGCATTGCACATGGTGATCTTAGTCTTGTGTGCGGCTGCTTGGTCATGGAAACCCATTTCATAAAGCTCTCAACGAAAGTTCTTATGTTGAAGTTGCTTTCAGAGGCAGTTTGGAACTCGATAGTGAGTGTTGGAACTGTGGACAGACGATATTTATGCTCTATGCGCTTCAGCACTGGCCCGGCATGGTCAAACATGTTAAGGCGCGCGACTCATAATCTGAGAATCGCGGGTTCGCATCCCCATCGCGCCAAACATGCTCGCCCTTTCAGTCGTGGGGCGTTATAATGTTACGGTAAATCCCACTATTCGTTGGTAAAAGAGTAGCCCAAGAGTTGGTGGTGGGTGGTGATGACTAGCTGCCTTCCCTCTAGTCTTACACTGCTAAATTAGGGACGGCTAGTACAGATAGCCCTCGAATAGCTTTATGCAAAATTCAAAAACAAACAAACAAAACAAACTTCAGCACTCGGGGATCCCGTTCTGTGAGCTTGTGTGGCCTACCACTTCGTGGCTGAGTTGTTGTTGCTCCTATACGTTTCCACTTCACAAAACAACACTAACAGTTGACCGGGGCAGCTCTAGCTGGACAGAAATTTGACAAACTGACTTGTTGAAAAGGTGGCATCTTATAACAGTGCCACGGTGTGAGTCACTGAACTCTTCAGTACGACCCATTCTACTGCCAATGTTTGTCTATGGAGATTGCATGGCTGTATGCTTGATTTTATGCATCTGTTAGCAATGGGTGTGACTGAAATAGCTGAAACCACTAATTAGTAGGGTTTGTGGTGTATGGCAAAACTAATTTGCGCATTTCAACTTTTCTGATACTCAACTAGAAGTTACAGTTTATTAAAGTACTCAAAGCTAATATACCAAAGCAGTTACGGAAGTGTGAAATTATTAGTACCTATTTTAGTTGTGACACAAAATCTACGATATGTACAGCTATAATCTAAAGACATGAAATAACACGATGACTTCCTGTTTAAGGCTATAAAGCTATATACATAAGGTTGTATGTATTAATACATATATATATATATATATATATGTATGTATTAATACAATGTCTTCAATGCTAGGGGCAATGTATATTAATTTCGTGATATATATGTATATACACAGTGAAGTAATTCTCTTTTAATGATTTCTTCAGTAAAGCTTAAGACACTCTCTAGCTTTCATTGCTTGTAATTAAACACAAAGCTATACAATGGATTATCCCTGCTCTGCCAACCACGCGTATTGAAACTTGGTTTCTAACTGTGTGAGTGGGGATCCCAACTTTCATGAAGATAAACTTTCAGTTATTAAGTTAAACTATAAAACTATTCATTTACCTATAAAAAGTTTCCTGCAACATTCTAAGTTAGTTAATAAACTGCGAGGACTTTTATTAAGAGTTTGTCATTTTAACCTTTTACCAGATGTAGAGTGCCTGTTTTTGTTCTATATTTTTTTCTCAAAAATGTGTGATGTTCCTTATATTCAATCACTTATCATCACAGAAAAAACTTCAAAAATTATGAATTTTATTCGTTTCTTTACGACGATTTGTTTGTTTGCTTTGGAATTTCGCGCAAACCTACTCGAGAGCTATCTGCGTTAGTCGTCCCTAATTTAGCAGCATAAGACTAGAGGGAAGGTAGCTAGTCATCACCACCCACCGCCAACTCTTGGGCTACTCTTTTGCCAACGAATAGTGGGATTGAACGTCACATTATAACGACCGCACGGCTGAAAGAATGAGTATATTTGGTGCTACGGGGATTCGAACCTGCTACCATAAGATTACGAGTGCCTTATCCCACCAGAAGGCCACTAGAACTATCAAATATTTATAAGTAAAATAATTAGATTCTTTCTCCAGAAAGAAATTTGTTCCAATACTTATTAATTTAATATTTAGTGATTTTAATTGTGAAGTGCCTATACGTAGATACCTTAATGCTAAGTGCTGTTAACTGTGAAGTTTAATACTGATACTCAAGTACCTTCTTATCAATGCCTGGCTTGGCCAGGTGGATAAGGCACTAGACCCGTAATCTGAAGGTTGCGGGTTCGAATTCCCGTCACACCAGAAATGCTCGCCCTATCAGCCGTGAGGGCGTTACAATGTTTTGGTCAATCCCACTATTCGTTGGTAAAAGAGTAGCCTAAGAATTAGCAGTGGGTGGTGATGACTAGCCGACTTTCATCTAGTCTTACACTGCTAAATTAGGAACGGCTAGCACAGATAGCCCTCGAGTAGCTTTGTGCAAAATTGAAAACAATCCAAACCTTCTTACCAAGTACTTTTCATTGTGAAGTGCGAAACATGAATACCTTAACGTTAAACAGTGACTAGTGTGAAATGCTGCTGCACAAATACCTTAACGTTAATCAGTGACTAGTGTGAAATGCTGCTACACAAATACCTTAACGTTAAACAGTGACTAGTGTGAAATGCTGCTACACAAATACCTTAATGTTAAACAGTGACTAGTGTGAAATGCTGCTACATAAATACCTTAACGTTAAACATTGACTAGTGTGAAATGCTGCTATACAAATACCTTAATGTTAAATGCTTTCAACTGTTAAGCAGTAATACTTAAGTACCTTAATTTCAAAGTTCTGTTCAATTCACGTGAATGATTTACATATTATTTCAATAGTCTTAATAATCATTCAGTGTTGTAACGAAATTAAAATAACATAATTAACCCTAATTTGAGTGAACAGAAAATCAAACTATTGAAATTAGTATCAACTGAAGAATCATCTAATTATAGAGCCTTACGTAAAACCGTTATAAACTGTTTGAGTGTATTTTCGTACTAGAGAAGTTAAGTGATGTGATAGTTAATGAGTTTAAGGTTATTTAGTGTAAAGAATTAATATTTCTTCCAATTATTTTTCATATGTATTTATACTGCCTTTCGTGAAATTGCATCTTCAGTTCTTCCTATAACCAAAGATTTATCCCGAAGTACGCAGTTTATTGCTGAAATATAATTTCCGATAATTGTACATAAAAATTCTTCAAATAAAGCCTACATTTTGCTATACAAATTAGGTTTAATTCCACATTTTACTGCTCTAATAAATCTAAGACACAGCTGTTTAAGTCTCCATAATTAATTTGATGACCGTACATGCGCAGTAAAGGTAATAGTATCCATGCAGATAGTCTGAAAAAGAATCGTCATTATATTTTTTTATTAGAAAGTTCCTTTAAACTTAGAAAATGTGAGGAATTTATTCTAAATCACATCGTATAACCTTCACTATTTGTTGAAATAATTCAGACACTGTCTGAGATAGGATCAGCAGAGCTGTATAAAGATATTTGGTAGTGTATTTGATATTTGATAGTGTATTTCCAGTGGTAAACATGGTAGAAAATCTAATATTTAAACTCTTATTTATTTCGTTCAATCGATCTTTTTCAAAGTTACTCGAGATTATTATTGCTGTATTCTAATCGTAAAATAATGTGAAATGGTAGCACCAAGAACTGGAATCTTGGATACTTCAGATACAACATTGGAATCTTGGATACTTCAGATACAACAAAGGTAAAGTTTGTTTCTTTGTTTGTTTTTTTTAATTTCACGCAAGGCTACTCGAGGACTATCTGCGCTAGCCGTCCCTAATTTAGACTAGAGGGAAGGCAGCTAGTCGTCACCACCCACCGCCGACTCTTGTGCTACTCTTTTGCCAACGAATAGTGGGGATTGACCGTCACATTATAACGCCCCCACGGCTGAAAGGGCGAGCATGTTTGGTGCGACCTCAGATTACGAGTCGAACGCCTTAACACACTAGGCCATGCCGGGATACTGAATAGAGGCACTGCCAGTGATTTCACAACTTAAAAGGCATACAGAAAGATTCATATAAATCCTGCACTGTAGGCAGTAAAGAAACGTATATCATAACATCCAACGATATCCTTACCGTTTTATTTGCTATTAATGAAATGATTAACTTTAACGAAAAATAAATTACAAGTAAATATTGAATAACATAAAAAACATATTCTCCCAAAAGCAGTAACGGAAATAGCCATGATAATAGGACATCACTTCGGAATAACTCGGCTCGTTTCTTAGACTTGTCGGAAACAGTTATGAAAAAGAACAAAAAAGAAAATAATAATATTTAGCTTAAAATATATAATATCTCGCGATATATTTTCTAAAACATCACTAGAACATCACTTCGGAAGAACACGGCTCGTTTCTCAAATTTCTAGGATACAATTAGAAAAAAAGATGAAAATAACAACATTTAGCTGAGAATATATCGCGAGATATATTTTTTAGAATGTTCTTCCAAAATTACACAAAATGCTGTCTGTACATACTCGCCCTTATTTTGAGCTAGTAGGCGAGAGAGAAGACAACTAGTCAAAAATACACACCCTAATTATTTGACTACTTTGTGTGACAGAATAGTCCGATTATTGTCGTCAGCCCAAAGCACACTCAGTGCTCTAAAGAGCGAAAGGTTCTTTTGGTTCAAATGGGCCAGGAATCATCAACTCGGATTCATAGTTTGCATAACATTACCACAAAGATATGCATATACTTCTTACTATATCATATATCTCTTGATGTTGAAGGCTGTAGAACTTTCTTAACTTCCTAACACAACAGGAGTTAAACCTTTCCTGATTGATATGTTAAGTCGAACACAATTAAGAATTGGGGCGTAATGTCATAAAATGAATAAACATCACTTTTTTATGCATAAGTTACCAATAAAAATGGACGGCTGTCATTTAAACTCAGTCCAGTGAAACACTCTTTATGTGAATGTATGAAAAATTCTACGTCGTGTAAATCACTTCAGTTTTACTCTATCTGTTTTCCGTAAAAGAAATTTACTTCTAGATCTTACCTACCAATGTAGATCAAATAGAATATCATAAAATATTAAAAGGAATTAAAGGAAATGCAAAATATAAATTAACTGCGTTACATTACCTTAACTTTACTAGTTGAAAACTTAAGACTTTGTGAAGTAGGTGTAATAAATATAGAATTAGTGTTAGTGTTAGAAATGTGGATCACAAAAATTCTTGAATAGGTTTTGTTCCACAAAAAAAAAATATTTTTTGCAAAGTTTCGGGCAAACACTATTCGTTAGGCAGTAAAAAAACGTTGCACAAAATAGAAACAGAAAACATTTTCGCTTAGATGTGTCAATTTATTCCTTATCATACTTTATCCCATAGACTAAATAGATGTCACCGGAATTATTTGAAGATCTGGTTACAAAAGATTATTTTACATCATGAACTTTATTCATCAGAAATGTCTTTTATTCACTACTTCTTACAGAGTTAGGCCTGACAATGGCAATTTGACAAACAAAAATCGTCTTATAGAGACGAACAAGACAATTGCTAGTACTCTACGTATAATTTACAGATGAAGTAGGACTTTAGCCAATGTTTTTATTAACAGTGAGCTGCTATGTGCTCATGTAACACAATCTTAACTATAACTTGGTAAAGAAAAACAAAGTACAGCTTTATGTTTATACTCAAATTGTAATATTATCATTAACAGGCAATAAAGTACTTCACTTCTTATAAACGTTCTACAAAGAATTGTATGTCAAGCACGAATGTAGTTTTGTAGTATTAAAGTGTTAGAAACATAACACACCAATTATGGGGGTGACTCGTATGTATGATGTGTACCTGTGTACATTTACTGATTATTTCCTTTTTTATTTCTTGTGTTAATTCTACCAAAATTGTCGGGTCTTGACGTAACATCGTTAGATAGGTATATTGTTATAACCCATTATAAATACTGTTTACTTATATGTTTTATAACAGAACCCCATATGTTTTTAGTTGTACTTGATAAGCTAACACAAAGCTGGTAACTCTATATAGCCCATAGATTATCTGTTGAGTATCTCAGCTATTTCGTCCTAAAAATAAACTTTACAGCCGTATCCTGTGTATGATAAAAACCCGGATTTGATGTATTCATTGTTAACGGAAGTTGAAATTATATTGTCAAACAGACACAAGGAATTCTTCATGCCACTCTGATGTTGAGGTACACCAATGTAACTTGCAACACGAAATTTACAGATGTATGTATCCTTTTTTCCATAATTTTGTTTACTAGGAAGGTCACTAAAGCTGTTCAATTGGAACAGTGCGTCTAAATTAACAGGGCAGTTGTTGTTTAAGTACGCGATCATTATGGTTCATTTCCCATCAGGTAACAGTTTGTGCATTAATCGCATAACCTTTGGTTTAGCGTTTGACGAACAAATAAATTAGTTATTATTTTGTGAAGAGTTTCTTCTGCCAAAAATACTGATAAAACATGAACTGCATTCATGTTACTGCTTTTTAACTCTGTGTTCGATGATGAATTGCTTAAAGGAATAAAAACCCTAATTCTAACCACTATTAATAATTGGGGTTTCTTCATCTTATACAAGACGACTACCACCTTAAAAAACAGAAACAAAAGCATTTGCTCGTGCCAACACCCCAGAAACCTCTTCGATGTGTCAAGCCTCTTCTCCCCTGTAGGCAGAGCACACATACTCCATTGTGTAGCTCTATGTTTAACTTCAAACAAACAAACTTCCCTCCTTTTTGTTGCAGCTTTACGACTACATGAGTTTTTTACATTTATGCTTTGTGCTGTACTTGAGCACTTACAAAGTAAAGTAATACTATCAACTACCTAGCACAACACTGGTTTCCCATCAACGATGAAATTGATTTGTCTTCGTATTATGTATTCAAAGTGAGATATTCCTTAAACACAATTTTTGTAGCTAACAAAGTTGATTATTAATCGAAATTTGTCATAAAAGTTTAATAAAATACCAAACATATTCCCAAACATTTCATTAGACGTTCTTTGATCAACTGAAAACAAGTGTTTTAAATGTCAAAACCATTTTTGTTATCCAACTGAAATTCACATTGTAGCTAAACCTCTGTATAACGGAAATATAGGACAATGCATTAATATAAAACTATTACAATTTGTAAAACAAAAACTTTCACGCATATTATGAAGCATGCAGGGTGTATATTTCTGTATAACACTTATCTGGAACTTTTTTCTATTTCACACGCAAAGTTAAACAATAGGCTATCTATGAAGTTTACACTATCTGAAATGTGCGACACCAAATTTTAAATCGTAAACAAAGTGTATCCAATAAAAACAACATAACTTTCAATAATTATTATATCGATTTATATGACAACGTAAAGAAATCTGTTCTTGTGGATAGGAATGAGGCATAATTAAAGTGTGCGTAAATTTTATATCTCAAAGTTTGAATAATTGAATAAGTGAAGTATCGGCTGAATCATGTGAGTCTTAACATAACGTGTTTCCAAGCTTCTATAGTTCAGTAAACAGCTGTTTCACAAGCTATGTCAGACGACGCCGGTTATTTTACACAAAAGGGACAGGAAACGGAAACTTGTTTGTGTTATGCCGCGCGTGAAGACTTCCCTTAGCGTACGTTCTATACAAGTATAGTGAATTTGCTGTTTACAGAACTGTTCCTGGTGGTTGATTTCGCCACTACTGAACCATCAGTTACGAAAATTTAAGTATATTTAGCTTGTTTCAAGTTGGATTTTTTCAAACAACTTCACGAGCGAGATTCTCTTCAAATATTTATGTGTGAGAGCAGTTTTACTTGGAAGCTATTTTCGGTTCGACATGAGAAGTATTTTTTAAAGATCAGTTCTCTAACACTGTCTTTATTGTAATAATGAATTATCAACAAATAATATAAAAACGCAGAAAAGATAAGTGAATATCTTTGATATAAAGGGCGTAATCAAGCTGAAACTTATCATTTGTCAAAGAAAACAAAAGTCTCAACCTAAGTGAACTTATAATTTTAAAGGTAAGTACAGAATTTCTAGTAGTAATATGTTTTAAGAAATACAGCCTTTAATTTTAACCTACTTGATGAGCCTCTGATACTAGTTTTGTTTGTTTTTAATTAAGCGCAGAGCTACACAGTGGGCTATCTGTGCTCTCCTCTCACTATGGGTATTGAATACCGGGTTTTAGATAATCTTAGTTTAAAATGAAATGCGTTTTATTTTATGAGAAAAGAAATAACAAACTCAATAATATTTTAGCGACATTGGAGGGAAAAACCTTTTATTTCCTTAAATCATACTTATTACCTGTCTGTTAGATAGAATGCTTAGCCAGATATCGTCCGTTAAATCAAAGGCAACCCACCATTCAAAAATTTCCCCAGTATTTGTTTTGAATACTCGCGCAAATATTCACATGCAAGAGCTACATGCACCAGTTGTTTCTAATTTTCAACTTATGAGTTAAAGAAAAACAACTCGTCAATGGAATCCATCGCCACTTTTGACCGTCACTTTTATAACAAACTAATATTCTCAAAGTGCGGAACACAATTTTGAGACAAATAGACTCGAACACTGGGTCCTCGAATTTTCAACCTTGCATACTAACCACTACACCACATTTGACATATTAGATTTGCTCTCGCTTCACGTCAGTCAAATTCTATTTAAATGTTTCAAAACTGAGTGAATGTACATACAAAACTTCACTTTGTTGTTTCTTTTGTTTATACTTATTTTCTAGTTTTAGTTGATAGACAATTATCATATAAGATCAAGCAACAGGTAATTTTTAGTTCTCTGTAATTAAAATGAGCTTTATGCAATATTTAATTAACAGCGAAGACAAACTTTAGAAAAATGTATCACGCCCCAAAATTTGAAAAGAGAGTTTCGTTGGAAAAACGTAACTTATATGATTGAGTTTGTAATACCGTTTATAATTTTTCCATTCTCCTCCACTTCAGTTGACAAATAACGTCGGGATAGTTGACTGTAAAAATTAAAATGAAAATTCAGACGCATCGTGTGAAAAGAACCATAAATTAGGTATAAAATAACTGAAATTGAGAGGAGTTAAAGAGACCTACAGAAGCGGAAAATTATAGAAAATTCTCTGAATGATTAGATTTTGAAGTTTCAATACAGTGGCCAAGAAAAACATGTCATACATCGACTTTTCCTCTCAACTGAAACAGGGAGAGTTTGTTCAACGAATAAATAATAGAATTATGATAGCTCAGAATTTTGTAACTTGGTTAACAAACCGTTAGCAGGTTTATTGAACGATCATTATTGTTAATAGTTGTAGTAGAAGTTGCAATTAAGCTAATTTATTACAAAATGTTTGGAAGATAAAGCAACACTTTTCATTGAATTTCTTAATTTTTCGATATTTTTACCTAAAATTCTAACCCTGATTTAACTGTAAAGCTTATACTGCAGTACACTAACAACATAAACACTATGAGAAAATACAATAGTCGTTTGTGATAACGAGAAACACACTAATGTGAAAAGGTATTCTCGAGACGGTTGGTACGGGTATTAAACCTTTAATTAAAATAAAGTACAGAACAACGTTTCGATCTTCTTAAGTATCTTCAGATTTTATTCACCTATCGCCATTGCTGGTAAACTATGTGACCAGTTTCTTGGTACAACCTACAAACGAAACTGTCTTGGCAACTATGATACCCTAGATTTAATATCATGCCTCCTTTGAACAGCGCAATATCTTTCCTTTCTCCATATCTGATTGACTGCATATGTGCTTGTCCCAGTCATTTATAAGTGTTGTGCTATAGTGGAATGATCAATTTAACCTGCACTTGCTGTTCAGATCAGGTCCATGTCTGGAAGGTTACATAGGTGGCCAGCTAATTTATCCATAAAAAATAACTTACATCTAAAACTAGGTATAGAACCAATACCTAACACAACTTCAACAATGTGTTCGTTATATTTGTTATTCATTTTTATTACTCTTTAAAAAAGGTGTTTTTGATTTTCTTACTCACTCATAAAAGTTCCAATCAAGTAAGTCAACAAATTTCTAAATGAACGTGTTCAGCTGACAGTTCTGTAAAATAGGTCAAAAGCGTAAGTGTCTGTAATGTGTGATTTGTTGTATACAAAAAGGTGTTTGGTAAACTATGGTTGCCAAATTTTTACAGTTTATTTTTAGGGACTGTCAGGTATATGAACATAATGTTGTAGTGTCACTCACAATAAATAAGTTCATTAGGAAAATACAGATGTAATTAAGGTTCATATATATATAAGCTAAAAAGAATTATGTCTAGCATGAATGGATTTTGAAAAAGATGGATCATGGTTCGCTTCCCGTTATTGAAAAAAAAAGAACTCACTCCACATTTTCGAGTCCTGAGAAAAATATACTCCAAAAGGTGGCGGTGTAAAGTATTGATATTTCTTTTGTTTCGTGCAAGCTACACTTCTCTCAAATAAATATCGAAAACATAATCACTCTGGTTCTGGTAACATACAAATCTTATTGCTAATGATGCATAGATTTTTAAGGGAATTTGGCAACAAACTTAATGTTAAATTAAAGGAATATATTCTCTCCTTTCATGTTCCTGTCTTCCAACATTTAAAATTACCTAAACACAATTTAAATCCTTCGGATAGGAATATCATTCGCAGAGGAAGCGATTAAAGTAACAAAAAAATAGATAAATAAAGAAAGATAATTTATTAAGTCACAAACTCCACCTATTAACAAGCTTTCATATACACATTTTATTTGTTCTAACATCTCACCGTCACCATATTTCCACGCTATTAATATCACTTTCTACTGTTAGGTGTCTATCCGAACATATCAAAACCAGTTGGGAAAGAAATGTTGATTTCTCATTTAGTGTACGTTTAATTTCTCTTTGATTTCCTGTTTTAACTGTTGTTAAACTAAACATCAAATTATTTAGGCTTAGAAAAAGGCCCATTTATTTACTGTAATAACATTGGATAGATTTTCATTAAATTACCCTTTAATGAAAGGTGGAATAGATTATCGATAAAATATTTTTCAATCAAAATCAATGTTTTGTTAATGTAATAAAAACAATTGTTGGTGATTTTTTATAAGTATTTATCTTCTTTAAAAAAATTAGTCGAGGTTAGTTTTCCCTCTAGACTGGTAAAATATATATGGATGTTACAAATATCTATAGTGATTTAGTCGAACTTTAAAATGCTGAATTATAGCTCGCAATAGTGGATAAATTTGTTACATAAACAGAAACATTTGTGCACGATAACACTATACAGATACAAAATGATTCAATAAACTGTCACCTATTGCCTGAAATCAGACTTTACCCGCTATAATAGGAACATGTGACACCTATTATGAAAATATTACTCAGCCCTTTTACTGCTGTATAACAACTGTAGAAAATAGGGCATGCGTCACCAGATTCGTATAAATAATAGAAACATGGGATATCCTTGAATGAATACACGAAATTACCACAATGTTTCACCTCTGACTGCTGAGTTAGGAGCTTTGTTCACTAACCCCATTTCTACACAAGAACAATTCCTTTAGCGCTTTCTTTTGCAAGCAAATAGTCAATACATTAGCTTCTATTAAATTTTATTCGTACATACTACATGTAATTACACGTTAAAATATGTCAGCATTTGTTAACTGGTATATTTTGGTATTAACATAACACCCTTTATATATTTCTGGGACAACAAAATCTTATGGGAATAGTCGTTGATTAAACTTGTTTTAAAAGCGGGTTTATTGTTACGGATTTCTAGTACTTTTAGATTAAAAACAAAAAGAAAAGTGTGGTCGAGATTATAACTGTGTGGGGTTCGTTTCCTCTCGGTGGACACAGCAGTTGTGGGAAAATACCATTAAGAAGAAATTGCCATTGGATATCGTGAGAAGAGATCTACTTGAAGAGAAATGTCATGGAAGCATCGTGAGAAGAGATGTACTTGAAGAGAAACGTCATGGAAGTATCGTGAGAGTATCCCAAGAGTTGGCGGTGGGTGGTGATGACTAGCTGCCTTCCTTCTAGTCTTACACTGCTAAATTAGGGACGGCTAGCACAGATAGTCCTCGAGTAGCTTTGTGCGAAATTCCAAAACAAGTATCGTGAAAAGAGATGTACTTAAAGAGAAACGTCATGAAAGTATAGTGAGAAGAGATGTACTTAAAGAGAAACGTCATGGAAGTATCGTGAGAAGAGATGTACTTAAAGAGAAACGTCATGGAAGTATCGTGAGAAGAGATATATTTGAAGAGAAACGTCATGAAAGTATCGTGAGAAGAGATGTACTTGAAGAGAAACGTCATGAAAGTATCGTGAGAAGAAATGTACTTAAAGAGAAACGTCATGGAAGAGTACTTGAGTGAAACAAATGAAGAGCAACACCAGCCCTAATGCCAAATCTTATTATAAAAAGACAACTTGAAAGGCTGAAGATATAGGATTAGGGTATCGAGACAAAGAGTAGTGTGACCTGTGACCTGAACAACCTACTGTGTTTTATTAACAGGAGTGATGGCTGTTAGCAATATTTCAGCTTCTGTTTCTCAGTCTGTGTTAATCCAAGCTACTGGAACATTTTCAATGGATGTGCTCTACTGAACTCTTACTGCACATATCAGAGTTCAAGGCAATTCATTATGAAGTACCTGAGATACATATAAAACATCTCTAATTTTTATTGAATTTGATTTTTCTTCGCACCAAAAATACGGAAATTTTGTTTGATAGAAAAACATACTGAACTTTTATGGAATCTTTTTTATAATTTGGTACACTAGTAGATCTTTACAACATACAATTACGAATCTCATTTGGTGTAAATATAAACCGCATGTGCAAAGCTATTCAACGAAAAACACTCAAATTTGACGAAAATATTTGCGCACGTCTACGCAAGAAAAATTCACGTGAGCTATTTGTCTAACATTTTTATTCAGCTCCATCTAAGAATAAAAGTGAACTATTTTTAACTTTTTCTCGTTCATATTAAAGACGGCTGATTGAGAGCAATAAAACTATAAGGTGAGAAGACATGCAGTATACAAGTATTGGCTAAGCCAAACCAACTAGATTGGCAGATTCTAGCTTATGTTTGCTAAAAGAATCATAAAGTTGGATTATCATTATTGATTATTCATTGCCATTTTTCAGTATAACTTTTCAAAATTTTACTAGATTATCTTAACTAAAGAGTGTTTAGTATCTCGTGCTACATGCTAAAGCAATTAGCATAAATAATGATGCTTGATACGGTTGTACCGCTTGCATTGAGGCGATGACAAGAAACTGTTAATTTAAATTTAGTGGCGTTAGTATAAAGTAATTCAATAATACTGTCTTAAAGAGGAAAACTACAACCAGATATATTAAAGAATCTGGTTGGTTTTGTAAAGTACAGGACTCTTCCGAATAACAGGGCTGCGATCCTAAAGATTATGTCTGTTACTATCGAGTGTCACTTTCTAACTTATTGTGGTTTGTTGGTGTGTACTAGTTGATTGTTTGTTTGTTTGGAATTAAACGCAAAGCTATGCTTTGTTTGTTTGTTTGTTTGAAGTTAAGCACAAAGCCACACAATTGGTTATCTGTGATTTGTCCACCACAGGTATTAAAACCCGGTTTATAGCGATGTGAGTCCGCAGACATATCGCTATGCCACTGAGAGCTAGGTGTGTAATGACAAAAAGTCGGGATATTTAATTTAAAACATCTTAGAATTGAACTAAAGGTGGGCAAAAAACATTAAATTAATCGAGCGATTTAAAAAATCAAGTCAAAATTGGCGGCCAGCAAATGTTTATTCATTAGCTGTTGTAAAATTATTATCGATGCTATAAATGTATCTAACACTTTGGCCGTCAGTTCTGAATTCATTCCTTTAAATTACACATTACTCAGTCCTTTTTCCGTCGTAATTTCTTTTTTTTACACATGAGGTATTTTTTCCATTAGATTGGGATAGCCGGAGTCGACTCGTGAATGCAGCTAAAATTCCCACCGATATTATGTGATAAATACATAAGTTTATTTGTTCATGTATACAAGAATGTGTTATTTTGCTTTGTGTAAATGGCGAATGTGGATATGTTCTAGTTTTTCTTTCGTTTTTGTTTCATTAAACCCACCTGTCCTATCGCTGCTGAGACAGAAAGCGGTCCAGTGGTGCTCACGTTAGAGTAGTTGAGCCCAGATCTTGTGGTTTAACTCCGCTCAATACAGGAAAATTCGCTCTCCTAGAGTCGACGAATACGTCAGAGGAAGCGAAGTGAAGCGCTTAACAGCATAGCTAGCGCACATGAAGATCGATGCTCTAGATGTTGCGGATGATGTCGAGACAAAAACTGGTGCTACAAGGAGTTGCGCATGCGCAATGTCATCATTAGTAAATGTTCAAAATCATGTAGACTCACTATGTGAAACTGTACAAGCAATGACGCCAGTAAGCATTGAATTCAGAACAAATAATTGGGTAAAGAGAGTGAAATTATCGGTAAGCGTATATATGTAGTTAGTGACTAACTGTAGGTAAGAGGAGTGTTATTCTTTTTTCCTGTACACTGTTATAACTGTATGCAACATTTTCTAAAGGAAACAGAGGAATTCGGCCCGTTCTAAAGACTGTGCTCTTACATGGAGATGTTTACACAACCTTGCCCACTTTTGTTTTAATGTGACATGTGCGCTACCGACGGTATTTAACCCCGACTTTAATACTTTCTTAGTTGTCAAGTCTGTCAAGTAGCATATACCATTTTTTCCCTAAACTGTTACACCGTAAACTATATCGAATCGTTTTCACTTTTCCTCATTTCTACTTAATGCATTGTCGATTGAGCGTGTTACAGCTATCACCATCAGAGTGTGTACGTATAGCTTAAGATTTCATATGGACCAATAGTGCTTGTGTCCCACTTTTCAAAGCTCGCTGTTCTAAACACATAATCTGTTCTAAGTATATAACTCTTCGTAGAGAATTTCCTCTTCAAGACTAGATACCATTCGTCTACAAGAATAAGCTACTTTCAAGCAACATAACCACTAAACAAAATCCAGTTTTAAAAGTAAGTAGTGATTTTCAGTAACTGATTAGTAAAATCTTGTTTTAACAGTAAGAAGTGGTGTTGATTAACTGATTAGAAAAATCCTGTTTTATCAGTAATTAGTAATATTGATTAACCAATTAGTAAAATCCTGTTTTGGCAGTAATTAATAATATTGGTTAAACGATTAGCAAAATGCAGTTTTAACAATAAGTGTAAATGTTAATCTCCACTAATTATTAGATTTTTTTAACTAAATGAGTTACTGTACCGACAGGCCCGGCATGGCCAGGTGGTTAAGGCGCTCCACTTATAATATGAGGGTTGCGGGTTCGAATCCCTTTCCCATCAAACATGCTCGTCCTTTCGGGCGTGAAGACATTATAATGTGACGGTCAATCAAACTATTCTTTGATAAAAGGGTAGCTCTAGAGTTAGCGATGGGTGGTGATGACTAGCTGCCTTTCATCAAATCTTATATTGCAAAATTAGGGACGGCTAGCGCAGATAGTCCTCGTGTAGCTTTGCGCGAAATAAAAAGTAAACAAAAACAACAAATGCTGTACTAGCATGGTAGAAAGTAATGGTTTATAGGTATTGCTAGCTAGATGTTTGTGGAGATTTTTCTCTTGAAAATATTCACAGTAATAACTCGATAGCAACACCCATTAACCCTTTTAATTTTAGAACTTAATAGGCTATCTCAGTGAAAAAACGAAGAAAGAACTGTCCCTAACTCCTTTTGATTATCTTATGTTACCTTGATTTATATTTCTTCCTGGAAATTATTTGATTTGTTTTTACCCGTGGAGTGTTTTTTAATGTAATTAGGGTTATGATATATTATTGTGAAAAACATTTTTACAAATTCGTCTCAGTTTTCTATTTGTTTTGTACACATCTGCATACTTTATTTCTGATTGCTAAAATACGGTTGTGGACAGGTTTAAAGGAAATAAAACATATAAGTTAACTTACTGACCATAATTTCTTTTTTTGTGTATGTTTTTTTTTTGCAGGATGTGCGGTAAAGCCTCGTCGATGTATTTTAAAATAACTTATAATTCCATATAATTTAAGATATCTTTGTTCGATATCCGCTACCTATATATTTGAGCAGGTATAACCTCTCTTTCTTTAAGAAAAATTAAATATACTTGTATAATTCATGTAGCCTTTGTTCAAATTATATTCGCGACTAAATGGTACAGAGTATAATTAAGGAAACAAAAGTTGATGTGTTTTACACGTTTATGTGCGCCCTTGTTGAATACTTCATTGACTATCTGACACCACATAGACCACGAGACCTTATAAGAAAATTCCATACGGATCTTCTAAAAAAGATATTTAGTGTTTTAATTAGAGCAAAATTTGCGTCTTGTTTAAACGAATCATATTGTATTATAAGTCATAGACTCACTGTTACAATAAATACCAGATGCAATTTAAACACTGAATTAATTCAATAAAATGCTATTTTAAGCGTAACTTGCAAGCTTTCGTACTTATTTATAAGTATAATTTGATTATCTATATTTTAAAAATATGTAATTAAATTCGAACTGATGGTATAAACAATACAACAAACAAGCACGATATTTAGTTTTCTATGCGTACTTCTGTTACAGAAAAGCGTGATCGTCAGTTGCTAAAATATGCAAATTTTCATATTTGCCTTGGTTTTCTCAGTAAGCTAGATAAGGTCTGTTTATCTATTGATTTTCTTTCAATGGCTGCTGCACGTTGAGTGTAGTTATGGGTTTAACGTTATTTTAATATTTTTCACACATGCATTAGATTTTTATTAATAACAAACGTGGCTAATGTTTTTTGAACAGTAAAACGTTTATGAAAAGTTTCTCACAATATGTTTTCTCATAAAATCTTGTAGTTACATATTCCATCATCAAGCCTTAATGTAGTGCTATTCTTAAAAACCTACCCGTATCAAAAATGTGAAACTGTTGTAAAATTATTTAGATTATGAAGAAAATGTGGTGCGATTAACAAAATGTTAAGTGAAACAAGAAAATTATAAGGTTTTGGATATTTTGTATCCCAAACGGACTTAACAAGTGAAAGTGTTCTTGTAAAAACTCGCTGCACTAACTCATCTTTCCCAGCATAATTTTAACGTGGTAAGAAGTTAACATTTGTAGAATTAGGCTACTTTGATGTAAATAACTAATAGTTTTCTCATGTTAAAGATATATGATCCAACCATAAAAAAATTTATTAAAGCTTGGCAGAAGACAACTTTGAACGTGCTTCTGTTTGAACTTTGAAATAAAATCGTATGAAGTTTCTATGTTTCACTGTGTAAAGAGTGTTTTAAAGAAATATAAATAGGTCATTCTGCCAATAAAACCGAGTAACATGTACTTTTTGTCGTGTGTCTGTATCAAAGAACATCAAACTCGTAGCTATTACGTTAGTGTTTAGCATCTAATTGTGAGGAATCATTCTAATAAATACAAGATAACAGATGCTGTAAGAAAATTTGAGAGAGATGAATCGTCGAGAAGCATAATCGTGTCACGGCAGGGTTATGTTTTGTAAAAAACTAGCGTTTGGTAAACAAAGATCACTGTATCAGGATGAGAGAACGATCGATCTTCATAAATATAGAGTACGTGAGAAATATACTACTCTTTCCTCCGAATCTTTCTCTGACACTCCATCTTCGTCGTTTCTTTGAGGAACATAGTATTTTGACCTAATACAACTTTAGAGAACGACTTATGAGCTGACCAAGAAATAGAATTGAGAATTAACCACAAGCAGCTTAACCACAAACAACTTATATTAGCATTTAAATGGTACAGAGTATAATTAAGGAAACAAAAGACCTGTGTATTTTATACGTATACAACCCATATAATAACTGTGTATTTATTTATACATAGACAAAAGACTACAACCTGACATCTGTTTAGACATAAAAAAACAACAGCAAAAACTCGTGAAAACTGAAGATTAATGACTAATAGTGAATTTCCTAAATTCTAGAAAAATTCAAACTGATTCTTAAATCAATAATAAAGTATTTCAATAACGTCTTTATCGGCACAGCTCGTTTTCACAGCTTTTGTACAAATGTCTCCAGAAGAACAGTCGAATATTACGTAGTTCTTGAGCAAATATATGTGGTAAAAATAGTTACATTACACGTAAAGGTTCCATAAATATATGTAGCAAAGTATCTAGCTTTTACCACAATTACTCGGTAAGTGTATTGAATGAATCGTTTAACGCTGCATACCTTAAATCCCTGTTTAGATTTCGTTGTAGGAAACTTCTTAACTATCTGTAGTTTTGATATGTTGAGACCACAAATAACTCCGTAAAATGATGTCTTTTTATTCATGCAATCGTCTCAAAATGATAACACAAGTTTCTGAACTTCTTAACAAGTTCTAAACGGACAAGATTCACCAACCCTGAATCCATTATTCTTGCAATCGCGGAACGTCTCAGAGACAGAGAATTTCTTTGTGTTCTTTGCCAGTGGAGTTATCTGATCATTAACTCCAGTAGCACAACATAGATGCCAGCACTGGTAGAGTGTATCTCAGTTACACTTCTCATTACAAATCTTACTATGTCTCCTGTTGTTGTGGCTCTGGTACATTAGCTGTTGATTTTAACCATAACTAAGAATACCACGTAGTTGTATTTTATTCTATTTATTCATAATTTTATTCTACCTAAAGCGAAACCTTTCGAGACATGGTTAACTGTCCAATGAAAAGCAGTCAGGCTTTCCAAATTAGCTAAAGTATTGAGGTATTCTAAGGGAATGAAACTACTTTACAATATTATATTAGTTATTTAAGAGCGTAGAAGAGCTGAATTAACTTTATCTGGAATTTGAGTTGTGTCTGCATCCTTAAAAATAACAATTTTGAACTAGAATCAATAAATTAATTGTGTGACGCCCTCTCATGGTACTTTAAGATAATTACTGATGATGAAAATTGGCCAAATTTTATCTTCTTATTACTTCTTGTTCTTAACTTATTCAAACAGTGAAGCTGTGTTTGAACATCTAGCGTCATTGTTCTAAGGAAGTAGTCATATTTTAATAATGTTAGTACGACTTTTGTAAAACTTTTGAACAAATTCTGAATATAAGTTTTGTCACTTCTTCTAACCTTCTAACACATTGTATTCTATTCCTTCTTTTTTTTTTTGGAAACAAAAACTAAGAATGCATGTGAAATATAATGTCGCCTGTTATTAAACTATCGGCCTGGCAAAGCCTGATGGTTAGGGCACTCGACTCGTAATATGAGGGTCGTGAGGTCGAATCCTTTCACTGAACATGCTCGTATTTTCAGTCGTGGCAGCGTAATAATTTTACAATCAATCCCATTATTTGTTATTCAGGAGGAACCCATGAGCTGGCGGTGGGTAGTGTTGATTAGCTTCCTCCCCTGAAGGCTATAACTTCAAAGTTAGGCTAGCGTTAATAGCTCCCAAACTACTTTACGCAAAATTCAAAAAATAAGCACACAAATAAATTAACGTAACGTTTTGAAAGGCCTAACACCAGTCGTACGTTGTCAGTATCATAGACCTAGTATTAGTCATACGTTATCGGTATGATAAACCTAATAGCAGTCGCACGCTTACATAACTGAAAACATATATTTGAATATCTGTATATGATAGTCATTAAGCTTAAAAGATGGTAACGTATTAAAGTAGTAAGATAGAAATATATTTATCATAAAAAGTTTGTTTTCTCTTTTAAAGTTATTTCATATTACCAGTAAGATTTTAAAAGGGGATTTAAAAAATAAAGAGAAAATACCTTGTATATTTTAATAACTGACAATTAATAACAGTTCTCTAATTTATTAACAATAACGTTGCGTGAATCAAAGTATGGATCTCAGAGCATGGTAAAAAATTTATGGAAGAATAAATGAAATAACTGAAAACAATTAATATATTTTTCAATGTATTAGACGTGGATCTCGTAAACTGCAAGTGAGAGTGATGGTTAGATGCTACTCTAATAATAAATATGAATGAGGCCGAGACTGTGATGATAAGAGACAGATTTATCAATGTGGTAAAGGAAAGAGTGGCAATCTATAGATGAGGAAAAATGATATATATTTTTTAAATGGAACTGACAGTTTAAAGGTAAAGGAAAGTTAAACTGTGAGTAAAGACGACAGAATATTGTTTTGTTATATGTATCAGATAACGTGTAAAAGTTTAATATGATAGACATGTATGACAAATGTGTATGCTTGTTGGATTGTAAAGCGAAATGAGATATAATATAAGAATCTTTCTGTGTTTGAAATTGTACCTATAGCGTATTATCAGACGTCAGGATTATTTTATAGAGCATTAATCGAACACCTGTTTCACTAATATCCAAAAAATAAACTTACGAAAAGAAAAGAGTCCCACGAATTCTTACTGTAACTCCATATACTACTTGTATTGTTTTCCTTTAAAATAAAATGCGTTAGTTAGGGTTAGTTACGTTAATTGAAAATGATTGTCACTTTGATATTTTTCCAGTTGTCTGAAGCACAAAATGTGTAACTGTAAGAACTTTCTCATTGTGTGAAACAATAAGTTGCCAAATAAAGAAGATACATATGTCTTCTTTTCCATAACGACCTTATTCTCAACTAGTTTGAGGTCGACCGCTAATTTTGGAAGCCAAGAATATTTACGCTTAGTAGTCGAACCAGTCGTCAATCAGAATAGATGTTCTGTGACTTGCGACTTTCACATTACGAGTCGAGTGCCCTAACCCCTATGTCATGTTTATATTACAAGAGGCATTTTCGAGTCATACTAAAAAAATGAAGGAAAAGGTTATTGTAACTGGACACAGAGTAAGAAATTCTTGGTTGTTAGGTTATTTTTTAACAGTAATTGGCGTCACTTTATACGACTTAAAACAACTAATCTACGAACTGTTTTGTTTTTGTTATTTTCCTCAATGAACAAAAATGTTTTTCCTAATTTTGGAAGGAAAACGTCAGCTCTTTTTCTTCCTTACTCATTTCAACAAATATTACTTACTACATACAAACGCTGAACATCTTTCAATAATATGTATATTTATTTTTCTTTACTTCTTTGTATTGTGTGTATTGTTCCAACTAAGACATTTCGACTCTATGTTCGTAAACCTTATTTTCCTTTTTTTTTTACCTTCTGAAAAGTCAGCAGTTTGATGAGAAAATATCCATTTTGGGAAACGTTAAGTGATCCTTACAATTGTACTCACAATATTTTACTATTAAGACTGATGATCTGAAAATTCCGGGCTCGACATATTGTGTTACAATCACCCTTCGCACTTCGATGTAAGTGGGTTATAAGAGTAGCAGCCAGTCGCGCTATTCGAATAATATCACTTCTTCAGGTGGCAGGTGCTTCCGATTGGATGCCTTTCCTCTAGTTCACAGTTCCAAATCAAGAACAGCTATACCTCAACCATAAGAGACTCTGGAGTATCCGTTTAGTTCCTCGTGTTCATAAGGTGTTGTTAAGATGAACAAACAAACACCTTGCTAACAGTAAAAAATCCACGTTTTTGTATAGAAGTGTAATTAGAATTTCTTCTGATCAGTGATATATTTATGAAGCAACCATTAGTGTTGTTTTATTTTCTACATATTGTTGAAGCTTCTTGTTCCCTCCTGTAAACGAACCGACAATTGTAAGATCCAGTGTTTGATTCCCTGCGACAAAAAAAAAAGCATGCATAAGGATAAATGATAAACATTTTAAAATGTTAAGAGTGGAACTAGGAAATGCAGGTGAAGGATAGTTAAACTGTGAGTAGAAGTGAGGGACTGCTATTTTTGATATATGTATTAGATATTGTGTAAATGTTTAGTGGGTAAAACCGGCAATAACTCTAGCGAAATAACTCCAGAGGTTTCTTAATATAATAATATTAGCTGCTTATTCGTAAATACAAATTATCCGAAAATAAGTATACCAGCAATAAAGTTGAGTAACTTTATTGTTATTTGAGATAACAATAAAAGTTAAATATAAATAGAAGTCTTGATGTATTAATTTTCTTTTTGTTCTTGTTTTATCGACGAAAAAAATGTTCGTGGAAATTCGTATCTACACGATAGAAGAGTTCTTATTTCAAAACTCCAAGTGAATTCTAACCTCTTACAAAGAGCTATCTTCTATCAGGATGGAGCACCACCCCATTTTTGCTCAAATTATTGAGTGCATGTGTGTGTTTTCTTAGAGCAAAGCCACATGGGGTTATTGCTGAGCCCACCGAGTGGAATCGAACCCCTGATTTTAACGTTGTGAATCCGTAGACTTACCGCTGCACTAGCGGGGGGGGGGGCTCAAATTGTTGAAGTGTTTTTAAACCAAACTTTTTCAGAGTGTTGGACTGGTAGGGGGGGGGGTCTATCAACTGGCTCCCTCGTTCGCCCGACTTAACTCCTTTAGATTTTCATTTCTGAGGCTTTTTTGAAAACAAAAGTCTCCAATAATAAACAAATGGATCTTAGAGAACTGAAACATCCGATTCGAGATACTAACCTATCCATCCCTACTGCTGTGCTGGGAAATATTTTATCAGAATGTAAATGCATAGTTAGGTTCATTATAACGAAAGATGAGAAGCATCTAGAGGTCCATTAATTATTACAGTTAAAACTTGTTTTTATATCGAACTTTTGTTGTTGTAACAAATATCAATAAATTAATTAAACTTTATGTTTTTCGTATGTTCATTTTGGAACACCCTGTATGTTGTGTGAATATTGTACATACTTAATAAAGCTCACGAGATGAGATTATTCTTAATTTAAGCAGGTGCACTAATGAAAAATCATTTCGTCTGTCACAGTTTGAGACCTTTTATCAAACAGTATTCCTTCGAAGTTTCCTTTACCAACGGATATTTAATTATAAATAGGAAACAAAATTAAACTTTTAATTGAAAATAGAGATTGCTGGTTATTGGTTATTCTTAGAATTTTTACAAAAAACATCTAAAACAAAATAAATGCTGAAAAAAAATACACACACAAGTAAAGTGATGCTACTTGGATAGATTCTCAAATTATTTTCAATCGCTACATTGGTTGGTATTGCGATTCGTATAGTTAAATGAAACAGTCTAAATTTGCCAACTAACTTACATATTGAAAACTCATTATAATCTATCCAATTAGTATCACTTTAGTTGTTTGCGAGCTTCTCAGTGGCACATCGGTATATTTGTGGACTCATACAACCACAAAATGGGTTTCGATACCCGTGATAGGCAAAGCACAGAGCCCTCTTTCTGTAGCTTTGTGCTTAATAGCAAACAAACAATTTGTGCGTGTACTTTCTTGTTGTAGTATTTATTTTGTTCTAGATACCTCTAATAGCAATTATACGAATCGCTAACGACCCGTACTTTCAGTTAATTTTTTTTCTCCTATTTATTTGTTCAGTTTGTATACGTCCATGGAATGGATACAACATATATACACTTTTGGTATAGCATATCTCTGATAGCTATACATTTAGCAATAACTAAAACCACATTCACCAATTTATAAAATGTAACCCTCACTTTGGCCTACACATAAGTGTATAAAGCTGACAAAGTAGGGATTAAGTGTTATAAATTTGTGATTGTGGTTTTAATTATTGTGTCATTACTTTGTGTAGAATTAATTTTTTAATATTCGTGTATGTTTTACAATTTATGTTATACCTGTATCAAATATATATTTTACATTTAAAAAAGTGTCGCGTGTTTATTCATCGATATGGACCCGGCATGGCCAGGTGGTTAAGGCGCTCGACTAGTAATCTGAGGGTAGCGGGTTTGAATCCCTGTCGCATCAAACATGCTCGTCCCTTTCAGCCGTGGGGGCGTTATAATGTTATGATCAATCCTAATATTCGTTGGTAAAAGAGTAGCTCAAGAGCTGGCGGTGGGTGGTGGTAACTAACTGCCTTTCCCTAGTCTTACACTGTCAAATTAGGGACGGCTAACGCAACTAGCCCTCGTGTAGCTTTGCACAAAATTCCAAAAACGAACAAATAAATAAAACATCAATATGTAGCGTATCGTTGGGTTGTAAAGATATTTAAGTACGCGCATGCTATGTTTACCCTTTATATTATACCTGTATATATATGTGTGGAATTTTTATCGAAATATTAAAACAAATACCCACAGATCAATCAAGCAAGCTGTAAAAACTTACAGCGATAGTCCGACCATCTAGGTGCTAGCCCCGCTGACGTGTTTCAGTAGGTAGTAGACGAAAAAGTTGCTGTTTTAGAAAATTTTAAGTTGTTATACTTGAAATGTCAGCAACTTAGTATACATGCGCATAGTATGTTGTAAAGAATACTCTGAATGGTCGGTTTTCGCTTATGGATTCGATAGGGCGGTTTCACGGCACGTAAATTATTTGGAATCTTTGTATCTCAAAACGGCTAGTATAGGTATTAAAACTTTTATTAAAATAAAGTAGAGAACAACGATTATATCTTCTTAGGCAATATTCAGGTTTACAAAAATAGTTTGCAACTAACCACTGCCGGGTACATGTCTTAGAGATGAGACTGTGAACGTGTACGGGATTGTAGAGGGCGTTTCAGTATATGTATAAAGATGTTCCTTTATATTGGTTTAATTTTGGTTTGAATTGTTGTATAATTTAAGCGGGTTTCTCGTCATTACGAATTTGGAATCCATGTCGATTCTTATTAGGTACAACCTACTTAAGCTGATGAAAATCTTCTGTTTGTGTTTAAAGTAAATTCATTCAGTTTTTGAAAGTATTTGATGCTCTATAACTACGCATGATACATAGTTAGGTTATTAAACATTTTAATAATGTAAATGATCCTGTGTTTCGAATCAAACCCAGTGAACCGTTTGTTAAATGTAATGTTACAAAAGTTTATTATTACGAAATCGAAGACCTTATTACTACATACATGTCAGTCATTATCGTAACTTGTTATCATTATAAGAAATAAAACTATATTTAATCAATCTCTTATAAGTTAAGTTCAGTTTTGACGCCTAATTAAAATAAGTTTTCTCTGGTACTAAAGTTTAGATTGAATTTTATTTCTCGATTCAGTAAAATTGTAAGATGTGATTAATTGAAGCAAACATCTGAAATACGTATATGTTTAGACAAAGTAGTAACTGTGCTTGTTTGTTAAAACGGTTTCCAGATATTTTTTTATATGCAGTAGAAACTAAACGAATTCAAAATCGATTGCTGAGGTTTGAAACCGCGATTGTGATCGTGATTTTAAAATATGAATTCGAACAGCTTTGTGGCAATTGATCACAAATTTTGAAACATCATGGTTTTGGTAGGCCTTGTCATATATTTTCAGAGTGAAAAGGTAGCTATTTAATATTAACTTTTTCGAAATCGTTAAATAGGTTTAGTTGTACATTACTGAGATAACCAGTTTATAGCAAACCATGAATGTAATTTAAACCTCAAGATGGAAATGAAGCTTTTTGCTCAACCAGCCTTGTTCAAGTTGTATAACAATATTTCGTTCTCTTTGTTGCTGTTTTTTATTCACATCAGAAATAATATGTTGTTTATGAACTTTATTGTCTAACTTAATGTTTAATAGCTTCTCAGAGTAAAAGAAGAAATTGCTAAAGTGTTACGCCTGTAAGAAAAATAACATAACATAATTTGTTATGCAGAATTTCAGCCGGAATAACTGTTTATCGCATTATATCATTTAATTTGTTGGGAAAGGTATTTAAAAGCTCCAACAATTACGTAAGTTTTTGAACAGAAATTTACAAATTAGTCTCCTAAATGTTCTCGGAGCTTTAAATGTAACACCTGTTATTTCTCTCCACAATTTAATTCCTTGAAATGTTTAAGATAATTTAAGAAATATATAGATCTGTATTGTACAGCTGGCACTTACACATTATTACACACAAGATAGCCTTCCCCCCCAGTGGCACAACAACGGTATATCTGCAGTCTTACAAAACTAGAAACCGGGTTTCGATATCCGTAGTGGGCAGAGCATGGATAACCCATTGTGTAGCTTTATACTTAATTTTAAACAAACAAATAAAAAGCACGCAAAATATGTTCATGAAAGTTTTGTTAACTTAATTTTTTATACTGTCTTTTAGGTTTTATTTCCACATGATTATTAATACAAACTATACTATACTATACTAGATATTTGTATATTTATTAGCATCCGTAAATTAGATTTTAGAATACTAAGTTCTCTATTATATATATAGTATTAGGTGGCTGGTTATTACCTAATAAGGTACTTTAACAGTCAAAAGTTCAAAGCATATCAATAATCCTCACACATTTAGTTTATTTAATGTATAATTACACCCTTGTGCAAATTAGTTGAAACAAGACGGAAAATCACGATTTTTCCAACTTTTTTGCGTTTTATTTCTGAAAGTCTAAAATTACTCACAAATTAATACATGATATGACTGCCTTTATTTTTCAGAAGATCATTAATCCGCTTTGGCATCGAGTCCACGAGTTGACTGCAATCTTTACTAATTTGTAGATCGCGGTACCACAACTCAATTAGCTTATCTTTCGTAGTACAGTCTTTTCTCCGAAGTCTTTCTTTACAAATCGCCCAAAGATTTTCAATAGGATTTAAGTCCGGGGAGTTTTCAGGCCAGTCCAGCACCTTTATTCACGTTGTAGTCATAAAGTTCTTCATGTGTGGCACGGAGCCAGATCTTGCTCAAAATGCCATATCCATCTGGAAATCTCTTTTTCAATTCTGGAATGACTCTCCTCTGCAAAACTTCGATGTACTGTGATTCTCGCATCATACCTTTTACGATATGTAAGCCTCCGACGCCATAGTAGCTGAAAAAGCCCCAAAACATCTTGATTGATGTGAGATTCTCGAAGTTTCTCACCTGGAGATCTGCGAACATGCAGACTTCTTTGACCATGTACAAAGAAATGAGTCTCGTCACTGAATAACACCTTCCTCTATTATTCTTGCGCCAAGTTCTTGTATTTCAGACCCCATTGATACCGTTTTTTCTGCATTGAGTTGGTAAAAATGATAATTCAAGGAAATCAGCGGGTCCAGCGAGCCTACACTGGCCGCCATGCTGAAAATATTGTAAAATGACTATTTATTTCAATTAATGACAATGTAATTAATACAACATTGATACAATACGCCGTGACTGGAATACTACCTCTTATACACTGAAGTTTAACTTTACTTCTTTGTACACTGTTTCCAAACACATATTTTTTTTACATATTTTAGTCGTCAGATACTAATTTTAATTGATATTTATAAAAAAATAGGTTTAATATTTTTAATTTCTAAAACGGAACAAAACCGATGAATTTCGTGATACGCAAAGACCATTTGAAGCAAACATTATTTCAAAAAAATTAACTCCAGACAGTTTACAAATTAAAGCACCTCAACTGTGTTTGGTATGGTTTGAATTTCACGCAAAACTACTCGAGAGCTAAGTGCGCTAGCCGTCCCTAATTTATCAGTGTAAGACTAGAGGGCAGGCAGCTAGTCATCACCACTCACTACCAACTTTTGGGTTACTCTTTTATCAACGAATAGTGGAATTGACCGTCCCGTTATAACGCCCGACGGCTGAAAGGGCAAGCGTGTATGGTGACGGGGATTCAAACCTGCAACCCTCAGATTACGAATCGAGTACCTTAACCACCTGGCCATGCCTGGCCCCTCAACTGTGTATCGCACTCACTGTCATTTATTTAAAGTGTATACATGCTTTTTAGTTTTCTCTTGTCTATAGGGATTATTTCACACAAGAAAAAATAGGTTGAATAAGAAAAGCGTTATTATACAAACAAACGTTTTGGGGGAGGATGGAGGTCAAGAATAACACTTGTATGAATTATATAAGTTGATATTATTTGCTAGTACTGTATTTTAAATCACCTCAGATACATTATTGTTAAATCTTCAATGTTACCAAAGTGTGGCCCGGCATTGCCAGGAAGCTAGACCGCTCGACTCTCAATCTGAGAGTCGGGCGTTCGAATCCTCATCACATGTCGCCGTGGGAGAGTTATAATGTTTCAGTCAATCCCACTATTCGTTGGTAAAAATATTAGCTCAAAAGTTAGTGGTGATTACTAGCTGCCTTCCCTCTAGTTTTACACGGTTAACGCAGATAACCCTGATGTAGCTTTGAGCGAGAATAAAATAAAACACGCAAGAAATCAAACGAATTTTTTATGTAAGTCGTCACCTGGTGATTACAGAAACTTGTTCATAGCATTTACATATATATCATTGTACTTAGCTTTATTTAGGCAGATCAGACAAATTTACAACCAGGCAAAATATAAACCAAACAAGTTAATTAAATTGTAGCCAAGTATCAAATTTCGGGGTAGGAAATTTTTATTGGAATTTCTTCCTCTTATACTCGCTATCATATCACTAACTCGGCCCGGCATATCCAGGTGGGTTATGGCGTTCGACTCGTAATCTGAGGGTCGCGGGTTCGAATCCCTGTCACACCAAACATTTGTTTGTTTGTTTTTTTGGAATTTTGCACAAAGCTACTCGAGGGCTATCTGTGCTAGCCGTCCCTAATTTAGCAGTATAAGACTAGAGGGAAGGCAGCTAGTCATCACCACCCACCACCAACTCTTGGGCTACTCTTTTACCAACGAATAGTGGGATTGACCGTCACATTATAATGCTCGTGTTTGTTCGTGTCTAAGAGGCCTAATTCTTGAAATCACTTTACTCAGAAACATGTTACACTTCTAAAACAGATGGGCAGTAAAGGTGTATATCAACGAAACTCTGTTTCTGTTTATATGTGGAGGAAGGGGATTATAATATATTGTTTGTAATACAAATTCGTATTTCATTCTTTAGTTCCGTATTTTGATTACATTAAACTCTAATTATATTACTTACTGATGTATCAGTGTGGCCTAACACGTAAATGTCGTTAGCTCAGCAGTGATTTTTTCCAAAGTTGCTCCAAAACTAGTGTCAAGTTGGATACAGTGAATGTGCCAGCCTCAGCTAGCAATACCAGACTACTTAGTCGTTTCTATACAATAACTGCTAGTTGCGAATGATCGCTTACACTAACACAGTGTCAAAATAAGTATATATAACGTGACATATTTCCGCTATCCATGATAGGTTTGAGACAGTCTGTAAGTTACTTTAACGTATATCCATTTTAAATATTATCTACAAAACAAAAACTAAACTTCGTAAAACCAAATAAAATCTTTATATTTGGATGATCCTAGTGACACAATGTTTCTACCAAGAAGTGCGTTTAGTTTTCATCAAAAATTACAAGCGCTCAAACACTATGTTTAAACACACTAGTCGGACACATTCAACACACGTAGAAGATACACGGGCCCCTGGTGTGAAATAGATCCCTCTTTGTAACTCTTCGGTGGGTCTTAAGTGTGCATGCCAGGTTTGACAATATCCAGTCCTTCGGTTAGCCAGTTATAAGCTGGCACATAAACAGACTTGTTTGGAGGGTTCGTAAAACAGAGTAATATTTTAGTTATGACTAATATTTTAAGAAGGTTTTAATTCTGTGTTAGTAATCGGTATGTCAGCACAAAATATATGGACTTAAAGAGCTAAAATACAGGTTCTTTCTTTTTCTTTGCAATAAAGATTGAAGCTCCTAATGAAGCTTAGAAACAACAATAATTCATATAAGCAAAGGCAAGTTTTATAGGGTGTATTTTTGCGTTTGTTTTTTTCTTATAGCAAAGCCACATCGGGCTATCTTCTGTGTCCACCGAAGGTAATCGAACCCTTGATTTTAGCGTTGTAAATCTGAAGAGTTATCACTGTCCCAGCGGAAGACTATAGGGTGTAACTTGCATTTAGTGAGCTTACACCACCAAAACCACAAAGAGTAGCACAGCCAAACGAATACAAGAAATGAGCGATATCACATCATAAGAATACCTGTAATGAGCGATATCACATCATAATAATACGTGTAATGAGCGATATCACATCGTAAGAATACGTGTAATGAGCGGTATCACATCATAAGAATACCTGTAATGAGCGATATCACATCATAAGAATAAAAAATTGACAGAACTTCGCATTTAATTTATTCTTTAATTAGCGATTACCGATTATCTGGTTTAAACACCCAGCAGCTATGTGATATAAAACCATTTGCCTTTATCTGAGAATGCTCAAAGATATTTCATAGGTGAATATATATTTGACTCATTTCATCTGTTCTACAGTACATCATTCGTTAACACACAAGTTAAGGTATCCTTGCTTTATCTAAGGTTCCCCGCGAGTACAGCGGCAAGTCTTCAAGTTTATAAGGCTAACATGAGGGGTTGGGTTCCCCTCGATAGACTCAGCAAATTGCCCGTTATGGCTTTTCTATAAGAAAACACCCACCCACCCTTTGATCGCGTTTTGAGCTTAAGAGAATGTAGAGATGGCTATCATAATAAATAACACAAAAAATCTAACTTTTTCACAATTTATTTATAACATTAACATACTATTAAAGTATCCGTTATTATCTCACCAAATGTTTTATATAAGCTTTAACAACTCAGTAGCTGTATACTTAAAACATGGTATTCAGTGGTGACTTTGTAGGAAGAGATAACAACAAAAGTAGGGATACTTTCAACACCAACCTTTTAATTTCCTTCTACAGTGTTTCACGTGATTACTTGATGACCATTGGTTGCAAACGAAAAACGACTTTACGAAATTGTAAAGTCACCCGCCAAAGTAAGAAGTGGACATAACTCAAGAAACAGCGCTTTATAACAGTTTTATGGTAGATGTTGGAGTAGAAACGTCAGCTGTGTTTATGTAGTACTACAATAGCAGCGCCCAATTTTTCCATTGCATTACTCACTTCTGTGTGTATGTTATTTAATATAGGATTTCATAGCTTTTGTTTATTTGTGTTATAACCGCCATCTATATAAAATTTAACGCTAATTTACGTAAAAATAATAAATGTTCAATTTGTTTGTTTGTTTGTTTTGAATTTCGCGCAAAGCGACTCGAGGGCTATCTGCGCTAGCCATCCCAAATTTAGCAGTGTAATACAAGAGGGAAGGCAGCTAGTCATCATCACCCACCGACAACTCTTGGGCTATTCTTTTATCAACGAATAGTGGGATTGACCGTCACATTATAACGCCCCCACGGCTGAAAGGGCGAGTATGTTTGGTGCGACCGGGATTCGAACCCGCGACCCTCAGCTTACGAGTCGAACGCCTTAACACGCTTGGTCATGCCGGGCCCAAAATACATAGAATGAGTAGTTTAAGCTACTCGTCCATTTATATATTCTTGAGCCCACCGAGAGGAATCAAACCCCTGATTTTAGCGTTGTAAATCCGGAGATTTACCCATGTACTAGTAGGAGGCAAATGTTCAATAACAATAATAATTGTAGGCGGAATGGGTTGTGAATTCCAATTAACATGCCCCTTGATCTAGACTATCATCCAACCAAGATTAGTTGAGATTAGTCCAGAGACCTGAGAAATAGTTAGGTAATGAAGAAACAGACAGAAATTCACATTTTTTGTAAATTATATACTTATTCTAAAGTTAATAACGTTACTCTTTTCAAGTTGAGTAAATCTTTGAATTTTTTTAAGTCAATATACGATTTATAATAGTACAATGTAGCCCTTTTTTGAAATAAAAATACTAACCACTGCTTACGCATGAAGGTAATACCACAGAATAAACCATACTTTTAAACATGCATAATTTTGGGTCAACATTCTTCTGGTAATACACTAACGAAACTGCGATAATAAACCTACTAACTCACATTAATTTAAATAGAATAATTCACTCCACGGTTTCTTAAACACTGAAATGTTACGTATTATAATTTATCTAGGACAAGTCTCCAAGTTATTATGTTACATATACTAGATATTAAAATTTCAAATAGTCGTAAGTTTGAATTTTAATTTAAAAGTTCATTAAATATTAATAAGTATTATTTTTTTATATTTGTCAACAAGATTGACACACAGTTTTTTTCAACATATAAGTTTTAATATACGATTTATAATAGCAATTATGGTTTATATACAAAAGTTTTACAAATTTACAAACAATACTAAGTCTTATATCCAATTTAAAACTGAATATTTTATTGACAATTCAAGTCCATGAAGAACAAATTAATTTTGATTTCACATTGTCACACTTCGCTTAGCTAACTAGCTGTTGTTTCTTGGTTCATCTCACACCGCTTACAAACTGACTTCTTTTCGGCTGAGATATTTAATGTCCTCATAGAAATGATAATGTTCAAAATCTATAAACGGTTCTTGTCAAATTCTACAGTTTTCCTATGAATTGAAAGCAATTATAGCTTAGAAGGCCTATAGCACACTGAATGTAGCTGACTAATAATATTTTTCTACTGTCTGTCGGCTTGCTGTTTTTATACGGTTCACGCGAGTTTTTATAAGTTTCAACAATGTTTGAAAACAAACTAGCGCTTTCAAGAAACAAATATTGTTGTTTTTTTGTTCTCAAGAATCTTCTACAAATTTAGAGAACAGACGGGACTTGCGCAATACCCACTAACAATATAAGTCACATTGAAAAAAGAAAACTACACTGAAACAAGCGTACTATTAAAATAAACGTATAACGGTAATCCGTTACAGAATAGTTCAGCAGTGTCACTTCTTTATCGTTTAATTTAAGTCGACTTTAGAGATTTATTAACAGTTTTTACCCGAGACGATTCTTCAGTTCGGATTTTTTGTTTATATACTCGCCTTTATATCAGCTCGTTTGAAATATGCTTTCAATTTGTCTAGTATAGACCTAAATTGATGTTTTCATCACTTTGTGATGTGAATTATTGGAAAAATAAGTCATTTTTGGCAAAATACAAAATAAAACCCGTGACGTAGTCAGAAGAGAAGTATAGTTTCAAGCTGTGTTTGATGAGAGTTTTAAACATATGTTGACTATACTACGGCATTTTAACCAATGGAACATCTTTTCTGAAAATAAATTGTAGTCAGGGCTCAATTGAATCTTGTTCGGCGTTTCATTTTGAGTGCCTATCTAAAGGTATTCTATAAGGCTTGTTTGTTTGTTTTTGTTTTTAATTTCGCGCAAAGATACCCAAGAGTTATCTGCGCTAGCTGTTCCTAATTTAGCAGTGTAAGACCAGAAGGAAGGCAGCTAGTCATCACCACCTACCTCCAACTCTTGGGCTACTATTTTACCAAAGAATAGTGGGATTAATCGACACATTATAACGCCCATACTGCTGAAAGGGCAAACATGTGACGAGGATTCGAACCCGGGATCCTCAAATTACGAGTCAAGTGCCTTATGCACCTGGCCATGCCGGGCCGTTCTATAATGCACGTTTATTTCAATTAGACTGCGATGAAATATTCTATCTATAATTTTTACAATATCACCCTTAAATGTTATTGTGAGTTGAATAATACAAATTTGATAAAATATCTTTATATTTGAACCGAACAATAAACAAGAAGTCCTTTGGTCTTTAATTAGCAAGAACTTGATAATCCATAATTTCACTGGTCTCAGCGTAAGCTCAATTAACAGTTGGTTACTTTTAATTCTTTCTCATTTATAAAAGATGCATCGAAAGCTTTTGTACAAAGTTGCATGAAAGTTAGAATAAATTTTCTAAGATAAAGGTTAAAATGTAATGCTTAATGTTGTGGACTCTAATGTAATTATTTCATTTCGCTTGGATTTGTTCTGATCATATCACAGAAGCAATCAAAAAGTTAATTAACAGGTAATTAACGTTATTTAGTGATGAACTATCTGCTGAACAATTTTCCAATTGTGTTGGAATAAAAATTAAATTTAAACAAAATCCATGTTTTATTTGTTTTTGAATTTCGCGCAAAGCTACTCGAGGGAAATCTGCGCTAGCCGTCCCTAATTTTGCGGTGTAAAACTAGAGGGAAGGCAGCTAGTCATCAACACCCACCGCCAACTCTTGGGCTACTCTTTTACCAACGAATAGTGGGATTGGACGTCACATTACAACGCCTCCAAGGCTGAAAGGGCGAGCATGTTTGATGCGACCGGGAATCGAACCCGCGACCCTCGGATTACGAGTCGAGTTCCTTAGCCACCTTGCCCTGCCGGCCCAGTGACTTTGGACTTTTTTGTACATAAACTTCATTTGTAATGGTTTTCTCAACGCCAAACTCTCCAATTTCTCTAGGCCCGGCATGGCCTAGCGCGTAAGGCGTGCGACTCGTAATCCGAGGGTCGCGGGTTCGCGCCCGCGTCGCGCTAAACATGCTCGCCCTCCCAGCCGTGTGGGTGTATAATGTGACGGTCAATCCCACTATTCGTTGGTAAAGAGTAGCCCAAGAGTTGGCGGTGGGTGGTGATGACTAGCTGCCCTCCCTCTAGTCTTACACTGCTAAATTAGGGACGGCTAGCACAGATAGCCCTCGAGTAGCTTTGTGCGAAATTTCCAAACAAACCAAACCAATTTCTCTATTCTAAAAACGTAGTTCGACACTATTTACAGACGTTAAATGCCATCCAGGCTAGTGAGCCTAAATATCTTGCTAATCAGTGTTTGAAGAGTCTTTGTTATGATATAAGTGCTGTATTCTTCACTGTTTGTAGACATTGACATTCATAAAACTAGATTCGTCATTACTTGTAGCAGTTAATCTGAGTACTATATTCTTCAGCACTTACAACAACTAATTTTTATAAAGACTGTATTAATTGTTGTTTGTAACAACTAAACTCTTTAAAGACTGCATTCCGGTAAAAGTGTCTAGATAAACATAGAGAAGGAAACGACGACTGTGGACAGACGATATTTATGCTCTATGCGCTTCAGCACTGGCCCGGCATGGCCAAACGTGTTAAGGCGCGCGACTCGTAATCTGAGGGTCGCGGGTTCGAATCCCCGTCTCACCAAACATGCTCGCCCTTTCAGCCGTGGGGGCGTTATAATGGTTCGGTCAATCCTACTATTTGTTAGTAAAAGGGTAACCCAAGAGTTGGCGGTGGATGGTGATGACTAGCTGCTTTCTCTCTAGTCTTACACTGCTAAATTAGGGATTGCTAGCGTAGATAACCTTCTTGCAGCTTTGCACGAAATTCAAAACAAACCATACTAAAGTCACTATAGTTTCTACACACAGTAATGTCCCGTATCCTTATAACATTTGTATGTACCTAGGTATAAAAAGTGGCTCGGTAGTATGTTGATAAAAAGCAATGTAAATATTAATAAACAAAAGCACGTACTCGTAATAAACTAAACTATGATGCTGTCACTTTATATCGTACTTAACGTTATATTTAAGTGTAGTTCTAGTAGATATTGCATAAACATTCTCAAGAGATGCAAATGGATGTGTATGATACTCTAATGAACTGTATTTCTATGTGTGTTTATTATTAAATTCAATAAAATTCTCAAATGGATCTCTTCTCCGATTACTCTTTTATCATGGCATTATTTTCTACTCGATGTATAAATACAACAACGTTATAAAACACAGGTGTTTTTCTTATAAAATATAGATGATGTAGGATTTGCTAAATAAAGGAACACAAGAGGTCAAAATAAGCTATGAACTATTCTTTGTACATGTAGATTTCCATTAGATTGTTTCCAAAATAGTTTTAGTAACGACAGAACTTTTATCTATTTCAACAGATCTACAAATGTGATTGTTTTATTCTGCTCCACATTTCAGGAAAGTAATAATCCCAAAGTAAAGCAAAACAAGTATTAAAGTTTGTCTGTATTAAAGTAAAACCACAAGGAGCTATCTACTGTGTTAACTGTGGAAAATCAAACCCCGGGTTTTAGCGTTGTTAGTCTGTAAACTTGCAACTTCTAAAGCAGGAAAATCAAACTATTAACTATTAATTATGTACAGGTTTTGTGTGGCAGTTAATATCAAAATAAGCATTGTAAACGCATGTTTGCTGTAACAGATGAGGAATATTATGCAGAAGTAAAGAAATAAGTGGCTATGAAAGAATGGATGCGGCAGTATAATGTGACTTACTGTACTGACGGAGAAAAATGATACGAAGCTGTAAATGTATCTATTTTAAAGTCCGGACTCTTGTAAGAGTTACAGATATGGCACAAACGAGTTAAATAAGCTTACTGTGGATTCTAGGTACGTAAGCAATATTTCTTGTCTTACCAGCAAAAGAACGTTTGAACCTTTTAGCGTTTCAAGTGGGTATTTATGATTGTCCAGCTTTCAAGTTAAGATCAGAATTCGATTTTGTTCACCTTATGGAGGTATAGAGTATAATTTTGAAAGTCAACTGCACTTCATAAGAACAATGTTCGAAGTTATATGTTAATCTTGAAACTGCTTCATCGATCTTCATTAATTATATGGCACTGATTATGCACAATTATTCCCATCATGTGCAACTGGGTTCTGCAATAAACGACGAGGTCTATGTTAGACCCAAATTCTTGAAAAATATTTTTACATATCGTCGACTTTACGTAAATGTAAGTTCTAGAGATATAATAAGGTAAAGTGAAGACGCACAAATTCACTGGATCTGCATCAGTGAACATGACCATATGTAGCCCAATGAAATCTGAGGTAAGTCCAGAAGGTAGATTGTGAGAATATAAAGTATACTTGTCTTCTGACCAGATTCATTTCAGATACAGTAGGAGTTTATAGAGATGTACTCGCCAGATTTGTGTTATTTCTATCACATGAAATTAGGAAAGTATTATCAGCCAAATTTATGAAAGTTAAAGTGGAAATACATGAGAGGTGTTAGTCAGTTTTGTGCTATTTGTGCTGCGTGAAACTAGGACGGTACACCAATTAGTTTCATACAAGTTCAAGTGAGTATATAACTTACACCAATTAGATTCGTGCAGTTAAGCTGAGAATTAGTTTCATGTAGTAGGTATATTTCATGTTGTTTCTACTGCATAAATTTAAGAAGCTATATCATTCAGAATAATGTAGTTAAAGTGCAAGAGTAAACAGATTATTTTGCTTGTGTTACTAATTACATTTAAACTAGTTATTTAGGCACTACGTACTAAAGAGAAATATATACTAACCACAATGATTTTACCATTCTAGTTCGATATATATAATTCTAAGTGTGCTGATCTGTTTTTTGCAATGACATTTTTATAACTCAAACTCCTTGAGGTAAATGATGCAACTATTAATACTTTAATAAGTTACTGAGATATAATAACACTTTAACAGCCGTATCTATAATGCTCAAAATACCGTGATGTTGAAGATGTTCGATGGTCATATTAATATATAACAAATGTTTTGAAGTAAATTAGATTCTCCATGTTTTTATTTCGGCATACTTATATCATTTGAACTACATTAAATTTATTAGTCAGACTTATACTTATCAGGATTATAAATAGACATGAAGTATACGAACCATTAAATATACATTTTCATCATCAAAACTTCTGTTAGAATGCTCAAAATTTTAAGTTTATCTATTTTAGATATAAATATGTGTGTTTTCTTGACATTTTAACATGTTCTTAAGAGATGGATAGCCGATTGTGTAGCTTTGTGCTTAATTCTAAATAAACAAACTTTTTCTGTGCTGAAGTATTTTAAAATATACTAATCGTTTTTTCAACATTTATCAGAATTTATCCAAACATTTTATGGTCTTCACTGCGCTTTCTGTAGAGAATAGATTTAAATAATTTAAATTCTATTTTCCACCACTGGTACACAAACCCAGATTTAAATTTTTCAAATATATATGCCTTATTAATTTCGCTAACGTTCCATTATGGTATATAAGATTGTGAATTTTTTGTGCTCCAGACTTCTTTAGTGACTCTGGAACGCTATTTTATCTTATTAATTCAGAACTAGCCTAGATTTCATAATCTGTCAGAACCTATTTAGAATTTATTAGAATTACGGCCAAAAGCATCGCTAACGACAATAATACCCAACTGATGAATTAATGTTTTTTATTTTTAATTAAACTATAGTCATTACAGAATTAATTTTTAGTTCTGATATATGTATATAGGTAAATGTATTAATCAAAATTAATAATACTATTTTGCTAATCTGTTAACTAAGCAATATTTTTAGCCGTGATATGTTTTACCTATACTTTTATCTTAGTGGGTCAGTATTTGGGCATTGACAGTTAAATTACCATTTATTATAGGACTGGAATGTGTATATAATCATCAGTGACAGGCATAACAAATCAGGATGAGAAACGTCACCACGTTGTTTGTACTTTATTACATGCCAATAAAGAAAATAAGAACCAGAAAATTCGAAGCTTTGTTTTGATGAAGAAACGCAGGCTAAAAATACACGTTTGTTGATTTAATATTAATATTACCATGTAGTGTGAAAATACAAAGAAATTGTTGAAAATTTAACAAAGGAAAAACAATATATGGTCAATCTTTTGGCCAAACATTTTGGAGATCACTTAATCCGAATGTTGACCACATGGTTATTTTTCTTCAAGCAAGTCTCAAACATTTCTTTGTATTTTCAGTTTGTTTTTTTATTTACTCTCTAACGGGATTTATTTGTTATTCGAATTACTTCTAACAAATAAGTTATATAAAAGTAGTTAAGATTTTAACTGGATACTTTCCTGAAATCAGAATCTCAGTTTCGAAGCTTAATAGAAGTTTAATTTAAGTTGTTCTAATCATCACATCAAAAATACATTGACTCCAGTTTAAGAACATTTTTTAATCTGTTTCTTTCGTAGCCGAGAAAAGACATTTCAAGCCCGATACTGAGTCATTTTTAATGATGATACTTTGTAATGATTCTAATAACACGACTCTAATTCTCTTTTATCTGAAAGTGAATATTTAAATTACTCACAATTATTTCGTATTATAAATACATTTTCCAGCAAACTACTTGAAAGCTTTTATATGATCTACCGGAACTATTTTTCTTTCGCTTGAAATATTTGTTTATTTCCACTTCGTTATTCTAATGAGCTTTGCATTTACCCAAGTATTAACCAACAACAATTATTTATCCAGAAAGTGCTTCATCTAGGCCATCCTATCCATTAAATTTAACTAAACACCAAAAAACTCAAAGGCAGCTCTTGTCATTCAAATATTTATCAAGCTTACCCTCAAGTTTCCTTAGATTAACTACATTTACCACAGTTACGTTCATACCTTTCCAAAGTTTAACCACCCTATTTCAAAAATAAAGCTGTCTTGGCTTAAGATGACTCCTAAGCTGCCAAAATTTATACGTGTCCTTGAACCTTATCTTTTTCACCATTAGAAACAAAAATTGATGAATCTACGCTATCAGTTTTAAAGACTTCAATAAAACCTACTCTAACCCTATCTTTTTCTTTCAAGAACAAAGAGAGTTCAGAGATCTTAATCTGTCCTCATATGACAAAATTTCCATCCCATATATCATCTTAATAGTCCTCTTTTGAACCACCTCCAACGATTAAACATTCTTTCTAAGATAAGGAGTCCAAGACTAAACACAGTACTCCAAATGCGGCATAACCAATTACTCTTGCAATAAAACTTAAATCTGTTTAGACTGGTATTCTGCATTTCTGTAAATAAAACAGCATCTTTTTTTTCCATTTAGCTAGTTTTCTATCTAATGAGTCAGTCTGTTCCTCATACAGAAATAACATTTTAACAAGCCTTTCATGTGTTTCCTTTTCAGACGTTTTCTGAAAATCAAGATACGTCAAATCCACATCCGCACCCTCATCTTCGCAAGAATATCAAAAGATTAGTAAGGCAAAATCTTCCCCAAAATAAACCTTGATGACTACCCAGCCAAATTTTAAACTTTATTAACTGTCTTTAAAAAGCATATTCTACTTTTCCCACAACTAATGCAAAACTAATAGGTCTACAGTTAATGGGATAGTTTTTATCACCTTCTTTAAAAAGGGCTAACATTAGCCAACTTCCAATCCTCTAGTACCTGCCTACTATTCAAATACTTACACAAATAGTAGCAAATGGCTCACATGTCTAATCATTAACCTCTTTAATGGGTAAATACCATCTAGCCCAAGAACTTCATCATGCATTAAACTTCGTAATTTGTCTTTAAAATCTCAAAATTAATGTGATCATCTTATTCAATCTCATTTCCATCTAGCTAAACAAAAAACAGCAATGACCAATAACAAATATTTTGATAATTATACGATTTTTACTTTAAAAATTATACGATTTTTACTTTAATAAAGTCTAAAGTAGTTGTAAATAACATATTTTCATGTTTAGATAGAAAATAATGAACATTGTATTTATTAATCTCCTTTGTTTTCTTAAATAGAAGTCTTAATCAACTTAGTATGAAAACATAGGAATGTTAAGAAAACAGCTGTTTCAGCCACAATTATCAGTCACTACGTGGCAGAGAATTACAACCATATGGCGATTCACTGTCTTATTGTTGCGGTTTTCCCGTAGCTTACGTCATCTGCACGATGTTATACCTTAATTTTTGACAAAAAATATATAAACGTTAGTTGTCTTTCTCCTAAATAAAAACAAGTATTTGTTATTAAGGTATTTCGTTTTTCTTGCGTGTTTCACATCACTTTAATTACTTACATGCTATGGCTTACTTTTTGAGATGAAACATTTAGAATATTTAAGAATAATTCGTTTTGAATGTGTGTGGGTGTGTTCTCTTACAACAAAGCCACATTGGGCTATCTGCTGATTCCAACGAGGAGAATCGAATCCCTGATTTTAGTGTAGTAAATCAGTAGACTTTCCACTGTGCCAGTGGGAATTTGTTCTGAGACCATCTTGTTCCACAAGTTACTGTTTAACAAAAATGCAGCAAAAACATTATTTTAGAATCCTTTTATAACGTCAGTTGTCTAAATTTGAAGACTTTTGATGTGCAATATAAATCGCATTAATGATAAAACAATATATTTTGTAAACATGGAAATGTGACATTTGGTGCTAATAATGGTGGTTTCACAGTGATTTAGTGTCAATAAATATATCATAGTTGAATTTTATACCACCTGAATTAATTTTATATCTTTGAAAGTATGATATACACTCCCCACGTTCTAACTCGTTAGACAAAGATAGCCTATCTTATTTCCATAAGTTGTTTATATTGTCTTTGTATGTTTTTGTTCGTCTTTACATTACATTTCAAGTGGTAATTAAAGATATTAGTATATGTACGTCATCTATACTTACTACGCCTTAGTTCCTTTATATTCTTCGCTTTCCTTTCATGAAGGGTTTTTATTTTATTTTGATTCTATTGACAAAAAGATTTCCGTTTTCCTGATTTTTTTAACGTTCGCATGCTTTCCAGTTCCTAACTCGTCACTGCACTCAAAACGTTTGGCTTCATGCCAAGTTGGTCCGTGTTCGATTAGTTCTAACTTCGATAACTCAAGTCTTGAGCAACGTTGCAACCAGAAGGTATTTGTAAAGCCCATAAGTGCAAGTTAACCCTAGGCACGGTGTGTGTGCCCTCGAAACACTACCAAGAAAGGAATCGAATACAACGTTCATATGGAATTTTCTTTTAGCTGCTATATCATTTTATACTCGTGTATTACTTATAACATGAATACTATAAACATTCACTTGATTTTTTTTACACTCACATTCTTTTAGCTAGCCATTATACAACAAAATCTGACCCACAGGTACTTCTCAATGATCTTAAAGCTTGATGCGGGTTAAAAGCAAACTTCTGTTAATGACGCTACGAAAATGTAATATTTGTTTGTTTTAAATTTCGAGCAAAGATATACGAGAGCTATCTGCGCTATCCGCCCCTAATTTTGCAGTGTAAAACTAGTCATCACCAACCACCGTCAACAATTGGGCTACTCTTTTACCAAATAATAGTAGGATTGACCGTCACATTATAACGCCCACCACGGCTGAAAAGGCAAGCATGTTTGATGTGACAGGGAGTCGAACCCATAAACTTCGGATTACAAGTCGAGTGCCTTAACCGCCTGGCCATGCCGGACCTGACATTTGTGGCGACATCTTTCTAATTTAAATATATTTTCTGAGATACTGTTCCTGAATTCAGCGGATGTTCTCAAATTAGCGTATGGTATTTTTTTTTAAATACAAAATATTCTGGTATCAACAATTCGTAACTCACTACGTAACATTATGTCAACAGCCCTATAACTTTATCTCAAGTTCTTTAATGTATTTAGATTAAAATGAAAGTTTGCAATCAATGCATTCCAATATGGCCAGGTTTCAGTTTGCCTGATACCATATATTAGTTTGATAAATGAAACTACAAATTCGATATAATATTATAAAGAAATGTCTGAACATTTTTTAATGTGCAACTACTTGTCAGTTCCTGAATTTGAAAATAACTAAATAGCTAAACGTGAAGTCAGTTTTGAAATATAAATTATATTAGTTGACACTCAGTGATTAAGCATATCGATATATCTAAGTAGTATGAAAGTAAATTTCTGTGAAAAACAGGTAGTTAAACTCTAATATATTGGATTTTAAATATTTATAGAATTAATTTGCCTAAGATATAGGGATATAAGACATTTTATCTTTAAGCTGAAACTTACTTTTATCAGATTACTCACTAAGCAGTCCGTTCTCATACTAATTTCTAGGTAGATGCATTAATGAATATTTGGGCAAAAACTGTTAAGACGTGTCATCCACACTTAATGTTCTAACAAGTAATTATCACATTATCAAGTAAAAACGTTTTTAACTGTGAGTTACTCATTAAATTTTCAGCAGTTGATGAGATTGTCTAACTTGGAGGCCCGGCATCGCCAGGTGGGTTAAGGCGTGCGACTCGTAATCCGAGGGTCGCGGGTTCGCATTCTCGTAGCGCCAAACGTCTTAGCCCTTTTAGCCGTGGGGGCATTATAATGTTACGGTCAATCCCCCTCTTCGTTGGGAAAAGAATAGCCCAAGAAGAGTTGGCGATGGGTGCCTTCCCTCAGTCTTACAGTGCTAAATTAGGGACGACTAGTGCAAATAGCCCTTGAGTAGCTTTGCGCGAAATTCAAAACAGACTAACTGGGAGATCAAAAATATGGACATTATTCAAAACAAAATTCAGTAACATAATGAATACAACAAAACTAACTCTTGCCACATAGTTCCCAGTAACTGAAGCAAAATATAGCAGCCACGTATTTATTTTGTTTAAAAGAATTTTAAGGTATTACTGTACAATTTATTTTAATTGAAAACATTTTAAGGTATTACTGTATCCAGTCACCTAAAGCATATTAATCAAAGAGGTAAAATCATAAGATATACTTTACGTCAATCAAGAGAAATATAATTTCTTGTTATTAAACTTTGGCATAAAATATAAAGTGATACTTGCAAATGAAGTTTAATATTTTAGAACCATTCAAATCTACATACTTTTATATAGATATTAAGCATCGTGGCACCCAACTTATTTTGATTAGTGATAAGAACTCGGTCAATATGTTTTCAAACTTCTGATCTAGTTTTTCATCCGACGAAAAATAACACGATTATTTTCTAATGAGCGTGAACAGTTATGTTGGAAATACATCAGTTAGAAAACTGTAAAGAGGATAAATGATCCAGTTCTGTTACACCAAACAGTCAGGTCACTCACTCTTCGTCTGGTTCACATAACTTGTCTGCCTCTTAAGTAAAAAGAACAGTTCATAGTGATAAATTCCCGCATCTAGAACTGGATCTGAGCCAAGTGTCGTTCAGAAAGATATGTGATTGACTACTGTTTGTACGTGATGCAAAAAAATACTCTTTTATTTCTCAGTTTTTACTTCTTAATGGATACCTCCTGCTGTGCTTTCTAATTACGGCTCGTGTTTGTCTTTACTTCAGGGGTAATAACTGTTTTATTCTCGTAATGTTTGTTTGTTTGTGAATTTTGCGCAAAGCTACTAGAGGGCTATCTGTGCTAACCGTCCCTAATTTAGCAGTGTAAGACTAGAGGGAAGGCAACTAGTCATCACCATCCACCGCCAACTCTTGGGCTACTCTTTTACCAACGAATAGTGGAATTGACAGTCACATTATAACGCCCCCACGGCTAAAAGGGCGAGCATGTTTGGCGCGACGGGGATGCAAAACCGCAACCCTCAGATTACGAGTCACACGCCTTAATACGCTTGGCCATACCGGGCCTCTCGTAACATTAGTACAGTTATAAATTATTGATGACATTACCTGAAACATGTTCTAACTCGTTTTCGGTTGATGAAATAACCAAAAGTATTTTCTTTACAGATTTTGCAAAATTTTACCCTGAACAATTTATATAAAATATGAAACCCACAAAAACTCCCACAAAATATCTGAAGTTGTATGTCCGATATTTTTATTCCATTTTGTTTTGTGTTTTTTTGTAATCTGTATGTAGAATGTAATCGTGTTCTCGTGTTACTTTATAGATGAATGGGTAGGTGATAACTCGAAAGAAATTATACATTCCGTTTATCCTGAAATCTAGACTTGAACTGAAAACTTGAAAATGTACATTACCGTGGTAAATTGTTTCTTTTGTAGTATGATAGTACAGTACTATCATTTACGCTTGAAGACGTTTTATGTAACATGTAGCGTGAAAAATAGGTGAATAGTAAATCTAATATCAATGTGTATTATACAAATAGGTTCGAAGTTGCACATCGCACTTCAACTATTACAAGATGGCGTTGGGCTGTGGAGCGAAATGTGCTAAAGGTGTCCTTATAGCATTCAATTTGATATTCTGGGTAAGTCTATGTTTGGTCAATATTCTTATTTTACATAAATTTTGAGTTTAACATTTTGTCTCATGCTTTTGTTTTGTACTGTTGTTTTAAAAAATAGACAATAAAAATTATAATATAAAACATTCAGCAATTTGTGTAACTATTAATTTATATTAATTTATTAGAAAATAGTTGACCTTTGACATAGAGCTCCGCATTCTCCATCACGTTAGTGTTTGTTTATTTTTATTTAGATATCGCTATACGTGTATTATAATGTATTGTTATTACCTACCCTTTACGACGCGTAAATCCCCGTCACACCAAACATACTCGCTCTTTCAGCCGTGGGGTCGTTATAATGTGACGTTCAATCCCACTATTCGTTAAAAAAGAGTAGCCTAAGAATTGGCGGTGGGTGGTGATGACGAGCTTCCTTCCCTTTAGTCTTACACTGCTAAATTAGGGACGGATAGTTCAGATAGCACTTGTGTAGCTTTACGCGAAATTCCAAACCAAACCAAACGACGCGTAAAGACAACTTAGCTTGATACATACACTGCTGGCCAAAATCTTAAGGCCAATGAACATAAAAAAATATGCATTTTGTTTTGCGTTGTTAAGATGACAATAAGAAAAGGGAAAACAAAAATAAAAAACATTTTTAGCATTTAATAGGGAAAATATGAACACTATGAAATTAGCCTAAATACCAGCTACTCAAAAGTTTAAGACCATACTGAAACGAAGCGTTAATCGTTAAACACGTAACGGAATTTAGTCATTTGTATTCAAGTATTAGCGTTGTCAACATCTCCCCCTGACACCTCCTGTGTTACTTTGGGTAAAAACATGGCAAAGGCTTAAAAGTTGACAGAGTTTGAACGTGGCAGAATTGTCGAGCTGCAAAAGCAAGATCTCTCTCAACGTGCCATCACTGGTGAGATTGGACGTAGTAAAACTGCTGTTGCAAACTTCTTAAAAGACCCTGAGGGATACGGAATGAGAATTTCAAGTGGTCGGCCCAAGAAAATTTCGCCAGCGTTGAGCAGGAGGATTCGACGGGTTGTCCGGCAAGACACCAGCCGATTGTCGAACCAGATTAAGGCCCTTATGGACGCAGAATGCAGCTCAAGAAGAATAAGACGGCATCTGCAAGAGAAAGGCTTTAAAAACCGTAAACGTCTTCAAAGGCCACGCCTCCTTTCACAGCACGAAACATCTCGGTTAAACATTAAAAATATTAGAAAATGTTTCTAAACTCTTAAAATTCACCTTTTACAAATTAAGAACAAATAATCCCACCAGTCTCTTCAGATGTTTCAGTCGTGTACGTATTTGGATATTGGGAAATTAACATTTCATATATATTAAGTTTCCAGGTTTATTACGAATCGTGCACTTTATGCGATAGTATTTATGAACTAATGTAATGTTACATAATGTTTATTAAATAAGAATAAAGCAGAGTACAGTTAAAAACTAAATATAACATTCAGTTTAAAATGGAAATATTTTTAATCCGTCAAAGTGTTAAAATATGTCATTTATTTTGACTGAATAAACATTGTAATATCTATTATCCTTACAATACAAATTCGTTACAGTACTAAAACTCGTACATTTTGGGGTTTGCAATAATAATTGCCGTATTTAACATCATGTTTCTTTCCTTCAAACCTAACACAAACCTTTCCATCATTATTTTCTTTTTTGTCTTCTACACATTTTCGTTCTTTGTTTTCCTTGTTAAACTCGTTTTGCAGCAGTTGGTGAGTTCGATACTTTGAATGTTATCATCAACATCTACTCAAAGCAGAGCTAATAACTAAAAATTAGCTCACAAATGAATATATGTAATTTATTACTTAGTTCTTGGCTGAGGTTACTAGAATGCATTGATTCATCATTTGAGTACCTTTATTTACCGTTAGCGATATATTCGGCCATAATCCCAAAAATATCTCACAAAATCGGCCAGTTTAAGAGATTTGTATTAGTCTAAATTTCTATAAGAAAGTACTATTGCAAAATAATATGCCGAAATACCGTTATCACAATCAAGTTAACTGCAGATGTTCTTGTTTCGTGTTCCTCTCATGTTGTCCACTATGGGTTAAAATCAGAGGCGTGTACAAATAACATTTCAAATCTGTATTTTGTCTGCCACAAATCGCTGCTCAAGAAACCTTTTGTTCAATTTCAAAATCACCACATCATTATAAGTAAACCTTTATACAATGTTTTCTAAACATTCTAACAAATAATGCAACCTACTTAAATGGTTTCGACAATGTAACTTTAAAGTAGCTTAAACATTTAAGAAATATTACAATGGCAGGCGTTACTGTTTAGTTATAGAATCTTATGAAGGAAGTATACAGATACTGCTTTAAAAAAGTTAATGTTTTATGAAAACAAATTAGATGTTGTTGTTGTTTTGAATTAAGCACAAAGCTACACAATGAGCTATCTGTGCTCTGCCCACCACGGGTATCGAAACCCGGTTTTTAGCATTGTAAGTCCACAGACATACCGCTGAGGCACTGGGGAACCAAATTAGATGAATAACAAAATCATGTAAAATGTATTAAAATATGATGGTCTAATTAACATAGCCCAGATAAATGGAATAAAAAAAAAAAATTAAACTACTGTGAACCGTCTAACACAATTAATCCAACTTTAATTATAATTTACAAACCTGAGAAAGTAATTTAATTAAGCCTATAACATGAAGAAAGAAAATAACTTTCTAGTGGTCCTACAGCACTAATATTTATTACGCATCTATTTTCTAACAGCTCTCCGGGGCTGCCATGCTGGGTACTGGTATATATTTTCTGGTCGACACAGACAAAGTTACACTATATCGCCTGTTCTACACTGACGGTAGTTACGCTTTAATACACTACCTGGCCTATGCTTTGATTGGAGTTGGGGGACTTGTGTTTGTCGTCGGTTTCTTCGGATGTTGTGGAGCCGTTAGAGAGAGCAAGTGTATGCTAGTTACGGTAAGATTGAATCTTTAGTTTCCCTGTTCAAACGACATTACGTTATCACTTACCAACAAACCGAAACAATAAAGTGTGTGTTTGCGACATCCTTTCAATACACAGACCGAAAATTGAAAATTCAGAGGTGACATTGTCAGTGTTAATCTGTGACATATCAATAGGTTGAAACAAAGACTAAAGTTCCTGTCTCTTATATTCTTCTGACACCAGAAAGTTATGATTTTTATATTACTAAGACACTTTTATCAATATGCTTGGTTGTTACTTCACGTATCTTTACAAGACGTACATGACAAGTTATATTAACTATTCTAAGAGATTTCATATTTTGAGAACCCTCGCCCATCAGTTTTATTGACAGTTAAATAGTTTGTGTGTGAGAGAGGGTGGGATGATAAAACCAAAGAGAGTCCCCTAACCTTTAACATTTAAACTAAAACATTGATTGTTAAATGAAATCACTTTAAAAGGTAATTATAATTATTGAACTTTTGATTTTTTAAGTTGTATATATTAAAGTTGTCGGTTAATAAAGTAGGTACAGTGAAGTTCAATGTAGTGTTAAAACTAAACTTAACATCAAAACCTTGTTATTTTTAATGAACTCTTAACAGAAGCATCTTTTAATGATATATTACTGGTTTTCTAGTACTTCATTTTCCTCTTCCTTATTCTTGGGTGCGAGACTGCAGTAGGAATTCTGGCAGTTATATTCCAAGACAAGGTAAGACATCTCTGTTTAACAAACTGGGTTACCTACTACAAAAGTCAGCACCTTGAATTTCCATTTAGTTTGGAACGAAACGTCCAAAACGTCAAATAAATAAAATGGAGTTGGCAGAAATCTATAAAAGAGGGGTGATACTTTTAGAAGAAAAATGAAATGAATGGTGAAACCATAAGTGGGGATCCATATTGGTGTGCCCCCTTTGAGAAATTCTGTAAAATAAATTATACACAAATCAGAGGTGCGATTTCTTTCGTATTTTTTTGTGGTTTACTGTTTTGGAAGAAACAATAAAATGGCAGAAAGATTTGTAAACGTGAATATTGTACAGGTATACGTGTTCCGAAATTTTATTAATCGAATTATTATCAATTCTAAAGCATGCCGAATCATTTATTGTATAGCAAGTTATATTATTATCATATGTACCAAGTTCCTATGAAACAAAATGATTCTAGGAATAAGAAATAGCGTAAACTGTGTAAAAGCCTAAATATGATTATCACATATCTAGAAATCTAAGAAAACACAACTTATCCAAGGCAGTCTCTCCTTGTTTTTCTTACTAATAAATAGATACTAAACTAGAATAAACGACAAAACGTATGTTTATAAGTGGGGTCTGTTCCTCCATTCTCTATACCCAGGAAAACGAGATATGGCATCGATAACGCTAGAAATAAAACACTTATTTTAAGGTATCGATTTATACAATGTGAAATAGTTAGTACTGTGAATATGATTAGAAATAAAAACAATATACTTATTGTTATTAAAGTAGATATCACACGAGTAATATTTCATGTTTCTCTGTTGTGTTCAAATGAGTAAAATTATTTCTGTTATTATTGGTAAAACAGTGAATATATGTGCCTGTAATTTACAATTCAATGTTCAGTAGAACTGTCAAACTTATTATAAACTCTGAACAACAATCAATTAAACTTATATTATGCATCTTGCATACTTACGTCATTTTTGATAAAATATTCATAATTGTTTTTTCTCATAAATATTTATATTATTGGTCTTAAAAATCGTTATTGTTTCCAAAGCTTCCTATTTGCGCAACACATCTGAAAAGTTATAACTTGAATGCAGAGCTTATAACACCTTGTTTTCACCATAATTTAGTTTGTGTAGATTTGCTTCTAACCACAAAACAAGCATAAGGAACGAATTAAAATGCATGCTGAGTTTCATACAGATTTGAACTAATCACATTATTAAACTAATCGCATTAGTCCCTATGAAAGATAATTAGAACCTAGAAATCTACTAAAACTTTGTCTAAACGAGAACACATGAAATACAAAACCAACGGATCGATCTCAGCATGTTCTTTCATTCTCAGTCTTTAATTATATACGATTCACCAGTCCTCAGTATTTTAGTAAAAATCTTTTAGGCTTTTAATCAGCTTAACCATAATTTTGGTTTGGTTAAGTTTACCTTTGAAAACACTTTAGGTAATCAAAACATTGGAAGAAAATGTGTCGTCAAAACTGAAGAATAAATATGGACTAGATGAAACTATAACAGAATCCATAGACCTGGCTCAAGCAAAGGTGGGTGTCTTTCAGTATCAATAAACGTATTGGATTGTACAGTTAAATACTAATGGGATTTAATATAACCATTCTTTGATAAATTTTGTAGACAGAACATTCATGGTGAAATTTGGTTGAATTTGATAGAAACACAAGTACAGAGAACATACATCCAAAAATCTTCCGCCTTTGTCTTCAAGTCCTGACGAAAGGACCTAGACTTTTAAAGTGTTGTCCTCAGCACTTGTGTTTCAATACAACGGACAGTTGCCGTCTATTTAAACAAGTTTCATCATAATGCAATAAATCTGTAACTTACAACAAACTGGAATGGTTATTTTAAAACGCAATCCAACTTGAATGTAAAATCTATATGTAAAAAAAAATGTTTCAACAATAATTTAATTAATTTTGTTTAACTAATGCTTATCATGTTCTAACATTTTTGGAAACAGATTTCCTTTGATGTTTCCAGACAACACTAAATGTTGACTGATTTTGGCTTCTGTTGTTAACCAGATGGGTTAAAGCGTGTGACTCGTAATCTGAGAGTCGCGGGTTCGAGCCCCCGTCGCACCAAACATGCTCGTCTTTTCAGCCGTGGGAGCGTTATAATGTTGCGGTCATTCCCACTATTTGTTGGTAAAAGAGTAGACCAAGAGTTAGCGGTGGGAGGTGATGACTAGCTGTCTTCCCTCTACTGTTACATTGTTAAATTAGGGATAGCTAGAGCAGATAGCACACGTATAGCTTTGCGCGAAATTCAAAAACAAACAAAACAAAGCTTCTGATGTAATATATATTATGTTTGTTTAGAAGCAGATATATACATTAAGTGAGAATAGTTTATCGTCAAAGTAAGCAACTTACATAAATCGGGGCTAAAATTTAGCTAAATACTAAATGCAACAAATTTAATAAACCGCACTGACTAGGAATATACTGCGCCATAAAACAAACTTATAATGAATCACAAAGAAAATGAATATAAGATTTAAAGATTTAAAGATAGAGTTAACTACCTTCTGTAAGGTACAAATTCTGCTAGTAAAATACGGTTAAATCCAAACTGATCAAACGTGATGGACTTACCTCTTCAGACAACAGCTTAGAAATTTAATTATGTAGAACAGCACACTATAAAATTTAAAATGAATTCAATTCGCTGATAAAAGAATTAACACATAAATAAATTTATGCTTGGAATCACTTCGTGTATAATATTTTTACTGAACCTTTACTTAGGTTTTAAGGTTTGTATCATACGAGTTCTGTGTTTAATGATTCGTGGAAGTTTCTGATGATTGGATAAAAGGAAAATATTTACTGTCCAATAAATGAGCTTTTTGTGAGTTACTATAATTAAGTAAACTATCAAATGACAGGAAGAACAATAAAAAAAGACAAATGTTATTTAAACCTAATCGTACAATTAACTGCTTCACATCTAAAATGAAATAGGCTGTGGATTACAGATAACAATGATTTGATTTTAAATAAAACCTGACAGCTTATCACATCATGTGTTATGCTTTAATTTCAATATATTTACGAGCTTCTGCATGTGTTGTTAGCCCAAGATGTTACAAACTTGTTTGTGTGGGTCTTATTTGTAACAAAATAAGGTTCATCATTCTCCTGAAAGATAGTATGTATTTGGAAACAGATACGAAATAACTTTTTCAACGATTATTAAAATGAGGCAGTCTTTTTCCTTGTTCTCTAGAATATGTATTTTTGTCATCTTTGCAACTTTCAGTGAGATTGTATATACGTGTTAAAGATTTCTTTTTTTGCCAAACGTGAAGCTGAAAAAAAGATCTATAACATAAAGGTCTAATGCAGTCTTTGATTGGCCGTACGCCCTCTTCTGTAAACTTCGGTTTCACATATTTAAGACTTATCAACACAGTTTGGATCAACAAATCAAAGAAATACTATTAAGTCTCCTGTAATGGTGATATGTATATAACATCTAGAAAGTTTTCAATCCGTTTTACTTCACCATAAATATTTTTGTAAAATTATTTTTTTCAGCTTTAGTTTGAAATCAAGACTTTTATTTGAGATTTTTCTTGAATTTTTATTTAACATTAATGGTTTGGTTTGATTTGAATTTCGCGCAAAGCTACTTGAGGACTATCTGTGCTAGCCGTTCCTAATTTAGCGGTATGAGGCTAGACGGAAGACAGCCAGTCATCACCACCCACAGCCAACTCTTGGGCTTCTCTTTTATCAACGAATAGTGGGATTGACCGTCACATTATAACGCCACCGTAGCTGAAAGGGTGAGCATGTTTGGTGTGACGGGGATTTGAACCCGCGACTCTTGGATTACGTATCGAGTGCCTTGAGCACCTGGCCATCCCGGGCCATCAATCTTAATGAAACTCCCAGTGAACCAATGATTGTTTGTTTGTTTTGGAATTTCGCACAAAGCTACTCGAGGGCTATCTGTGCTAGCCGTCCCTAATTTAGCAGTGTAAGACTAGAGGGAAGGCAGCTAATCATCACCACCCACCGCCAACTCTTGGGTTAACATTATAACGCCCCCACGGCTGAAAGGGCGAGCATTTTTGGCGCGACCGGGATGCGAACCCGCGACCCTCAGATTACGAGTCGCACGCCTCAACACGCTTAGCCATGCCGTGAACCAATGATACGTTTATAGACATACACGCTAAAATCTGGGTTTCGATTCTTTGCGATGAATAGAACGTAGATAGTCTAAAATGTAGCTTGGCGCTAAAAACAACAGCTGCTTTTAATGGACGTGGCCGGAACCCGTTTATAGCATGGCCTGGGTTTCGATTCTTTGCGATGAATAGAACGAAGATAGTCTAAAATGTAGCTTTGCGCTAAAACAACAATCTGAGGGTCATGGGCGTGTTCGCATCCCGGTCGCGGGTTCGCATCCCGGTCGCCAAACATCAGCCGTGGGGGCATAATAATGTGACGGTCAATCCCACTATTTGTTGGCAAAAGAGTAGCCCAAGAGTTGGAGGTGGGTGGTGATGACTAGCTGCCTTCCCTCTAGTCTTACACTGCTAAATTAAGGACGGCTAGCACAGATAGCCCTCGAGTAGCTTTGTGCGAAAATCGAAAAAAATTAATGGACGCATACTAAGAGTACGTTTCAAATCTTTACAAAATGAAATGCTAGATTCACGTTGTAGCCTTAAACCAAAAAAAAACAAAAAAACTTTATATCATGTGACTACTTTCCCATTTCCTTTCTTTATATATACTTAGAAGATTTCTAAGCTTCCGTGGAACTAGTTTATCAAATTATATAAATTATTATCTGCTCATTTGCTCTAATTACTAACAATGGTTAGGTTCTGTGATTTGTTTCCTTTCTTTATGAATACTTAGAGAACGTGTAAACTTTCGTGAAACCAATTTATTAAATTACATAAGTTATTATTTACTTAGTTGTTCTAACATTACTAAAAATAGTGTATGCATACCTTATTTGTTTTTATCAATTACAATGGCTTAGGTTGTTGGGATTTTTCTTTTGAATTTCGCGCAAAGCTACACGAAAACTGTCTGCGCTAGCCGTCCCTAATTTAACGGTGTAAGACTAGAGAAAAGGCAGCTAGTCATCACCACACACCGCTAACTCTTGGGCCACTTTTTTACAAACGAATATTGGGATTGACCATCACATTATAACGCCCCCACGGCTGAAAGGGCTTTGGTGCGACCGGAATTTGAACCCGCGACCCTCGGATTACGAGTCGAACACCTTAACGCACTTGGTCATGCCGGGCCAAAATTGGAAAAAGACTGTAATATCTAATTTGGCCTAAGGGTTTTGAGAATATAACTAATGTTGTTGTTTTAACATAAAGCTATACAATGGGCTGTCGGAGTCGTGCTCACAGAAAAGAATCCGTGAACTTACCGCTGAACCACCAGGAAACGCAACTAGTGGAACATGGATTGACTGAATAGAACTAACACTAAATACTTGTAAAAGCACACAATCGCTTGAAATCCAACTTTTACTCACTGTCTTTGAAACTTAAATTTAATGTCACTGAAATATGTTAGATTTCTTTCTTTCTGTTTTTGTTACTGAGAGACGCAGAACTTACAACACAGTGATAGTTGAACTCTCTACAATAAGCCTAATAAAGCATCTTTAAAACTCAATTATATCTTTACATATTACTGTATATATTTATTACATATTTTTTCGCTGTACCTTGTGCTCTCAGTACTGCTATTGTTTGTTATTGTTGAACAGAGACGTAGATTTTTTACACCCGTTGGGGTGCTGATTTTTGCAACCACTTACGTGGACTGTTCAATTTGCAAATTGGTAATTTCTGATTACGTAAACCTGAAAGCTGTAAACATGCAGTCACAGAGTAATCTTATTGCACGATACTTGCATGTATACTTAGGCTTACTGACTGATACTTACGAACTATCGCTTAGATCGAAAAGCTTAGAAGCATGCCTATATTAAAGATGTACATTTCGGCTACTGAAAAAGCCTACATCTAGGCCTAATTATGTAATTCAATTGGTAAGAACACGAGAATCACAAGAACAAACACACAATTTGTAGGCCTGTGATGCAATAAAACAATTCAACAGACCAAACTGTAGGGGGGGATGATTGTATGCACCATACCCCCACCTAAAATGAAGGGGGATGTATACCCCCATCCCTCCAGGATCTACGCGCCTGTTGTTGAAATGTGTATAGAAAATTACCAGGAGATTATAGTTTATCAAAAGGTTCGGTACCTTTGGGTTCTTTGCTCAAGGTACACTGACAAACTAAAGACTTACTTCCGAAGTGTGTTTTGGTTTTAGAAGTATTGACATCATATAAAACAGGTTACAATTACTAATACATATGTATTTCTTATTAACTGTATCGTATTTCATACATGGTTAATTTATTTGTGAGAATTACGCAAAACTGCTAAAACATAACATTGTAAGTTTTGTTTGTTTGCTGTTAAGCGCATACAAAATTGTATAGAAACAAGATTTTTGGCAATATGTGGCCTCAAACTTACCACTTAGCAAAGGGAAGGGTCCATTTTGAGGTGCATCAAACCAGTTATTACTTCAAATTATGACAAATATTAAGTAGGATATGATACCTTTGTTATAAGTATAATCAATTTGAGCAGCTAACGTTCGTTACTTTGCACCATAATTTTAATTTAGGAAGAAACAGATTTAATCTTTAAAACACTACACCCAAGTTTGTCCTAGATTTCTGTAAAAGTAAAATATAAATTTAGAATAGAATAGACGCTCTAGAATTGTGTATAACCTAATCATCATCATACAACAATGAAATTATTCTTTATATGATATTGGAAAAACCTTTTCATTATGCGATATTCAACTCCTAGCTTCGCTAAATCTTTACCCATGTGTATGTAGATCTGCAATAGGGGTCACTATTTTCTCGTTTTGCCTCCATCTCCCGTCACGGAGAACTTTTTTTTTCATTCTCAGGGTGTAGATATGACGTCATGAATACATCACAGGCGAATCTAATGCACTGGCGCCGTGGGTAATCAGCTAGTTAGTTTTTCAAAACATGTTTAAAGAAATTAGTAACTTCTTTTGTCACTTCAAGATTGAAGATCCTCACGTGCACGATCGATTAGAATTCTTACAGAAAAGTAGATTTAAATATTATTTTTTCATTAAAACTATCTACTGCTTCCTTTATAGCTATAACATTATATTATTTTGATATTTTCCTAATATGTGAATGCTGAATAATATGTTTTCTTGTATTTCTTTCACGAAAGTTTGATTGTTGCGGTGTCAAAAAAGCCTTGGATTACGATAAAAGTAAATGGAAGCTTGACAACCTCGGCCAGGACGACAACGTCAGCAAGACTTGTTGTGTCTTGAAGAATCGCGACGACGACGATGCTTTCAAGAATCCCATACCTTTAAACGGAACTTTGTGTCAATCCCAAGATTCAAAGCAAAACATGAATTTCCGTCATCAGAAGGTATAAATGTGTAGAATGAATATTAATTTTTATTATATGTAAATTCCAAAAAATTACGTCATACATTATTCCTGACAAAATATCTGCTCAGCTGCAACACACCATTTGTATTAAAACGTTTTTAATATTATCTGATGATAATTACAACTAAACTTAAAGAGATTATAGATTTTCACCAACATGTAATATTTTTCTTTGTGTTTGGCTAATATGAAACAAACAGATCTTTAAACGAAGTTAATAATTTTCGCATGTTTTACAAACCCTTCTTTCACGTTTCAAAAGATCTATAGGTGGAACCAGGGAACATATTAAAGGTCATGTACATCTGTAGATAGAAACAAAATCAAAAAGTAGCAGTTGCCTCAAGAGATATAAAAAACATTTAAAAAATAACACAGAGAACCTCACACATAAAAACATATTCAGGTTATAATAAAACAGAGAACCTCACACAAAAACACATATTCAGGTTATAATAAAAGAGAGAACCTCACACATAAAAACATATTCAGGTTATAAACGAGATTGAAAAAAAAAAGATCCTTATTTGTTCCTTTCTAAGCACAACGCTACACAGTAATCTATTTGTGCTGTGTCCATCACATTTATAAAAAACATAAACATTGCTATGTGTATATAACATAATAACGTTAATGCTTATTTTTGAAACTTCATTTTTAGCTGTTTTATCATTCCGATTGCTCGAAATGTTCATTACTCTTGTGCACATAATGCTTGTCCATAATTAATAATATTCAAAAATCTCAGAGCTTGTGCTTTCAAAGTTAATTATTGAAAATATTTACAGTGTATTAACTAATTTAAAAATGTAACTGTTTAACTTAATTCGAACTTAATATTCCAAACATTCTGCACGATCAAAGCCTATTTTATGTTCACAAATTGTCGTTGATCTATTACTTCGCCATCGAGAAGCTTTGAACACCATATAATACATGTTCTAGAGATATCTTAAGGCTCAAAGATGTCCGAGCTTAAATCAGATTAATTTGGAACGAATCTACTGTTAGATAACAAACTCAGCTGGAAATGATGAAACAGTTACAATGGTTAACTGCCCACTCTTCAAGATTTAATATTAATTAGGTTTTCACAGCTCAAACAGACGGTTGGCTAATAGATAGGGGTGGGTAAAATCAAATAAATGAAAGTAGTTGTGCCAAAAGATGTTGGGCTGATCTTTCTTTAATTAGAAAACTTCACTTCCGAAAGACTGTTTTATAGACTCTTAGCCTCCCATCTGGGCAGAGCACAGATAGCCCATTGTGTAACTTTGTGCTTAATTCAAAACAAACATTCTCATATAATGTGAAGCTTTTTTTTCTACACTGTATTTACGTTGCTCAATAACTCATAGAGAACTATCACACATTCGCCCGTGCCATTTACGTCGTTTAAAATTCTTAACAAGACTTCGATTATTAGCTGAAAGACTATAGTCCTTGTTACAATGGTTAAATACTATGTTTATCTTTAAAAACGTCATAAAAACAACAATAATACAAATATTTCAATATAAACCAAAAATAGCATTCAAATAATACTTAAGACTCTGTAACTTTTTCTACAAGATCATGATCATAACTGAAAAATACTTATTTTATATCGAAAACATTTTTTCTGAGAACGTGTAATGAGGTTGTGACCCATATAAAAAAGATTTGTATAGTAATATACTCCATTGTTTTTTAATTAACAATATTTTATATTCGTATATTTATTATTGATAAAACTTGAAAACTAATCATTGTGTTTCACAAAATCTCAGGCTTAATAATGCGCTGGACTGAACTGAATAATATATACATACACCAGCTGGCCACTCTGTTAGACATCCAAATTATGTCAAGTTTGATTATCTTTGGCTTAATTAATATGTTAAACCTACTCTACAAAATAATAGAAGGCCTATTATTCACTTGTATTTAGTTTTCTCACGGAATATAGCCTGTAAATGATGCGCATATGTCAGTAGAGAATGACAAATTTTCAGTTAATACAACGATTAGTGTTTCTGCTGGTCAAATAAAATGACAAAATCTATGTTCATTCTATATGAATAAATTCAAACAATATTAATGCATTGCATTGTTTCATTATTGTTTTAGAAAAGGGTAGGCCCAACATCTACCGAAATAACATTTCTTACACCATTATACCACCTTAAGCAGCTTGCTCTTGTAGGATAGCAAAAGTCAGACTTCTTCTGCACGTTTTTAATAATTTTATTTTATTCTACAATCAGCGTAGAAAAACATCCAGTGCGACTAATTACATTACATCACTTGCTTCAAATGATTTGTTGTCTGAAGTTTGCCTTCCAAGAATCCGAGAATTCGTGCTTTCTATTTCCTGTTTTAATCTTAAATGAGTAGTTTTGTTTGCCAATTTTACACAAAGTTACTCAAGAACTATCTACATTAACTGTCCTTAATTTTGAAGTGGCAGAATTTTGTTATTTTATTTTTTGGTGGTAAAGGAGTGCAACCTATGGAACCTCAAATCCACAGTCGGGCACGTTAAGCACTGGGCTCTCAGAGTGGATTTTGGTACCATGCAATAATCTTTGTAACATGTTTGAATGATACGGTTGAAAATAGTCAAATTCGCTTCAGTTGTAAAATGTCGGTTAGTAGATATAAAGACTGGTATCTGTTGTATTTTACAAACATATCCAGTTGTCTCTTCTTTCAGTCAGCCAACAACAGTTGGCAGCCACAATTTTCCTAGTGACAGACGTAGCCCCTTTCAATTGGTGCTGTGAACAGAAAAAAACTGTGAAGGATAAATAATTTTATTAAAGACACTATTTCTAGGCGAGTATCCGCTATCATTCGCTTCGTCTTATAGACTCACCATTTATATGGCTCAAATAATTACCTAATGCGTCACATGAACTGTCTACTTTATCTATGCAAATAAATGGAGTGTTTCACAAATGTGTGGTGAAAGATTAGGATCTTATAAAGAGGCCGTTCAACGTATCTTATAGCTTATTTTGAATTGAAACAAGACCGAATGTTTTATATCAAATACCTCTGAATGTCTCAACATGTCTTTCTATTTCAGGGATGCTTGATAAAGTTAGAGGAATTTATCCGTTCGGAGAGTACGGTGTTGTTGGGTATTGGATGTGGAATAGCAGGATTAGAGGTACGTTGATGTATATGATCAGTATGGGTGCAACTGAAAGTCTTAATAATTGAACAGTTTATATTATGATAAAGTTCTTTGTTTTGTCACATGTTTACTTTCTTCCCTCAGTTTTCGTCCAGCCCATAAGTTTCTTAATAGTTTTTATTGCATTTTGATTGGTTCCAAATTCCTTACAAGGAAAAAGTTTCCACACTATAATCCATACTAAACACACGATCGTATATTTATTATAATAGATTCTTCTTTCTTTTTTTAAGATCAAAGTATCTTTGAACTAGTTTTAAGCAGGCCTGTAATCCCTTTAAAACGTTTGTAATATCTTTCAACCAATCAGAGAAGACGTTTCATACAGTACTATATTTTAAGGAAGTCTATTATCCACTCAGGAGATTTATTGGTCAATACTTTTCTCACATCTCTCAACCACTCAAAGAAGACATTTTTTCTTATTCAATTTTTAACAGATTTGTAATCAGCTCAGGTCTTTGTATTTTTTCATCATGGCTCTGGATCTCTCAGAGAAAACGTTTTCTATTCCATAATAAATAAGATCCTATCATACTTTGAGTAGGTCTAGAATTCACTTTTAAATAATTTACTAAGTGACCATTTATTCAATAATTTTGTTAAATTAAAAGACCTTCGAATGACATTCAATTCTTACATTTTCCAAACTTATGTTTACTAGTCAGGCTTAGAAGTATAAAAGAGAACTATTCGTACCACCACTTTGTAACTTTGTTTTTATTACTAATATGTATATTACGTTTACATGCTAATCAATTTAAACCATTTTTAAATATATGAGGCTGTAAAACTGTTAAGTGTTTCGAGGAATTTCTTTTGACGTTCTTTATCTCCTTGGATACAGTCTTTCATAATAATTCGAAAAGAAATTGTTCCTTTATAATTTGTTTACAGTTTAAAAAGCAATAAATGATAATGAACTGAGAGACTGTCACACTTTTTTCATTTGAGATTAAACTTTTTTGTAGATTATAAAATATGGAAATGATTTTGTACATTTTCAAGTTTTTATTTTCTTTTAATAATATACATTACTCTACTTTGAATAGTAATTCCGTAAAAAAATGCTTTTCTTCACTAGTGGGTGAAATTATTACAAACAAATAGCAAAAATATTCTTGTCTTACAGTCATTTTGTCAGTTTTATTTAAGTTTTTTTCAGTACAAAGGTGAACAAAACCATCAGTTTTGTGCCTACCGCATGGATAAAATCCCACATTTTAGCATTATAAATTCTCAAACCACAGGAGACGTAAAAGTTACTGCCAAGAGTTGTCACATTAAAATACATAAGCTCGCCTTGCAATGGATAAGAGTTAAGCTTAAAATATTACGCGCAAGAAATCCGATTTTGATATCCTTGTTTGTTTGTTTGTTTTGGAATTTCGCACAAAGCTACTCGAGGGCTATCTGTCCCTAATTTAGCAGTGTAAGACTAGAGGGAAGGCAGCTAGTCATCACCACCCACCGCCAACTCTTAGGCTACTCTTTTACCAACGAAAAGTGGGATTGACTGTCACATTATAACGCCCCCACGGCTGGGAGGGCCAACATGTTTGGCGCGACTCGGGCGCGAACCCGCGACCCTCAGATTACGAAGCACACGCCTTAACGCGCTAGGCCATGCCAGGCCCTCGATATCCTTGATGGACCCGGTGCAATGAGCTCATTGTGTAGCTTTGCTTTTAAATACCAGTAATCAAACAAATGCATAGGTAAAAAAAAAAAAAACACATACGACGACTTACAGTTTCGAGCAAAAGAGTAGTTTTTGGAATATTCATATTTTGTTCAACGTTAGTATTCGAATTCCGGATTTTAACGTTATGAATCCAAACATTTTCCCTGACCCAGCTGGTGGCTGCAGAAGTTTCACTCTCATCATTGTATTTTGCATTTTCTCATATTTCAAACATCATTTATAACATCTAATAAAATCCTTAATTACTAACACAAATACATTATCTTCCTACAGTATTTGTATTAGAACAGTTTTCATATTTTGCTAACATGGGTGCACTTTGACACAGTACCTTATAATAATTGTTTTCAAACATTAATTAAGTTGTCTCTCTCACATATCGATCTGGCATTGTCTGGCAGTCAGGGTGCTATATTTTCAATTTTCAGGTCAAGGGATCGAAGTCGGGCTGTGATAATTGGCAGTAGGTGCTGTTGCCGGTTGCATCCCCCTGCTTCTGATGTTGTTAACTACAATTAGGAACAACATCATGTTGCATTAGTAGCTTTTCCATAAATAAAACAAGCACATTTTCAAGTACCACAAATGCACTACTTTAAAATAGTCAAGAAAGCATTACATAAATCATGTCTACCACATATCTCGTATTGATATTTTTAATTTCATACATGCTTAAGAGGGTTGTGAAAACAATGTTGCCTTGTCAACAACCTTACAGGACCAGAATTTTCGGAGAGTGCATGAACGATCAGACCTTGGCAGACTATCTTCAAAAGACTGTTTATTTGTCTTTTTTCTAAGTTAATCCCAAAGCAACACAATGGGCATGAAAACCCGTATTCTAGCGTTGTAAATTTACAGACAAGCCGCTGTGCCACTGATGGGGGGGTTCTAAAGATAGCACTCACAAAACCTTGAGCTTAATATTTTGGAAAAATCTAACTTTTGTTTCATTTTTTAGCTGAAGACCAATTTATGTTAGTACATTGTAAGAAGCTGCATCATATGTCTTGATTTCTGTTTGCATTCACCAAGAGTTTGTTTGTGATTTGCATGAAATATAACTTCCAGTAAAATCGAATAAAAAAGACTTAAATTTTAGTTATGTAAAGTAGCTTTAGATAATTATCAGCACACACACACACACACATATATATATATATATATATCTTTCACGAAATTTAAAAATCATCACAATGCTCTTATTTGGAGATGTGTTAGGTTGTCCAGAAATAAATGTCGTTTTTGAACTGCAAAGTTTGGGAAAATATAAACTAGTGTGGTAAAATATGCTTTAACTAAAGTAAGCACCATTTGCTTCAACACACTTTTGTAACGATACTGGTTATGTCCCTGCTGCAGAAATCAGAGTTTTTATGGTCAATGAACTCCCTGAAGCTTCTTCTGCAGCTGTTTGATTTTGAAAGCGTTTATTGTTCAGAAAGTTGTCAAAGTGCTTGAAAAAATGAAAATATGTATGGAAAAAGTCTGAGGAATAAGGTGGATCAGGCAAAACCTCGATTCCCAATTCGTTTAATTTTTTGAGACCTGTCATCCTTGACAGGTCTCATAACGCCAATTTTATTGATTTTCAGTCAACTCATGTGGACCCAACATATCCAATGTTTTCGTCTTTCCAATTGTACTTAGGTGGTTGGCAATGCTTGATTTGTTTATGCCTAGCTTTTCTGAAAGCTCGCGTACTGTTGTGCGAGGGTCTGTCTCAACTGTTTCCCTTAATGTGTTTTCATCTAAGGATGGCTTCCTTCCACGACCTTCATGGTCTTCAAGATTTTCATCTCCATGTCGAAACCTTTGAAATCAACTCTAAGCTGTACGTTTGATAATTGATCCATGGCCGAATGCCTAGTTGATGTTCCGTGTAATTTCGGTAGCTTTTCGTCCAAGTTTGTGGTCGTAGAGAAAAATCAGACGAAAGTCCTTTTTGTCCATGCTGCCTTGGGGGTTGCAAAACTTACTCTGAGTAGAGTTAAAACAGTAGACAATTAAGACACCTTGTAAGCGACAAACGTTGGATTAAACCAACCAACCAACAACAGTAACTCAACATTCATCTTCTAATGTCATTATGAGAATTCCGACATTTATTTCTGGACAACCTAATACATAACTATGCTTTACATATTTTCCTATATCAAGTTTCAAGATATTATAATCTATGTTTTCTAAAGTTACGTAAAAATCAATTGCACATTTGCAAACTGAACATACTATTCAAAATTGATTTTTTTTATCACAAAACATAGAAAAAATGAAATTTGGTCATCGACCTTTGTTAATATATATCCATACATTTTGATGTGTTAAGGACTTAAGAAAACCTTAAGGCTATTAACGTAACTTGAATTTTCTTAGTCCCATAGGTGTCCCACCAAGTATGGAGATTGATTTAGCAAGCATAATCAAATTTTTTAACTTCAAAGATACGAGGAAGCTTGTATTTAGATCGGCTAAGTTTTCAAAACTCAGTTTGGGGCAAAAAGTGTTGTTTCTTTTAAATAGAAAATGAAAATATTTCTCGATCGTTATGTGGTCGCACAAATCAGCTGAGCAGATGCTCCCACAACAAGAGACAGATCGTTCACTCGAGTACCAACCTAATGAGTTTCTGAGATAAAGAACTACGTGACCCAAGTGTTCCCTAAAATAAACCTAGACGGAGTAAATATATTTGATCAAACGTCAAAAAATCATTCCACAGTTTGGGAAAATGTAATGATCAAATCAGGGCAGAATGGAAAAGTTTTTGCCAGTGTATACAATTATACACTGGAAACACCCTAATTTAAAATGAAGTTTGCGCCAGTAATAACTTTACCTGTTTGTCAATAAGAAGAACTGAATGTCAAGGTGTGGCTAAAATATTTGGTTTGTTTTGAATTTCTCGCAAAGTTACACGAGGACTATTTGCGCTAGCCATCCCTAATTTAGAAGTGTAAGACTAGAGGGAAGGCAAGTAGTCATCACCATCCACCGCCACCTCTTAGGCTACTCTTTTAACAACGAATAGTGGGATTGAGTGTCACGTTATAACGCCCTCACGGTTAAAAGAGCAAGCATATTTGGTGTGACGTGGATTCGAACTCGCGACCCCAAATGTACAGGCGAGTGCCTTAACCACCTGGCCATGCCGGACCCAGGCTAAGAGAAACTTTGACTTTTTAGAAACAGTCATTTGGTTGAAACCACATCCACGTAACGTTGATGATCCGTTTACTACAGAATAATAAATTTGACCCAATGTCTCGTTGCTTGGCATAGCGTGCATAAGACGATTAATAAACTTATGTAAATATCTGATACATATTTTCTTTAATTATTTTATTAGAATAATTTCTCCATTACGAAACTATGGTAGTTAATAAATTTCCCAAGCATTTTGGTTATAAACAAATAATTTATATGTTTTTCAGTCTAAATTAACAAAAATATGCATAATTGAACTCAAGACAACACTCGTATATATATCCTAAACACTTCATTTACTTTACTGTTTGACATTTTATGCATATGGGCAGTGGATTTAAAAGGTTGTTAACGTATTAGCAGAGGTACCGTATTTGGAAAGCATGACCAAAGTGCATGTAAGAGAGATATTCTTTATATTCGTCATGTATATCTTATACAGAGCTACATAGCCTTAAATCAAATAGTTCATATTTTGATTACTGATATTTGAATATTGTGGTAGAAAATTATTGTTTAAATTTTAAAATTTTCTTATAGCATTACTTGTGTACTGTATTTAGCTCTACCTGCAACCGTTTTTAGATAAAATACTCCACAATGATATAAAACTTTACGGTATATTTATTTTCAACTTTCTCTGAAACTATGTTATTTTAACATGACATTCTGTTATTCTAATATGTTTAAACCTTTTTAGAAACTACATAACTGTGCTGTTATAGTAATATAGTAACTGTTTAAAGGTGAAAGTTGACAAAGGACTTGAAACCAATGAGCCTAAGATTTGTGGTGAAAATCATGTTAACTGCAAATGTTTTGTTTTGCCCTTACATACCTCTTAGTTTGTAAGTATTGGGTTTAAAATTAGAATAGTGCAAAAACAGCATTTAAATTTATCTTTTCATTTTGGATCCACAGTGGACAGACTATCTGTATTTAACGTGAATTTTATAACAAATCTTAGACCTATTGGTTTCTTGTGCTTGGAGAGCATTCGAGGTTTAAACTGTAATTATTATTGTTATTTTTAGATTTTTCTGAAACTGTGTTATTGAAGCTGCAGTATTATTACTACGTAGACACATAATGGGTTATTTGCACTCTGTCCACAGTGAAGAATCTAATCACAGGTTTAGTTTATAATTTCGTAAACTTACTGCTGACCAATTAGAGGGATGTACTGTTGCAATGTAACAGATGCTGCTATTCTGTATGTTTATTTCCAGATTGTAATATGATAGATATATTGTTTGGTTACGTCTTTATGAAATTGTATTATTGTAAAATTGCATTTATTGTTCTTCTGTTTTGTGGTAATATCAACCTGTCTTTAGTTTTATTGTAAAACGTATCATTGTAATATAACCACGAGTTATTATATTTCAGATGTCTTTGTGTTGGTCGAATATGATTATTCACTGCTCTTTCTTAAATCATAGTAAATGATATTATTTTAATGGAGCCATTTAATGGTATTTATACAGCTTTGCTTTATAAAAGCAAACCATTTCTTGAGGGTAAAATGTTGTTTTCTTGTGTGTGCGTGTTTTTCTCAGCTCTCGTTATGGTAATACAGACTTGGCCCAAATGTTTGCATGGTGCTCTATATTGATGATATTGTCAACATACATGGAGTAATTATTGAGTAAATGCCCGCGTAGTGACAGAGAAGGTAATATATGACCGGACAAACATGCAGAGTTGTTATTCTGATCAATGTAAGTTGTTTTGAGCATTTGTTCTCAAAAAATACATACACACCTGTTTTCTATAAAAGGGCGTACTTGGGGTACAATTTTTCTTGAAAGAGATTATTGTTTTTTTCAAACAGTTTCTCTGTACTTGGTACAGAGTCATGCCTCGTCACACACCAGAAGTTATAGGGCGTCAAATTGCTCACTGTCCATAAATGGTATAAAGTAAACAGATATCACCAGAACAGTAGAGTATCCTCAATGTACCGTATCCAGATTCTTGAAACCTCATCGGATTACAGGAAACTTTGTTCCAGAAAAGTCTGCTGGTAGATGCCGAAAACTGTTGCCCGAGATGACTATTACAATAATAAATTAAAAACAACCTGTCATATTTACACAGTTAAAAATTTTATTGAAGCTGTGCGACTTCCACTTTAAAATGAAACTCTACGTGTACAAGCTTCGACGTGACCTACATCATCTTCAGAATTGTTTACAAGACATACTTTATATTTTTACTTACGTCACATTACTTTACTATTATTTGTATATTTCCATCTTTTGATCAGGTTAACACGTCAAGATGGAAAGAAGTCTTGAAACACCTTACGACAGAAATAGCATAAACACATTCATTCCATGGTATCGACAAATATGAGACTAGCCAGAAAAGGCTGTTTTGCAAGAAGGTCTAAATGTAAACTGATATTTATCAAAATTAACCGTCAACGCTGAGCTATTTGTACTAGACAGCATCCCAACTTACAGTTCATACATTGACGACATGTCATCTTTTCAGATGAGTCCTGTTTTTGGCTTGCTAAAGTTAGTGGTAGAATTACAGTTCTTTGCTTTCCTGAAGAACAGATGAAGGAGGACTGTCTTTTCCACATGAAACATACAGGAGATGGTGCAGTACATGTTTGGGCAGCTATTTATCATTTTGGAAAAACTGCTTTTCATATCATATTCTCCAGCAAAGCATCACTATCGCCTTCTATAGTTGTAACATGGAGACGGTTTTTGACATATACTAGAAAAAGGTTTGGAAATAGCTTTATGCTCTCGGATGAAAATGTCACTGCCTACCGTGTGCATATTGTATACGATTACCTCGACCAAGAGGACATTACAAGATTGCTATGACTAACAAAGTCTCCAGATTGTAATCCCATTGGGGACTTTTAGGCAGTAGTGAGCCGGAAAATTGTTAACCACGACCCTAAACTAGCTATTGTAGCAAAACTGCAGCACCCTCTAGTGACAAATTGAAATGAAATCACGGTGGGTTACATCAGTAACATCATCAAAAGTATGCCACATCGTCTTGTGGAGGTTATTAAACTACGAGGAGAACCAACCAAGTACCAAATGTTTAATATGAACTGATATAAGGTTAAAAACACCGTTTAAAGTAACTTGATGTTATATTTTGCCATTCTATATATTTAGGTACAGTTTCGTTGTGTTAGATGAAATCCTGAGTTACACAACTTTCTTCGGGTATCTGATAAAGTTACTTACCGTCCTAATAAGTCGTTCATGTTGTAACTAAAATTATGTATGTTGTAGATGTTTAATTTAACATGTTTTCCCATGCTGACAGTGGTGAGAATTTTTGTATTCCATTTTAATAATAATAATCTTAGTTATTATAAAATATGCAAATATTTTTGTCAAGACTGTGTTTGCTTGTATAGTTGCTTCTTTTTCTAGTTCTGTCTAAAACAAAATAAACCAAAGCTAAAGTTTTCATGTTCTTTTCATTAGATATTCGGAATGGTCTTCGCCATTTGTTTGTGCAAAGAAATCTGAGCATTGCCATCCATCAAGAAACGTGCATCTGGATAAATGATTGAAATCTGAATATTGTTTTGCGTGAGAAGACTGAGAATTTTAAAATCTAAATCTGGAAATACTGGAGACGTAAAGGTTAAGTCGACACATAACCAAACTTGTAAGGTTTTCTTTATGGCATCCTACTGGTTCATATGATTTGTTCAGATAAAGCCGGATGACCGATTAAAATCCTGAAACAAGTAATAATAATAACAACACTTGACAGGAGTTTATAGCTATGGTATTTATGTAAGACGCCATCTTATGACATTATATAGTGAATTTACAACAAGAAATGTAGCTATGTCATAGTGTGGCGTGACACCATACTTTCTTTTAAACTAGTTTGACTTTTACGTGTTGGTGTTAGTTAAATTAAAAGATTGGGATAAGTATACAAGTTAATTCAGTAGCTAATACTAGTTTGCTAGTAATTCTACTGTATAGTTTGAAGAGTTAACTTAACTAGATGTGTCGTAATAATTATTAAATGAAACTTTAAACACTAAAATTTTTCGTTTTGTTTTATTGGTTTGCAAAGTACACCAAACTTTATGCTATGTGTCCAGCGATGTCTAACCGTACAATATTTGTATTCAGAAAGTTCACCAAGGTTTTGTCAAACTAAAAAAAAATGAAACAAGTAAAATCTAGATATTCTTTTAATGACCAGAAATTATTGTTCATGTTATACTCTCTCAAAATTTAAACGAATGTGAGGATTTTACTGAAACTAATTAAAAACCAAAATTGCTAATTTTACATGTAAAATTTTGTATAGTCGTCTGTTGTCAGCGGTAGCCTTTTATCTGTACAGAAAGGTGCAGATATTCATACAATATTGCATCTTACTCATCTTCTTAACATAAACTTAATGTATATTTCAAACTGGGAAACTGTTTTACAAGAAACATGAAATACTGAGGAGTATATTAATTAATTAATATTAATTCTTCTTAACATAACTTTGTGTAAAATGAATTAAAATTTCTCATCCTTTTATCGACTTTTCCTGGTCCCTTATGAAAGTAAATATGTTTTTCCAATAGTTAGTAGAGGACGTGTCCTGTTGTCAAACTCCTCGTTAATTTGAATTCATTACTTGAAGAATGTGTGTTTGTGTGTTTTTCTTATAGCAAAGCCACATAGGGCTATCTGTTGAGCCCACCGAGGTGAATCGAACCCCTGATTTTAGCGTTGTAAATCCGGAGACATACCGCTGTACTAGCGGTGGGCTACTTGAAGAAAATATGATATTAAAATTATTAATAATCAGTTATGAGTCAATATTTATGAACTGCTTTAAAATTTCGTGAAATATTTGAGTTTTCAATCGTGAGATTTTAAGGCAGTTTAGAAATATTGACTCATAACTGACTCAGTAAAATTTGAACAAATATTACGAATTTTAGTAATTTATTTAATTTTTTTCAATATTCTAGAATATCATATTTAATTTGCATTATTCTTAATTACAATATTTACAATTAACTTTTACATTTAAAATATATGCGAAAAATCTGTAATATTTATCTTCTTGGTATGTTAGAGACACTTAGCAAAAGCACATAATTGGCTGAGCTTAACGCAATTTATATTTCAATTTTTGTTCTGTAGATAATTACTAAATGCATAGAATTAGACATGAGTAAAAGTTATGTTATTGCCTCATGTGTAATTAATATAGCACGAATACTTGCTTCAAACAAATTAAATAAAACGATATGTTTTCATATAAAAAGTAGATTAGATTTATGATATAACTTGTTCTTAACGTTTAGTCCATTAACTGTCACTGTGCTTCTCTTCCTTTCAGAAAACTTATTGTAGTAAATATTCTACGTTTAAAAAACAGGAAAGAACAGTTGCTTTTTTCGTCCGATTTTATTTAGATTTACCATATTTAAAATAAAAAATAAACCAAATACCTTACTGTTCTTGATTATACTTTTCCGAACAGTTGTTGGTGTGCGTTTTATACCTTAAGAAGTTTCGAATCATCACTTGAAAGCGCAAAGAGAGTGTGTTGTTTGTCTTAAATTATGAAATATAGCAAATAACGACTTCTGATGTGAAAATTACAAATAAATTAAATAGGAAAGTATAATAATCCCATTAATTAAAATAATATATTCTACTTATTTTAATCACTGACAAATGGTTAATAGCATTTCTCAAGTTATTTTTATATACTTTTAATAACAGTTGACTAAGACAATTTATGAGAAAAAGGGAGATATACTAGATTATTTATTAAAGTCTGAGATATTTTAAAGATAACTCTCTCTTACAGTATGAATGTCCCATGAGTCGTAATGAAATATCTATTTCAAAATATGTGTAATGTTGTTTTAATTTTCTGTTGATACATTAATTTTTCTCACAATTGTTAGTGAATATTGGGTGGTAATTAATGTGCCAAGTTCTATATGGCAATCAGTTATGGTATGTTTCTAAAATGTAAGCTCTCATTAAAAAGTTGACTTTTAAAAATTCCTTGTTATACTTATTTATTTACAGTGGTCTGTCATTCCATATTGTTTCAAACCTTCTCATTGGCTATCATAAAACATCGATAATACTATAACACACGAGCTTATCTTATAATTAGTTGTTGTTGTTGTTTTTAATATGGGGAATAAATCTTCTAGTAAATCGCTTAGCTTTCATAACAATAAACTTACCTGTATCATTCCTCACATCAAAGTAGTACTCAAAACAGACAAGTTATCTTGTTCAACATAATGATTGGATTTAAAGATATTTTGGCTCAATGAGCACAAAAATTTATGCTTGCAATGTCTACTTATCGTACAGTTATAATTTTATATGAATCAATATGAGATATATTAAGAGGCATTATTTTCAGTCTCAACATTATAGAACATAAAATGTGAATCAAGATGTAAAAACATGCAATGCGTTTTGACTTCTAAGTTTTCTTCTTCACAGAATAAAATAAACTGAACAAAATGTAAGTGTTTGTTTGAATTTCACCCAAAGATACACGAGATCTAACTGTGCTAGTCGTCCCTAATTTAGAGGTAATAGCCTGGAGGGAAGGTAACTATTCATTACCACCCATCGCTGTCTCTTGGTTTAGGCTTTTACCAACGAGCAATTTGATTGATCGCCACATTATAATGCACTCACGATTGGAAAGGAGATCATGTTTAATGAGATGGGAATTCGAACCCACAACCTACAGGTTCGCTAGTCGAGTGTCCCCAACCACCTGACTGTACCAAATCTGAAACAAGTGGTTTGCTAGTCGAGTGTCCCCAACCACCTGACTGTACCAAATCTGAAACAAGTGAATATGTTTTCAATTATATTTCTATTTACTTAATAACAATATTCCACAGTTTCTCAACGGTAAGTTTAAGGACTTATAACGCTAAAAACTGGATTTCAATACCTATGCTGGGTGCAGCATAGATATCTCGTTGTGTACCTTTAAATCTAATAACAAGCAAACAGAAATGTAGGATTGGGGAAAAAATACATACAAGAGGTTTTATACAAAAAGAAAGCTACAAATTATTGATTTTTCAACTAACCTATCATTAAGATTTTTTAAACATGAAACTTCTGTCACCATTGACTCTGCCAAGACAAAAAAATACATGTATTTCTTGAAAATGTTATACGCTATAAAGAGCTTCAAACCAAATTATGATTCTGTTTGACTAAACATTTACTTCAAAATTGCAATGTTTCGTTCATTTTCACTTTTTAATTTTTAATTTGGCCAGGTGGGTTAAAGCGTTAGACTCGTAACCTGAGGGTCGCGGGTTCGAATCCCCGTCTCGCCAAACATGCTCACCCTTTCAGCCGTGGGGGCGTTATAATGTAACGGTCAATCTCCCTATCCGTTGGTAAAAGAGTAGCCCAAGAGTTGGCGGTGGATGGTGATGACTAGTTGCCTTCTCTCTAGTCTTACACTGCTAAATTAGGGACGGCTAGCACAGATAGCTCTCTTGTAGCTTTGCGCGAAATTCCAAAGCAAATAATTTTTAATTATATAAAGTCACGGTGTGGTGGTATATACCAAAAAAATAATTTGACATTGTTTAGCTTTTATAGCTAGTGTTACGTCACCAAAACTTCATAGCGTTTAAACAACAGCCCCTTCGACACAAAGTAGTCATAAATTTTGATCACGTAAGTTTGTTTAGAACAATGAGTTAGAGTTTATAAGACTTAATGGTATTGTAAAAAAATAAGGAATCTGAATCAACCTCAGCAAGAAGGGTCACTTACATAAAAGTAAACAACACGTTATACATCAGTCGTGATAAGCAAAATGCAGCGTCTTGTAACAGTTGAGAATCCACGAATGCTTAGACTGTGGCAAAAGCCTTCCACATGCCCTTAAGTTACAAAACATAATACAGAAGAATCTACGTCTGAAAAGGTGACACGAGTGACATGTGCACAATTTTTTCCATGACATATTAGTTCAACCATCAAGTAGTAAAGCAAGAAAGCTGTATTCATGCAATTAATTATAGACATATACCTGTCAAGTGTCTAGATGCAACTCATGTTAATTTCTGTGCTCATACAATCGAAAGAGGCGCTGGGAAAATGTCATCCTTGTAAGCTAGATGGACTGTGGAAAGCCTGAAAAAAAAATGAGTAGGCTACAAGTATAGCAGTCTTGCAACGAGCTTTTAGCAATGAAAACTAAGCTGCCATGCTATGTTCAAGATGAACAGTCGTCAGATAGAAAATGGCCGGATGTAGAGAAATGGACTGTAACGAGGTGGTGAGGCTCCAATATCATTTTAATCTAATGTACTCAACCTCCGATAAACTGTTCATATGAACTTCATAAGAAGAGCATGCAGAAAATTTAAAGAACATAAACTTTTCTGACTACACTGTCTTCATGCTGTCACTTGGTATCAAGGCAAGGAAAAGAACATTTACAGTTTTAGGCACTAACAGCAAAACTGTTTCGCATTATTAACAATACTGGCAAAATCACCACTCTACGGATGGTTTGTGTTATTAATAATTGTTGTATTCATACATCATTAAAACGCTTAGAAAAAACATTTACTAAAAATATTTTTGGAGAAAGTACTACACAGGAGAGGTGCTCGCATTGTACTAATTAGTCATGTGCAACTTATTGCATCAAAGTGACTCAATGTACAGAGCTAAAGTTGTCATAAATTTTACTGATTATTTTTATATATTAAAAGTGGTATCATTTATTGACAAAATAAGAGTTTTAAGAACTCCTTTCTTGGTACTACATTTAAAAATGACATCAATAAAGCCATAACCAAACCCTCATACTCTCATGTACAATCCTATTGAAAGTTCTTGTTGTGAAAAGAGTATTTTTATTTAAAATTGTGTTATATTGTAATGATTGTTTGTTTTTTTAATTTTGCGATAAGCTACTCGAGAGCTATCTGCATTAGCCGTCCCTAATTTAGCAGTGTAAGATCATCACCACCCACATCCAACTGTTGGGTTACTCTTTTACCAACGAATAGTTGGTTTGCCCGTAACTTATAACGCCCCTACGGCTGAAAGGGCGAACATATTTGGTTCGACTGAGATTCGAACCCGCGACCCTCGGATAACGAGTCGTACGCCTTAACACGCTTGGCCATTGCGGGCCTACATTATAAAGAAATACTACAGTTATTTTTCGAATTGTCTAAATCTTAAATACCCAAAGTGTGGAAATTTTCATGTATTTTTGTTTGTAGTGCCATTCAATAAATGAAGCAGTTATTTTGGTTAGATACATAGATATTGACATACATACTACGCCCATTGTAGTAAAACAAAAGCATTCATATTGTACACATTGTGTCTTTTGATTTTATCTGAATTTTAGTGTGTGTGTGTGTTTCTTATAGCAAAGCCAAATCGTGTTACCTGCTGAGTTCACCGAGGGATTGTTTTAGTTATATTATGTTTTTACGACATGAAGCAGTATATTCTTATATTTTTGCTGTCTTTATTGTAAACTTATAAAAATTAGCATTATAAAATTTTATTACAATCTAAACAAGAGTTGATAGTTGCTTTAGATTGTTTTTTTTTCTAGAGTAGATTAATATGAATTCGTTACTGTCAAATACACAAAGGTCTTAGGTTTTCTTCGCTTAAATGCATTATTGAAAGTAAAGTGCACGATTTTATCAAACAAACTAACGAACTTCAAGGAAGTGGAAAATTATGTGTTTAACTAGATTGATCCAAACGCCATGTTACCTCTCCAACCAGAAAACAGTATCTATCCCTCTTTCTTTATTGTTATGTACACTTTTCCAAAAGTATCTACAGTAATTCGATACACACACACACACACGCAACTTCACATCAAATCACACTGAAGTACTCTAAAGTATAGTTTACCGTATTTAAAGGGTCCGGCATGGCCAGTTGGTTCAGGCACTCAACTCGTAATCTGAGGGTAGTGGGTTCGAATCCCCGTCATACCAAATATGCTCGCCCTTTCAGCCGTGTGGACTTTATAATGTGACGTTCAATCCTACTATTCATTAGTAAAAGAGTAGCCCAAGGGTTGGCGGTGGGTGGTGATGACTGGCTGCCTTTCTCTAGTCTTACACTGCAAAATTAGGGACAGCTAGCGCAGATATCCCTCTTGTAGCTTTGCGCAAAATTAAAAAATAAACTATATTTAAAACTGTAGAAAGAAATTTCAAATATTTTTTCTCTACTGAGGTAAATCGGAACCAATAGGTATTCATCCATTTTACTAAGTAATTCTAAATAACTACACAAACTTTTACGAAGACAGAACTGGGTTTACTATATAGGATCACAGTAAATGTACTAACAATAAGTTAAAATATTTAGAAATGTTGCCGAACGTTTTGTATTCAACATTTTTAGAAACAATTAACTCAGTAAAGCACCATATTAATCATCTCACAACAGAAAAAGATTTTTATCGAAGATGCTGAATATGCTGTTACTGTAACTGCTCCAGAAGTATCGAAAAATAAAAATTGAGGAACGAGAAAAAAAAATAAAGAATCCGGTTACATCAAAAATAAAGAAACAGCGCGCACACATCAGTGAATTAGGATCAGAAATGATTAATATATGGACAGCAGTGGCTCAAAAACAGCGCTGAGCCAATAAGTGAAATGAAAAACAGTTTTCATAATTATACAAATAAGCTACATGTTACGCTGCGCACTGCGTGTACAAAAAAAAAAAGAGAGACATAAATTTAATAAAGACATGGATAAGTTCACCCTATAAATGGTTTAACTGTTTCAACAACTTTCAACTGTTAACTCTAATATGCAACTGTACACCATAAGTGTAAAAGTGACCCAAGGCCTAGTCATAGCTTTGAAAGAAACCATCACAAGTGTATATAGACATACACACACATATATATATGCATGAATTAACCGTAATCTTTGGAGCAAAGTAACTTGAGTGTTGAGGTAAAACAGCTCAATATGCAAACTTTAGAAGAAAATAAAAACTATTATAATACGAAAGCATAAAACCGAATGGATATCTTGAATTATATAGTTGTAAAAGGGTTGATTGTCAGAGCTACAAAGTACCGTTTGAAGGTGCAGGGTAGCTTTTTCATGAATCTGTTTTCACAGTTAAGCATTAAGAAATAATAAAAGAAGGATTAAGTTCTATAAAGAGCAGATAAAATATGTGAAATATTTATAACAGACACACACTTGGCCTTTAGTCGAATAAAAAAAACAATTCAGTTTTGTCATATATTATATTTATTTATTTATTATTTTCGATATATTATATTTATTTATTTATTATTTTCGATATATTATATTTATTTATTTATTATTTTCGATATATTATATTTATTTATTTATTATTTTCGATATATTATATTTACTTATTTATTATTTTCGCATTGCCTCTAATATTCTACACATCTTTCACCATTGTTTAGACCCTTCTTTGATGTTGACGAGTTTGTTTGTGGTAAAAGACTTTGATGCCACCCAGTTCTTAATTCGTAATATTTTCAACTGTTTAAATAGTACTAGTTACATCACTCGTGAATTATTATGCTTATTATAAATTTGTCATTGAAAGAACGCCGTACTATGAACATGCAGTACCAGTGTTTAAACCCTTTAATGATTAGCCCGAGTTAATTAGGGTAAATAATTCCACGCCCTTTCTTTAATTAATTGCCTGAATTTATCATTTTATCACTATAATATGTCAAAAAAGCGAAAAAAACTTATTTCATAAATAAATAAATAAAAAACTGACACGAAAATAGTTGATAAAGTTAAGATTAACTTCAGTATCGAAGACAATCACAAGAAAGAACATTCTTTATGACATTAGTTTATGTTAGTTTGGTTGATTAGATATAGTTAACATCTAAAACAGCGTGTTTGTTACTAACTTTTGAGCCACTTTATTTGTGTTTATTTTATGTTGCTACTTAAACTGTATTCAGTATTGGATGAACATCCATACAGCATAGCAGTCCAATGAAAAATCGCGCCTTTTGTCTTCTGAAAGTTTGTCAACCAACGCATATGTGAGGCCTTTAGTTTATGTCTATAGTTTCTATGCTGTAGATAGCACCAAGATGTTTCACTATTGTTACATTATACACTAACTCCTCTTTTCTTGTAATGCTGGGGTAAAGTAAGAAAAATGGAGCGTAGCAGTTGTTTCAAAACTTAACTAAAGACACTTGAATCGGACCTAGAACATCCTGTCAAGCTCTCATTGCATTTAAGTTAAACGTCAGGAGGGGTAAAAGGTTCTTATGAATCTATATAACTTTTCCATAGAACATACATTGTACCTCAATACTGTCTAATCCTTCAATGATTTATATCAGAATTTGAAATAGATATTCGACCGTACAAACTCTTCCTATGTCAATGTCGTTTAAGCCTACAAAGGAATTTAGAGAATTAGTATATCCTACTATGAACTTACAGCTTAAATTATATATCTCTAAACATTTTTTACTTTTAAAGATGATGTTAATTAGCATTTTCACACATACCAAACGACCTATTGTGGTCGTTTCTCTCAGTGCCATTTTCCCACAACCTCTTACTATCATAAAACTTGAATTGATAATAATCAAAACCTAGTCTACTTCTAGGAGAACAAATCTTATCCAAAATAATTTTTCTCTCTCTCTCTTTTATTCAAGGTTATCTGTTGTTTTGATGACAACCAAAACTGTTTTAGTGCTAGTCCGCCTTTAGAGTTCAACTTAATGAATTCTGGCTCTTATAAATCAACTTGGTGACTTTTGGTCTCATTTAATACTAATAAATCAATTTTATGACTTTTGGTCGTACTATGCTCTTAGAACTTCATGACTTTTGGTTCTATTCAACTCTCAGAATTTAAATTGGTTACTTTTGGTCCTACTAGATTCTCAGAAGTCAACTTCATGACATTTGGTCTTAATAGGCCCTTGAAATTCAAGATGATTTTTGGCCCTTAACGTTTCGTTTATTAATTTATCTTGTCCTTCTCTTCCTTCATCATTGAGCTAAGAACATAAGAAATGTTACTGTTGTTCCTTACAAACAGTACGTGCTGCTAACTGTGTTACTGTTGATCCTTACAAACAGTACGTGCTGCTAACTGATTATTTCTTCCCCTGTAGTTAGTGGCTTTAAATTAGGGACGGCTATGCATAAACCTTGGTGTTTCTAACCTGACCATTTAGCACATATTTTCATAACTTGATAAAATTAAAACTGCTAAGTACCATTAAATAAAATGTCCTCAAATAATACAGTCATAATTGTCAGTTAAATGAAAGTTCTTCAGAAAAAGTAGAAAGACAAATATCAACTGACAACAAAGATATTCAAACCGTTGTATCATATTCAGGTCAATTTCTAGTAATAAAAGATATAAAACGTAAGGACATTTCATGGTTCCAACTAAAACATTTCCAAATTAAAAAAAAAACTCGTCTCCTGAACAACAGTCGCCGACGATCACTTGAAGTATTGCTGATATTCATATTAAGACACAAGATAAAGTTAGGTTTAAACAGAGATCAATGGCACTACAAAGACGTTAAACCAGGGACGTAGCCAAGGGGGTTGGAGTTAACCCCCCATGGACCCAAACTTTTTAGACAAGTTCAGTTGCCACCTGTGAACTTTCATAAAGATCCGTGATTGCAATGCAGATAATTTCACACACAATAAATGGTCAAATGCAAATTTCTGATTGAACACTTTTTTAATATAGCAAGTTTTGTCAAAACTGGAGAAATACAATCGAATATCTATGAAAGGCTCAAACGCCTGTTCGTTCTTGCCAGGACATCTACAACACAGTTTGGTTCAACTTTAATATCACGGTGAATGTATAATGAAGCCAGACCATTCAATTGATCTTCAGTGGTGGTATTTTTCAAATACGTTTTGAGTCTACTGAAAGTTGAAAACGAACGCTCCACTGAGCTCGTTGACACAGGCAGCGTGGCAAATACTTTCAACAGTCTAGAAATGACTGGGAACATTTCTACATTGCACATTGCATATGCATCTATGACATTTTTGGTCTGTTGTTCGCAAGTGATTTGTTCGCATACCCTAAGTTCACCTACTGCAGCTAGTGAGGTGCTGTCAATCTCAGCCTTGTATATATTGACCAACTCTTTAATTTGGTCATAATGTTGTGCTGTAGATTCTGATCGTTTTGTGGTAGATCCTTATGGTAGCAGACACATGAAGTTTGTAAGGAGAGTTTTGTGACTGGACAGATGGTCACATATTTGTGAAAGATTGGTTGGTTGGTTGGTTTTGGAATTTCGCACAAAGCTACTCGAGGGCTATCTGTGCTAGCCGTCCCTAATTTAGCAGTGTAAGACTAGAGGGAAGGCAGCTAGTCATCACCACCCACCGCCAACTCTTGGGCTACTCTTTTACCAACGAAAAGTGGGATTGACCGTCACATTATAACGCCCCCACGGCTGGGAGGGCGAGCATGTTTGGCACGATTCGGGCGCGAACCCGCGACCCTCAGATTACGAAGCGCACGCCTTAACGCGCTAGGCCATGCCAGGCCTGTTTGTGAAAGAAAGTGATCAACAAATGGTACAAATACAACAATACGAAAGTACTCCTCACGGCTATTGGTTTGTGGGTTAGCATTGTACATCTGCCTTTTAGCCTGCCTTGTCATTATGACGTCAATTTGGAGCTCACTACACAGAGTTTGAGCCTCACAGAAAATGTGTTAAATTAATTCACAGTATTATTTCTGAGTGAACGGATTAAATCTTCCACTATTTCTGAGTGATGCATTGCAGCACCTAAATCAATGTTCTGTTGCTGCAGTAAGTGGCATAGAGGTAAACTATAGGAAAACAATTTAGCAATGGTAAGTAGAGTGATGATGAATTCTGACTGTGTTATAGAACACAACAATTGATTGGGTTGCGTGGCAGAACTTCTGTCTTGCCAATCTGATATGGTCTCAAGGGCATCTGCAACTGCATGGATTAATTCTAGAAAAACAATGACTGAGTCATGCCTCTCAACCCACCGAGTGGGGCAGAGACCTTTCAAACTTTTTTTTTCGATTAAGATGCTTTATTCTCCACCGAAAGAGCCAAAACGTGCTTTCGTTTGGATGTATTGAAAAGTTTTCAAAGCTAGAAATTACTTCCATGCAATTTCGCACAGGAACCTCTTTACCAGCATCAGAAATTGCCAAGTTTAGGGAATGGGCACTACAGTGCACATAGGGTGCAAGTGGGAATTTATCAGTTATGTGTCTCTGGACACCATTGAATTTCCCATTCACAGAGGTAGCACTGTCGCATCCTTGTCCTCGCAGGTAAGCCATGTCAATATCATATTTTGTCAGATTGGTTATGATAACATCAGCCAAGTTTCTGCCTATGACATCATAAACAGGTATAAATTGCAAAAAATCTCCTCTCATTGCAAAAGAGTTGTCATTGGCATGCAAATATTTAACACACAGCGAAAACTGTTCAATGGCTGAATATCTGTTGTTTCATTAGCAAATATTGAGAAACACTTTGCAGCATTAACCCTGTTGACCAAAGCATCAAGAACATGAGTATTACAGGCATTGATGATTTCATTTTGAATTTGAGAACTCAGATGCGTAGTATTCCTCTTTGTACTCTTAAGGCTTACTGAAAGCTTGACATCACCCTTTGCACTGTAGCGCAAAATTGTCCAAAAATTCCTATCATTCTTGATGGGCTCCTCATCAGTTTCACCAACAAACATTGGACCAGAATCATATTTTCCCCTCAAAGCTAAACCCTGTCTCCCACATAGCAATACAGTATCAATAATAGGCATTAAATATTGCCGGTTCTTTTTCATTACTTGCTTGTAAGTTGCATCAAGCTGCAAGTGCACAGATAAACTTGTGTTTACGACCTGTAGAAAATTATTAGCTTTTTCTTCGCTGTCTTGGGGTACTGTTTCAATTAATGTGCCTTGAAGTCTTCAACAGCCTTCTTCCAGTTTGTATATGGAAATTTCACTGGTTGTCCAAATTTCTGGCTTCCAACACCAGCACCATCAGGAGCAAAAAGACAGCAGTACTTGCAAGAAAGCACCCTTTGCATGTTGACTGTAGAGTAGCCATCTCCATTGTTAAAGTCAACGATGCAAAGTGTTTACATGATTTTTAATACAAAATTAATATAATGAGGGGTCGACTTATCTGTTTACCAATGCTGATATCATCAGAAATGTAATTTCCAATGTCCCAGATTGGACCTGAGGTGGTAGTGGCAGCACTGGTAGAAGGCCACGGTGATGACTATGACAATTCAGATTCAACCTGACTGGCTGCAACAGATTGATCAGGTTCAGCCTCATGAATGGGTTTAAAGAACCCATGCAGTGTCTTTTGCTTTTTCCGGCTTGACATAGTGAATGATTGTTTATCGCAACTTCTGTTTGTCAACGTCACATTCACAGTACCATTCGCGCCATCTATAGTGAATGATTCACTATAGATGGCGCCAATGGTACTAGGTTAGTGCCATGATGCTGCCAGCCTGCCACGGTGCCACCCACTATTTATTCGTGAATTTAATTCTTGAAATCCAGAGAATCTGAACATACACTGTCTATGATATTTGAATACGTAATATAAACACTATACATATATTTTGCACTCTCCTGAATGGCTCTATATTTTATACGTTGCTGACAGGACTGTAGGCCTACTTTGCTGGGCCTGATAACTTTAAGTTATATATTATATATACATAGGCCTATATATTTATTTGTGATGAAAAAAATAAAACAAACACCTCAGTGTGCCATTCTAAAATTTACCATAAAGGTGGTCTCAGAATGCATAATTCAGGCTTTTCTTTTATGTTTTTATTTTAAAAATTCCCAGGGAGCATGCCTCCGGCTCTCCCTAGCATGGATTTGTGTCTGTGGCTCTTGCATCAAGCACTCAAACTAATTCCTCCCCACCAAATAGCCATTTCTGGCTACGCTCCTGCGTTAAACATATATATTTTACCAAGATTCCGTTTAGGGAAGAGGAGAATGTACTCAGCGCTGCAATGAGACTGCTTCATGATATCATAAACATTTTTACGGACTTAGTCATGCATTCTTCAACACCTGATGCTCGATATCAAAACTTGAAAGGAGAAAAAAAATAGACGCATTAAAAAGTACAGAATAACATAGAAATAAGTTTCGATCAAATGTTAAAACTCTTGATAAAAATAGCGCTTAGTCCTAACAGTGACACAGTTATACAATGCATTTGACCAATCAACTTATTGAGTCAAAAATAACACTTACTACTGGCAACTAAGTCTAAATGATAGCTTCTTTCTCTAGAGAGGATAGTACTGTTGGTTTCTTTTCAGGAATTTTTTCCTGAGTTTGTTCTTATTCAGTGGCGAATTTAAATTTTTTTTGTCCAGGGGCTAATAATTTTTGTGAACCTACATCCCATATAATTTTACATATAATAAAATTATCAATGGGCCTCCATTAAAACCATGGGCCCTGGGGCTGAGCCCCCTCTAGCCCCTACCTAAATACGCCACTGTTGTTATTTGCCAATAATTTAACTTTGTTACATACAATATTTGAATATCCCCTTTTACAACAGAGGGAATTGGCAATTTGGCTTGTCAGAAAAATAAAACAATTCTGGTTCTATATTTGATAGATTAGTATCCGAATGAGGTTTAAAAATAGCTTAAAAGACCTATAAAAGCCTTAGAAATCTAAGTAAGTTTGACCATGGTTTTGAAAAACATGTTTACTTTGAAATCCTAATAGATAACTTTAAAACTTTTTTTACAATGTGTATTCCAGCCGAACTAGTAAATCTTATTAGTATATGTATGTTTACATTAAACTCATCCCTGAAACCAGAGAAGATATTGGCTGGTTCATTAACACAAGAGTTTCATCTCCAAGGTAAGCAGAAATAATAAATTCACACTGAAGGAGACAGTGCACATAAACAAATTAAAATTGGAAGCAGCAAAAAGGCCTGATATGGTTATTATGATCCCTTTTCTGTGACACACAGCTTTCGTGGCATCATTCTTAATGTTTTCTCACACCTTCAGAAAAATACCACCAAAATGTTTCATGTTAAGATACTAAGCAATATTTATAAATATCTTAAGAATCTAGTTCATATTTTTTCAGAACTGTTGTAGCGCGTCAAATCAATGAAAACTAAAGGTGAGTCATGTTGATTGCGAAGCAGTTTCGTACTCACGGTTATAATTTGGTCTAGAGAAAGAGAATAACTTAAACTTCACTTCCGTTAATATATTACTTATAATAATTTAACTTCTTGAACGATAAATATCATTACTTTATTGGTCACAAATTTATTTTGTTCAGAATATAGTGGAACATTTAGAAATTATTTGATATTGTTGGACTTTCCATTGATAAAGTCGCGCTATGCACGAAATGCCTCTCTACAGGATACTTTTAAATTTGCACAAAATATTCGTATTGACCGCTAGAGTGAAGTTACCTGGGCTTGTGTTAATACATAGACGACGTTTCTTCAAAATTATGGTTTCTTATTTGAAAACGTAAAAGTGTATGAAAAGAGATAAAAGTACAGAAGTTTTGTTACCATCATTGTAAGGCCGTAGCAAATTTAGCAGACTTTGACAAATACCCAAATAGCAGATGAAACGCGAAAAATGATATTTTAACTATCAACAAGAAGCTAGCAAAAAATACTTTTAATTCGCATATTTTTAATATAATTTTAGAGTAATTTTGCCATACACAAATTCATTTTAATGACTAATGGATAAAGTTCGAATTTTATTTTATTTATTTATCTATTGTATAGGACTATCATAAACGTCAAGTACGTAACTTACAGGTTATATATAGACTTAAGAAGATATTGTGAGATTGTGACGTCAGATATCGTTGTTGTGTCGGTATTGTTGACTTTTAATATAGGTTTAACTTTGAAAAATTATAACATCCGAATCGTGTATGACCATTTTGCCATTTAGGAAATATATATATATAAGTTTTTAATGTAAATAAAGATTTGGTTATTATAATTATATTAAAAGAAAACATTAATAAAACGTCAGATTCCCGAGTTGTGAAACTTGGTTAGGCCCAGTGTAAATATAGTTATTTACCAATACAGCGATCATGTTTTCGAGGAATAATTGCACTAACATTACTTACTATTGTTAGTGAATGTTGAAAAGTGCATTAATTTTTGTCTGTGGAAATGTAATCATGTAACCGCGTAGTAAAGTTTGCTAAAGGTATGTTGTTACTACATGTTTAAAGTAAGTATTGATCGCTGTGTTTGTTACTGCTAGTTTGAGTAGTTGGTTTTATTACTTTTGAGTTGTAATACAACTTTCTATCTTTAAGACATTCCCGAGCAATTTTTAAATATCGCATACTAGGCCATTCTACTTACTAGGAACACTACTAGAAATATTAATTAGTTATTATTAAAAGTTATATATTTAGTTAGGCCTATTGGGGTACTAATATGAACTACTGTTAATATAACTGATACATTGTGACAAGTTGCTATACTAATAAGTTCATTTGATGTAAATGAGGTAACTTTCATTGTGACTTAACACTGTGATAGATACATGTTTTTTTTTAGGTTCATCTTGTATAAAAATGTTTTCTCCTGCTCTAGCAATAATGACTCCTATTTCTTATAAATAATTTGTAGCTTGGTATTTCAAAATACCATATAGTACTACTATATAGTAGTTGCTATACTACTAAGTTCATTTGATGTAAATGGAGCATATTTCATTAAGAATTTGTACTTGTGATCATACTGAAAGAAATGTCAATGTAACTTGAAAATTAAATGAAAATTGGTTTGTGATCAAAAATGTTAATTCCAATACTGGATGTAAGGTGAAACTGAAACAGTGATGATGAATTTGGTTTAGAAATTAGCATACCTCTTGTTTATGTTATCAGTTTGGAATCTTTTATACAAGTTAAACAAGATAAATAAAATTATTTATGCATATACTATTTGTAACTTAGTTTTATTAATGTTTATAGACAAATATACCTATTTTTTAATGTATTTACTATTTGAAAATTAGAGAGTAAAGTAAAAGTTATTCAATACAGTAGTTTTTCACTTTTGCTAAGATAAATTTGTGTATGTTCATTGCTAAGTACTAAGATAAGAAAATTATGTAGAAGATTAAAATGTATATAGTTCATTCTGCTTTGGTAATGTTCACACATAAAAGCTGTGAGAACTCTAGAAATGCATGCACATAGATATATGTATTAACATTTTTTCACAGTAAGCAACCTTCTGTATTCTGTACCAACTGATTTACAGTTGTTTACATTTTCCTTGAATGTATTAAAAACACAATTTATGAAGTCAACAGATAATTTAATAATGTTATAAAATTACTGATAAAGAGCTTCAGACATACTAACAAGCTATTCATGGACTCCATCTTCACACAATTATAGATAACATGATTTCCATTCACACACATACCAGTTCCATCAATAAATAAAAAAGGAAAAGACTAGTTTGCATTAATTATATGAAAATAAACAGTTGCTGCATTACCTTGATGAGTGAGTTCATGTGGCACTAATATCACAACAAAGAGGTGCACAAGACATTTGATGTACTAGAGGACAAATTACAGAATAGTATCTTGTACTACATTAATAATGATTATTTTCAATATGGAGGTTAATTACCTGTTTTCTATCTCTAAAGGACAAGAAAAAGCAGTTTTTAATTGTGTACTCTAATGATTAGGTCAGGACCCTTGATAAATATAGGGACCCAAATAACCAGGGATTACCAAAATTCTTAGCATTAATAACATAAAATCATGTTAAAGATGTTATTTGTAAAACACTGAAAAAGTCATGCTGTTGGAACAATAAAAAAAATATCAGAAACCTAGCAATGTTACTAAATTTGTAGATAACACAAATTCTATCATTCGCAAACAAATTATCCTAAATGGGCAAACCTTGGATGTCTAGCACCACTTTAAAACATTATTTTTATTTCTTATATATTGCTAAAATGAAATTAGAACAATCAGTTATGCAGTTTTAATATGTAAGTTGTGTACATAATTTTAATTTATATAAAGGCAGAAAGTATGTTGTAATATTAGTATATGTTTTAGACAAAATAATGGCAAGCATTTTTTTACCTTATTCATTACATTTCATATCTACTGTTTTTGGGAATAATTGGTATATATACATTACAGTAGATCTTCAGAAGACATGCATTTTATAGTGTCATTGATCCAAATATTTCTAATGTACCAGAAAGTACCATTTCAACTAATAAAGCATAAAATGTATTTTTACCTGATAAAATGTTATCAATGAACCATTGAATGTACATGCAACAATGAAGTACCTTGCTTAGCTCGCTTTGAAACTAATGTGCAGTTGCTAATACTTTGCTGCTTTACTAAGTGTTATGTATTTGCTCCTGTCTTTCCCATCTGTTTTTAACCTTATGTACATGTACAATTTAGAAAAGCATTATGTTTATACATAAATATTAGCAAACCACATGTAGTATTACACCTGTGGATACAAATAACAAAACACTATTATTTCTGAAATGTTCTTTCTCATCTTAATTATTTTTCACCAGTTTCATGAATTTTAAGTCTGGGATCTAATTTTGCAGATAATCTACACTAAAAATATTCAAATACTGCTTTTCAACTATACATAAATAACATTAATTAAATACATGTTCTCCTTGGTGTAGATTCCTGTATATGGTGATGGGACCTCCTAGGGAAGGTTCTGTTCTTTCAGTTTATCTCCTCTGGGATTTAAACATCCACCCACATATTTATTGTGCATGATGAGCTGTGAAGGGGAAGAAAGGATCCTGGTGGTTGAAGGGTCCAACCCTATCATACCACTTTGGCCTTGAATTCCAGTAGATAGGTGGCCTTGGGGTGGCCCCCTAGGGTCAATTGGCTGGTCCACTTGGGTTATGGTCAACCAAGTTCCAGTGTTGGATGTTCTCAACAGGTGTTGTGGACATTGTATCTGATTCTGATGTTTGGGGGATGTTTGCTAACAAAACCCTGATGTTACTGCAGTGTCTTTGTTTGTCATTGTAGTGTATCCCCTTGTGGGGCTCCATGGTAGGTGAGGTTAGTGGGCACTGAAATATTCTTTTTTTTTTATTATGGATCCACAAAATACAAACTTAAATAGCGAAAAACAGTACGTAGGTAAATGGCAACATTTTGAAGATTCTGTGCAGCAATCTTCAACATCTATAACACTTGTACCTCATTTTCTTATACCACATTCTTTTTCAGACAAATCTTTGGGACAAATGTCTTTTTTTTTTTTATTATTCAGAATGGACTTGCTGGCTCTCCAAAGTCAGTCAAAAAGCTTTGCTCTGATGAAATATTGGTGGAAATATTCTTTTTTTTTTATTATGGATCCACAAAATACAAACTTAAATAGCGAAAAACAGTACATAGGTAAATGACAACATTTTGAAGATTCTGTGCAGCAATCTTCAACATCTATAACACTTGTACCTCATTTTCTTATACCACATTCTTTTTCAGACAAATCTTTGGGACAAATGTCTTTTTTTTTTTATTATTCAGAATGGACTTGCTGGCTCTCCAAAGTCAGTCAAAAAGCTTTGCTCTGATGAAATATTGGTGGAAACATCCACATCTAAACACAGTGAACTCCTCTTACATTCAAAAGCGATTGAGGATATACCCATTGAGGTTACACTCCATGCTACTCTGAATTAGTTACGAGGAATTATTGTTGAGAGGACTTTGAAGAATCCCCGAGTCAGAGATTCTCTCTGGTTTCTCCACCCAAGGAGTTTCTGCAGTGAGGCATATCTTCACTCGCAAGGATGGAATTATGATGCTGACCAGTGTCTTCATTTTAACGTTTACATCACCACATTCACCTGCTACTGTCAAGGCAGGTTATCTTAATTGCAAGGTATGACCATCCATTCCACACCCTTTCAGATGTTTCCAGTGTCAGCTTTTCAGTCACTCAAAGACATCATGTCATGGTTCCTTGACATGTGCTCGTTGCAGTGGCAAAGACCACTATGCCTGTGATTGTGAAACTGACCCCCATTACATCATCTGCAATGGCTCTCACCCATCCTACTTTCATTCTTTCCCTAAGAGGTTGAAAGAAAAAGAGGTGTTGTGTTTGAAGAAGGTTCAAAACATAACTTACCCTGAGGGTTGAAAGTACTGTCCACCACTTCTTCTCGGACGTATGCTGCTGCACTTAGTTCCACTACTACAGTGGAAGTGCAGACGGATCTCTTTGTGCCTCCAAAAGAATTATTGTCAAACCATAAGAAAAGTCTTTTGATCTCCATGGTTAAAAAGTTGAAGAATCAACATCAAGACCCATGTCTGTCCCTAAGATTCATTCCAACAAACCCCAAGATCCACTTCCTTTGGTTTCAGGTATGGGCATTTCTTCAGGTACATCTTCTCCCACTCCAAGATGCAAAATGATAGTTCATTCATGTACTCAGTCAATGAAATCCTCTTCCAATGTCAAAGACGTGTCCAGTAGACCCAGGACAGGATCCATCGAGGTCTACAGACCTCCCTCAAATAAAGATGAAAGATATGGTCAAAAACAGAAGGGCTCTCCACCCAATTTGCCTGCACATAAATAAAAATGGCCACTTTGATACAATGGAACTGTTGAGGTTTACGTTCTAATCTGGATGACATCAAAGCACTAATTGTTTCCTCCAATCCTGTATGTCTTTCCTTACAGGAAACCTGTCGACACAGTCACCTTTTGGCAGTTTTCTTTTTACAGAAATGATGGGTTGTGTGATGGATAAGTGCATGGAGGGGTGGCACTGTTGGTTTATTAGCATGTGTTCACTCTGACTTTGCTACTTGACACATCCTTGGAGGCCATAGCCAGCTGTGTTGCATTGGGTCATACCATCACTGTTTGTTCTCTCTACCTGTCTCCTAGAAATACCTATGATCAGTCAGATTTTGATGCTGTCATTGAACAATTGCCATCTCCCTTTTTATTCCTGGAGGATTTTAATAGACATAATCCCCTCTGGAGAAGTACTGATATTGATGGGAGAGGTCACTCCTTAGAGCACATGCTCTTCAATCACAACCTTTCTCTTTACAATACTGGTTCTTACACTTATTTTTGTGCACCTAGTCAGTCCTTTACTGCTATTGATCTCTGAGTTTGCTTCCCTTTGCTAATCTCCTGCTTTTCATGGATGGTTGACAATAACTCATGAAGCAGTGATCATTTTCCTATAATTTTGAGAGAGACTGGCCATGATCAATGCCACCCGACCCACTTCCCCATTTGAAGCTGGATCAAGCCAATTGACTCTCTTTCACTGCTCTTGCAGAACTTGATCCTGCCATCATCTGTAAGCCATCAATAGATGACTGCATGACTTTATTATACAAGCAGCTGCTCAATGTATTCCTAAAACCTTGACACATTTTCCATAATATCCTCATCCATGGTGGAATCCTGCCTGTCACATGTCATGGAAGGCTAAAAAATGAGCCTGGAATACTTTTTATATGTATCCTAAACTCTCAAACTGCATCACGTTCAAGCAGACCAGTGCACATGTGAGATGGGTAAGACATTAAAGGCAGAAGGAGTCTTGGATTAAGTTCACAACCAGCATATCTTCTACCAACAGTTCCAAAGTCATACGAGACAAGATTTTAAAGGTCATTAGGCAATATAATTCTGTCCCCCTCTCGATCTTGCTCACTGATAGCCAGGAGCGGTTTATACCCATAGTATCGCTGATACTCTAGGTGAAAGCTTTTGCCAGGTATCTAGCACTTCTGCTTCATCCTCCACCATCTTAGCCATCAAGACTCAGGCAGAATGATCACCTCAATCCATTTGAGCAGATTATTTCTATGACTGTAATCGTTCCTTTACACTGGTGGAACTCAGCCTGGCTCTTCATCAGTCTGGCAGTACATTGGTCAGACTTCCTTCTCTTGCTATTCATCTGATTGTTTTTAACCAGATCTGGCATGAGAATGTTTTTTTCTGATGCCTGGCACTAGGCTTTTGTCTTACCTTTCTCTAGTGATATTGATATGGCATAGTTAGTAAAGTTTGTTTATAATCCTATCTCCTTGGGTTTTTAAAACTATAGTGGGAATATTAAGGTAATATAAAATGACTTAGATTCCTTAGGGTCATTCCATGTCAGATCATCCAGATTTTGGAACATTTTCCAGGTGACCCCCTCAGAATGCCTTGAAAACATTCACATGTGGTTATCTACCCATATAATAAAAAATTGCTAAAGATTGGATCAATATCTCTGTTTGATTTTTTGCAGTTTTTGATTTACAGCCCTGTAAAATTTAATTAGGTTTTTTTTTTATTTTTGGCAAATTCATTTTTGGGCAACTTTGGCTGCTTAAAGCTGCAAGAGTAATGGTGGTAGAATGCTGAAATTTGCTATACTGACTGAATTAATCTCACAGAATTCGAAAATGGTCTCAAACCAAGTTTATCTCTCTTAGGATTTGCATAGTGAAGCTGTAAAATCACCTTAAAACCCAAAATCATTAAAACATTGGTTTATTTAAGAAGCCATAGCTCCAAGACTTAATATGATACAAAGCTGAATTTTGTTTTCAAATTTCCAATAACATATCAGTTGATAAATCAGCAATTGTTGTAATTAAAAGTCTATTAGATCTCCTGTAAAAAAATGGAGTTGCTAGCAATTTTTTATGATTTAGCTAAAATAGCCCACTACAGGCCACAGTTTGACCATGTACACCATTTATTCAGCCTTTTCAGATTTTTACCATATGTTCTTACATCTCTGAATATGATCTACAAACAAAATCAGGATGGTGTTCAACCTACTTTTTGAGTTATAATTTTTTAAAGTATCCTCTGAACATAAGTTGTCTACTTGAAAAAAAAACTTCAATTCAGGTGTTACTGTGTGCATATATATCCATATAATTTTGAAATAAGTTATGAATCCCATTGAAATGTTCTAATCAGCCTTTACCATATATTCTTACATCCCTGAACATGATCTTCAAAAAATTCAAGGTTGTGTAAAATAATAAATTATCAAATTTTAAGTATCTCTGATATGTACCATTGGGCAAAGGACCACATTCAGGGCATTCAGTTCTTTCTTGTCAATCAGGAATCAGTCCTGCAGAATTGTGTAAAGTTTCATACACTTGAGCACTATGAAAATTGCAAAACTGTGGCAGGTATTAGGTCACATCATAGCTTTATTCCCCACTCTACCAACAAATTGTATTTGAGAAGGCTGTCAGTTGATGATGTGTACACAGTTGTAACTGTTGGTAGAAGCAGTGAAAGTGATGATGCAGCAGCTCAAATAGGGTCTAATGATAGTAATGACAATTATCAGCCAGGGAAATATATGGCATGCATATACGATCATGAATGGTATGTGGGAAACATAAAAAATAGATCAGATGAACATTCCAATGTGTTGGTGTCATTTATGAAGAAATCAAGAAACAAACTGTTTTCATGGCTTGCAAGGTCATGTAAAGATGAAAGCTGGGTTCCTTTCCAACATATTCTTTGTCTGATAAGTGCACCTACCGTGCAAGGCAGTAGTGCTCGCCACTATGTTCTAAGTCAAAGTGATCTCAACATAATCAAACTCATATCAGATATTTGTTCAAGCTGTCTAAACAAAGCAATGTTTACTTGATGTCGTTAAGGCTAATTTATCGCCAAAGCAGTTTTTGAAACGTTTCATTATCACGATTATTGCAGTTTGGTGTGACTATAATCTTTCTCAGTTATCCCCTGTTGTAGCACTGTGTTTTTTTGTGTCTGATTTACCTTTGTATTTATTATATTATGAATCTTAAACTCAGCCATATCTACATAACTGTAATGCATACACAATATATTTGCATTGCCATGTGATCTAACTAGTTATGCCAATAAACTTGTTCAGTAATGAATTAATTCTTTCTTGTTTCTTACAACTTCATTATTTAACATTGTAAAAGGCTGGTTAGAATATTTCAGTGGGATTCATAGTATTCTGACAGGTATTTTTCAAAATTGTATGGATATATTTGCACACAGTAACACACCTGAACCGAATTGTTTTTTTCAATAAAAACCGTATGGTCAGAGGATACTTTAAAAAAATTATAACTCAAAAAAGTAGGTTTAACACCATCCAGATTTTTTTGTAGATCATATTCAGAGATGTAAGAATATATGGTAAAAATCTGAAAAGGCTGAATACCTGGTGACATAGTCAAACTGTGGCCTGAAGTATGGCTATTTTAGCTGAATCACAAAAAGTTGCATGCAGCTAATTTTTTTTACAGGAGATCTAACAGACACTTAATTACAACAGTTGCTGATTTATCAACTGATATGTTATAGAAAATTAGAAAACAAAATTCAACTTTGTATCGTATTACACCCTTGTGCAAATTAATTGAAGCAAGACAGAAAATTACGATTTTTTCAGTTTTTTGCATTTTATTTTGAGAATCCAAAAATTACTCACAAATTATTACATGATATGACCACCTTTATTTTTCAGAAGATCATTAATCCGCTTTGGCATCGAGTCCACGAGTTAACTGCAATCTTTACTAATTTTTAGATCACTGTACCACACTTCAATTATGGCCTCAATTAGCTTATCTTTCATAGTACAGTCTTTTCCCCGAAGTCTTTCTTTGCAAATCACTCAAAGATTTTCAATAGGATTTAAGTCTGGAGAGTTTTCAGGAAGTCCAGCACCTTTATTCACATTGTAGTCATAAAATTCTTCACAACTTTCAATGAGTGGCACGGAGCAAGATCTTGCTGAAAAATGACAGATCCATCTGAAAATCTCTTTTTCAATTCTGGAACAACTCTTGTCTGCAAAATTTCAATGTACTGTGGTCCTCACATCATACTTTCTATGATATGTAAGCCTCCGACGCCATAATAGCTGAAAAAGCCTCAAAACATCTTCTTCAAGTGATGTTTTACGAACTGATTTATGTGAGATTCTCGAAGTTTCTCACCTGGAGATCTGTGAACATGCAAACTTCTTTGACCCTGTATGAAGAAATTAGTCTTGTCACTGAACAACACCTTCCTCCATTGTTCTTGCATCCAGTTCTTGTATTTCAGACCCCATTGATACTGGTTTTTCTTCATTGAGTTGGTAAGAAGTTTTTTAACTGGTTTCCTGCCCTTCTAATGCAATTTTAAATGACATAATATTCCTCAAAATTTTGTCATATATCCCAAAAATAGATCAACCATATTGCAAAACAAACTAATGATGCTGTCTGTGTGAAAAAATGACTATTAAAGGAAATCAGTGGGTCCAGCAAGCCTACACTGGCCGCCATACTGAAAATATTGTAAAATGATCATTTGTTTCAATTAATTTGCACAAGAGTGTAAGTCTTAGAGCTATGGCTTATTACATAAGCCAATGTATTTTATGATTTGGGGTTTTCAGGTGATTTTACTGCCTCACTATGCAAATCATAAGAGAGATAAACTTGGTTTGAGACCATTTTTGAATTCTGTGAGAGTAATTCAGTCAGTGTAGCAAATTTCAGCCTTCTACCACCATTACTCTTGCAGCTTTAAACAACCAAAGTTGCCCGACAGTGAATTCCCCAAAAATAAAAAAAATTAACTAAATTTTACAGGGCTATAAATCAGAAACTATTAGAGATATTGATCTAATCTTTGGGAGTTTTTCATTATAGGGGTAGATGAGCACATGTGAATTTTTTCAAGGCATTCTGTGGGGGTCACCTGCAGTCTTTTGGATGATTTGACTTGGAATGACCTTTTAGTAAGTTGGACAAGTATTTAGAAAAATGACCTTTGATTACATTAAGTCAAGGTAATGCATTTAGGTTATCATAATTTGGATTTTTCCTTTAACTGTTATTTTTATGGGGATAGGTAAATAACTTGTTTTTTTTAGTTTTTTAAAAAAAAAAAGAGGAAGAAGTGGACTTTATAAAGTTTACAGTAAGATTATTCAGGGGATTTGTAGGGAAAGGCTTCTGATTTCTTTGTGATATATTCTGAAGATAAGATGTGAGGACAAGTTTAAGATTTATAAAAGACAGGTAATTTCTAGCTGAGTCAGTTTTACTTTTCTAACAAGGTGATTGGCTTTTGGTACCAGTTGCTATCAACAGTAGTGGAGGCCAGAACTTCACAGGAATTTTAGAGGAAAATCAACAATCTCCTGAAATATAAAAGGATGACCTTAAATGCATTTTTAAGGGTACTTGTGTAAGGACAGACTTGAAGTACCAATTAATTCTCTAAATTAACATATGTATGTTATAAATTCATATTAAAGTTATGAGTTTAGGGAAGACATAATTTAAATAATCATCCTGTTCTTTCAAAAAATGTATAAAATATGTGATACCAAGATTACAATTTTTTGCTGAATTTAAAGTGTACAAGTCCATAAATGCAGGTACTTTTTTGCTTTTGTTACAAGTTATAATGGTTGCTAGAATTAAACTGGGGTTTTACATTAAAATTATTTCCAATATCTTACATTACCTCCACTTATGTAAATAGCTATTCTCATTCAGTGCTACTCTCTATATGCAAAAAAAAAGTTCCTCATGCCACAAGCCTTGATGTCCCACATACCTTACAATTTCAAATATTACAACCCTCCACCAGTTACACTGGGACAGACTCACTCTCTTGACACACAACTCCCTCTTTTTTGATTCTTTTGGTTGTTGTTGTTGTTGTTTTAGAATTAAGCACAAAGCTACAAAATGTGCTGTCTGTGCTTTGCTCACCACAGGTATCGAAACCCGGTTTTTAGCATTGTAAGTCTGCAGACATACAGCTGAGCCACTGGGGGATGATTCTTTTGGACTGTCATTTTCCATTTGGCAGTACTTCTGTCAAGACATTTTTTTGTTGAGCTCTTTAAATTTGTCCAAACTGAATTTTTTTGTTTTTTAACAGGTAATGATTTTTCAGATGACTTATTTTCTCAGTTTTTATTTTTTTTTATCATCAGACAGTTATGTTTGATTTTTATTTTTTACACAATGAATTCTGAAGTTTGCATTACCACTTTGAAGGTAATACCTTCTATTAACACACTCCCACAGGCTACAGGTTGAAGGGACTTGTTTTTGGATTTATCAGCTATCATTCACCATGACACCATGAAATTGATCATTATATGAATCAATATGCTTCTCCTAATCTTGCTTCTTTTCCTCCTGAACATGCCAAACCTGTTTGGGATGAAGAGGATTTTGAGAGATTTTTTTCCTCACCTGATTTTGCTGTGTCTTCCTGTCCCCCTACTGCAGAATCAGCTAGACCTAATACAGCTCTTTTAGACATGATTTCTCAAGTATGTTCTATTTTATTAATTTTTCCAACTTCATATGATCTCCCTTCTTTGTAACATTGTACCTCTTCCTCTTAATATATAGTTTCTCTCTTCCCTGGATATTAGGGTTCATGCTGAATATTTTGTTTTTCAGATGATTAAGGATGCCAGCATGCCTTGACTTACAATTAAGATGAATGTCCGGTTCTTAATTTTCAACAATTAGAATGATTTTGCAGACCTTGATCATCCTGTTTGTTTAGCTGATGCCAAATTTTCTCACCTTCATCTTACTCTATTGATTCTCCTCCTGCACTTATCTACTATCCACCCTTTTACTGAGGCAGTTCATGGGGATTGTGTATGTTTGTTGTGGGATTACCTCTTCCAGATTATCTTCATGTTAGCATGTTTGTCTTCTTTGGCTATAGTCTTACATACATGGTTTTTCTGTTGTTGGGATCTCCTGTCAATCATCCTTCTCCAGGTCTTTATTCCAGGCTATTTGTCATAACCAAGAGAACTGGAAATTGACAACCTATGATCAATGCATGTTGCCTCAATAAATTTTTTTTATTCTACCCCATTTTACAATAGTCTTTTTGTATCATCGGATGGGCTTTTTTTCCAGGTTTCTGGATGATCAAGATAGAAGTCATGAATGCTTACCTCCATATCCCAATATTTTGTAAGTTGAGATTCCATCTTCAGTTTGTTCATCTCAGGTTATTTTATCAATTTTGCACTCTGCCCTTCAGACTTGCTTTAGCCCTCTGTCATTTATCTAGTGGTCAAGGCATTCATGTGACATTTACATGCTTGGGGATTGTGCTTCTATCATTACATGGATGACTAGCTTCTGTTATTTTGTTTCTAACAGAAATATGCTCAATACACTTATCTGCTACTCCTGGAGACAGCCCATGTGGGCTGGTTAGTCATTCCTTATATCTATCGAATATCTTGTCCACTTGGGTGTCTTTTTCAACACTCATCTCAGCCAAGCCCATTCTTGTCTTCCTCGACTTCTTTTATGGCGATTTCAGTTCTTCATGATCTTACAGCTCTCTCCTTACAATTCTTTAGGTTCTTTTGCTTTTGTATATGTGGTATTCCATGGCAGCTCTTATTCTTTTTGGTTGAGCAAATATGCTGTTTCTTCAATGGACTCTGGAATCTTCTGCAAGATACACTTCCCTTGTACATCTACATTGATGGTTGGACAAGGCTCACATGTTGGTGGGTGGTCTGCTTTCTCTCTCCAGTTCGAATCTGCATATATTCATGGATGCTTCCCATCAGGGCTGGGAGTTGTGGGTTGATTAGTATGAAACTTCAGGTCATTGGTCTCTGACCAAAAAATGTTACTATATCAACATCCTGGAGCTTCTGTTTGAGTATCATGCTTTGGATAATTTTCTTCATTTTGCTAAAAATCTGGTTGTGATCAATTCTGACACTTCTACAGTAGTAGCTTATCTCAATCACCAAGATATCACCCATTCTTGTTCCCTTTGTGGTGAGACTTTGGATCTTCATTTTTGTGCCCACACACTCAGTATTCATATACTTGCTTGTCATGTTCAAGGTGTGTTAAATTTTGCTGCTGATTATCTTTCTTGTCCAGATAAAATTTATTTAATAGAGTCGTCTTTCGATCCTCACATTTTTCATGGCTATACCTTAAATGGGGTACTTCTTGCCTGGATGCATTTGCCTTAACCCTCTATACCAAATTACATCTGGTTTGGTCATTGGTTCCACATCCTTGTACTCTAGGTATTGATGCTTTCAGTCAAGATTGTACCAACAAATACCTGTATTTTCTCCTTCACAGGGTGATTTTGATCATTTATGGAACACCATGTCTAGTCTTTCTGGCTGCTCCTTACTGGCTTGCACAATGGTGGTTCCCAAGGCTGATTCAGTTCCAGTCTGCCTGCCTCTCCTTCACCTCTTCTTCTTATTCAATCCCTTCATCATCAGTTTTAGTCACCAGCATATCATTCAGCTTTACGTATCTTCTATTTTCACAACTGATTTTTATCTGTTCCTTGGTCAAGAAATCTGATTTTTCCCAGCAGGTTATTTTTTTTAACATGGTTCATTCACAATGTTTATCAATGTCAGTGGAACATTTTCTGTCATTGGCTGTTGGATCAGGAAATTTCATCTGCTAGTTCATTGTTCCTCATATTACAGATTTCTTTACTTGGCTTTTTGATCTGGGGTCTTCAGTCTTCAAGATCACAGGTTATTGTGCTGCCTTATTCCACATTTTTCATTTTTCCCTGTATTATAACATTTTTACTTCTTCTATCCTAGCCCTCTTCCAACTTGACATTCTGTCCTTCTGGGTTGGGATGTTAATGTGATTATTCACTGTCTCCATTTGAATCACCATTTTCGTGCTCAATTTTTTAACTTTACTATCAAGACTTATTTTCTTCTTTTAGCCTGTGGATGTCATAATTGAGATTTATTTGCTATCAGCATTTCATATAGTCTCTATCATTCCACATGTATTCTCCTTTATCTGGAGATCTTTCCTTCCAAGAACTTCTACAGCTAATGAGAGTAATTTCTCCTTTTTCCTAATTTCCATTTCTTCCACTTTCCACTTTATCTTAATCAGATAGGCTACTATCTTTAGTTCATGCTTTTCATTGTTATGTTGCCTGCACTGCTTCTTACTGTGGTGCCTGTTTCCACCTGTTCATTCCTTGGTAGACATCGTCTGTTTGTGACTTTTTTCCTTCTATCCTGACATGTTGGGTTCTGGTTTTAATTCAATTGACCTACTCTTCCTTAATGCCTTCTTCCCATAATTTGTTTCTGGTGTCTCCTCATTAGATTAGGCATCTTACCTTTTCCCTGGCATCTTATCTGCATTGTCTTTTGGAGGATATTCATTAAGTGGGCATGTGAACTGCTCTGCATACTTTTACCTCAACCATCTGAATCATGTTACTGTTTTTACCTGTTCAGGTCTTTCATATGTTGACATTCTTCAGATTTCAGTAACTGGGTAAGTTGTGCATATGGACTACTGCTCATATCTTCATATCTCACAATTTGCATTGGATAACTGTATCTTCATCTTTATCGTCTTCCTCCTGTAGCCACTCTTCAGACTCTGGTGAGACTGGGTAGGTTATCTTTTATATGTATATATCTTATTTTTCAGGAGCTTTTTCTTTTTTTTTTTTTTGTTACTGTCAGGATCATTCTCTGTAGTGAATAGTGTTGGACCAGGTATAATTCTCATAGTCAAATCTTCACTGCCAGGTCATGTTGACTGCTTACTTTTAATTTCCATAACCATAAAACACTCACTATTGAAATGGGGTGTTCCACAAAAATGCTTATGGGTTTGTTCTTGTGATATATTTGTTTCACTAATGTGCCTTTTCCAGACCATATTCATTTCTGGGTAAAATGGAAGAGGATAGCTGCTGATCCCAGCCATGGTTTAGATGAAATCAGGTATTTGCTGCTTTTCAAAGTAAGGTTTTTATGGTCTCCTATTGCACTGTTTTCAGTCCCTCTACTTAACTAAAGGATTTATGTATGGCCCCTTTTCTTGGGTGGTATGTTTTCAACCATGTACTTAAGGCTTTGGAATCGTGTGTGAAATTCTGTATATAAGTTAACTTTTCCTCAGTGGTAGTTTATTTGTCACAGTTGAAATTATGACATGGCTTTAATCCTGTTTCCCACACTAGTCTTTCTCAGCCCTTACCTGTTCCTTCATCTATGGTTCTTGCATCTTTATGCCACAAAAGTTGGCACAATGCCAACAGTACCAGTGATAGCCAATGAGTTCCAGTATAGTGAGAACTAGGTTGTGCAAATTTATTCCCTTTGCCAATCTTTAGTTACAAATCAGTGGGTTTTTGGGGTTGTATCAGAGGAACTTGTCCTCTACTTTCTCAACCCTTCCTAACAGAGGTGGTAAGAGACATTTTGTTGCAACAGGCCATGAAATTTGTTACGTTCTTCTGATTGCGCCTTATTGGCTTGCTCAGCTGTGGTTTCTGTGGCTTCTCCAGCCTCAGTTTACCCTTCTTGTATCTCTTTCTTGTCAAACTTCAGTCTCTGCTGTTTCATCTAGTTCTTCTTGTCTTTCATCTTCATGCCTGCTTTTTATTTAACCCTTGGCAAGGAGCTTCATTTCTATCTCATTCTATTTGGTATTCCCTCATGAAGGTTTATCAATATAAATATAAAGTTTTTCTGCCATTGGCCTGTATGTTTAACACTGATTGACCCACTTTTTCTTGTATTGTGGATTTTTCTTACTTGGCTTTTCATTCATGGATCTTCTGTTTCCAGTCACAGGTTATCAAGCAGCCTTGTTTCCCACCTTTCATTTTTCCCAATACCTTGGATACCTATGTCTACCCTGTTGTTATAGTCCTTCCAGATTCATTGTCCACTGAAGTTGTCTGTCCTTTAGACTGGGATGTATAGGGTGGTTCTTCACTGATTAATTTGCCTCAGTTGAAATTAATTTTCAAGTGTTCCTTGTTTCACCTTTTCCTTAATATTATCCTACACAATATCATAATGTTATTTTATGTATATTCTCATTTATGCAGATCATTCTCTGCTCTGAAAGACTTTGGTGGCCAGGGAGAGTAAGTCCTCCTCTTTGCTTATTTGTTTTTCATCCATTTCCTGCTTTATTTTAGGCTTGATCCAGTTAAACTTTTATGTCCTGTGTGTGCTCTTTGCTGTTATGTCACCTCTACAGCTTCCTTGTATAGTGGCAGTTCACACCTTTTTATTCCATGGCAGCTATCCTCTTCATGATGTTTCTCTATCATTCCTCACCAGTTGGGTTTGGCTTTTTATTTGATTGGCTTATTCCTCTTTATTTTCTTCCTATTGTACTTTATTCTAGATGTCTTTTCATCATTTCTGGTGCCTTACTCTTTCCCTGGTGTCTTATCTTTGTTGTGTATTGGAGAAAATTCTTCAATCAGGCATGTGAACTACTATTAATACAGTTGTTTCTCACTATTTGTAAATTATCGTGGTTTCTTCCACTTTAGGTAGTTGTCTTCCACATGTATTCCTTCTTCAAACTTCAGTGGATCTTTACCTAAGTAAATTATGCACTATTATTGTGATTTATTTTATTTTCAGGGACCTTCTTTTGCTTTGTATTATTACTCATTATTTGTATCCTGCTTTGTTGATAGTTTTGACACACCAAGTATTCTCAGCCCCTCAAATTTGCACTGTCAAGCATGTAGACTTGCATACTGTAATGCCATAGCCACACAATGCATACTGTAGAGGTGAAGTATTTTAGAATAATACTTGTAGATCTATTCTCACAATAGAATTTCTTCATAACTTTGTACATCCCAGACTGTACCTACCCATGGACAACATAGGTAAAGCAGAAGGGGACAGCTGACTTTCCCTGCCATACCTTGTATTCAATAAATTGGCATGGTCTGCTTTTAAAAACAAAGTTGCATTGTCAATCATTTCACTGTTTCAGGAGTTGTTCCTCTGGACTCTTAACCCCATTTTACTCCCCTTTTCTTGTAGTGGAGTTTGAGAGTCCTTCTTACTTTCCAGTTCTGAGCTGCTGGAGTGGTTGACTGTTGAGACATCCTCCTGAATGGGTTAATGAAATACTAACAAAATATAGAAATGATTATAGAACTATTCGATTGAGCGTAATAGCAGTGATGTTCTGCTGGTGTAGGTGACTTGATATTCTCCAGGCTGAAACATAAAAACAATTTGTTTTGTAGTGTGACATTAAAATTGCAGTTCACCCCTTTGATTGGGACCCCTCATCCTACCATCACCACATAAATGTCAGTTCCCTGTGGCTAGGTTTTGGATTTAGAGTAGAACCAATCAAGATAAGTCCTTACATATGCATTACAAATGTCAACATTTTTCCCTTATTTACACTCTATGGTGTTTTGGGTTATTGTGGAGGTAATAGCAGATTTTTACAGTTCTTTTCCCTCCACTATCCATCAGTGTTTTTTATTCTAAGGATGTTAATGTGCTTGGAGTAGTTGTAGTCGATTTCATTTCTGAGTGAAAAGGTTTACGTTATGTAGACATCTTTTTGATACCGAACATTGGGTTCTCAAATCAATTTATTAACTTATCATATTCACATTCAGGAAATGATTCCCTTTGACTAATGAAATTGAGGTGGAGATGGTATGGTCCTCTTTCATATCCCCACTAGATGTCAGTTCCCAATGGTATGAGTTTTGTATTGTAGTCAACTTGCCAATGGTGTGATTCTCCTTCCTATCCCACAGAGATGTCGGTACCCAGAGGCTTTGGTTTTGTTGTAGTTGATTTACCAACAGTGTGGTCTTCATTCTACCCCCATGTGGATGTCAGTTTGCAGTAGCATGAGTCTTGGGTGTAGTTGACATGCTGCATGCAGTCTGTCATGCCATAGTAATTCTACACCTAGAGGTATATCCTTTACATTTTACCTACTTTTATAATTTCTGGGATTGAGTTTCATAAATTTTACTTGGTTTAGATCGTACTCTGGCCATAATTCTCTCCCAGTAGGATGTGCTCCTCTGTTTTCTGCTCATATACAAGACATTTCTTTCTGATAGCAAAAAGTATATGTGGTTCAGATTTGGTACAATTTTTTCTATCAGATCTTAAAATATGATTGTCTCATTTTAGGGAGTGTAATTTGGAAGCTTCTTTCTTTCCTTTGCACTAGGTCTCTCCATCTATTGCATGTGGGATTCTAGCTATTTATATGAAAGAGAGAATTTACTGTATTGGAAACTATAAATTTCCCATACTGAAAATGTATTTTCAGTAGGTACTTATTTTTACAAGTTTTTTTTTATGTCGTATCTTGTCTAATGATTTCTGAAAAACCAAATGCTCTAAATCTACACCCTTAACCTCATTTACATAAGCAGTAACATTTTTAAAGAATGTCAAAATATTTGTAAGAAGGGATTTTCTCTTAGTGAAACCATGTTGATTATCCAACAAATTACAAAATTGTTTAAAACACTTTTTAAAGTGTTTTTAACAACTAGAGTCAATAATTATTGAGGAAGTTTTTATCATTTCCCTTAAAATGAGAAGTAATGTTATCCATCCTCTAGCACCCATTTTCTATTCAAACACCTAAAAAGAAAATTCTAACAAGTGACTCTCATTTATAATCCTAACCTTCTCAAAAACCATTGAGGTAATATTATCTTTAAATGTCACAAGTTTTTTCTGAACAAGCTCAATATTAATGTGATCAGTTTGTTTGATCTTGTTTCCATCTATAAACTGTTCAGAAGAATATTGCTTAGATCTTTGTTAGTAAAAATGTTTTGTTGATATCTAGGTTAAAGCATGTAAAGTTCTGAAACTGTGCTTTCTTATTACTTAAACTCAAACAGTATAAGGCAAGCAGTTAGGAGTATTTATGGAGTTAACATTACACAAATGTCACATGAACAGATCACATTTCTGAAGCTGAGGTTAATCAACAACACTGAGCAAAAGTAAAGTAATTAAAATGTGATCAGTTATATATAGGACTTTTTATAATAATTAAGCTTAAAGATATGTTCATTGTTTGAGGTCTACAATAATTTATTTTGTTATTCTAAGTGTTTCAAAACAATACTCTTTGTTTTTAAGTCCTGAAATTTTTTTGGGATCTTTCAGTTGTAGGTTTGTTTGAAAATCTAACTTGCTCAACTTACTCTCTTCTTTGATAATGGTTTCAGTTGATAAAATATTCATTTCTGCTGCAGAGCTAATTACTGTATTTTATATCTTCAGAATTACACATTTTAACAGTACCGTTATCTACTGCTCATTTTGTTGTTTGTCACATATCAGATAAGTGTTGTACAGATATCTTATCCAAGACTGCACAAAGCAGTACACAAGTAATTTTGATTAGTTTCATTAGAGAAGCCCCAGCTTAATGAGCTTTTACAATCATGAATCTTAATAATTCATGTTAATTTTTGCATACAGTGCATATATATGAAATAGGCTAACCTATGTTATTAAGATTTAGTTAACCATTTGACTGTGGTTCTGTGCACAGATATCTTGTAATGTTTGCATATATTTGCTTAAGCATGATATTAGCTACTAAGTTCATTATTGGTGTATTTTTTTCCATCCTTTATATGTATTTTTTGTTGTTGAAATAATAATTTGTCTTGGGCATGGTGAAGTTTGTAACTAAGTAAGTGTATCTGTTTTCTTTTGTCTTTACAGGAACCAGTTGTTCTTAATAAGAGTTAGAAGATACAGATATAATTCATAATTATTATCAGACATGAAAGTGTATCTTGTGAGTACATGGTTTGCTCATGAAGTTGAAAAACCTTAGAAGTTCAAGTTTTTTAACTACATTCATCACTTTACATTTCATGTTTTAATATTCAAGAATGAATGGAAATAGTGATGAAAACATTTTGTTCACAAGTCAAGAATTAAATCAAAGAGTGGCTACAGCAAGTTTGTGCAACACTGAAGTCAAAGCAAGTGGAAACAATTTTTGTGATACTGCTTTTTCCCATCCACATTTTATTAGTAGAACTTCTCACAATTCTGCTGAACTTCAGGTTTCACCACCAAAAGAAATTTTGAACTTAGATGCTTCTCCATGTAGTCATACTGTAAGTATGCATAATAATACTGACACATCTTCTAATTGCAGTGATGTTATTATGAATTATGGAATGGCATCTAGGCCAGAAGCTCTTGCTGTTCAGTCAGGTTTTTCTTCTCCTTCATTATCTCAAAAACCTGTGAATGAAGAAGTTATCGTAACATCTCAGATTTCTTCACACACAGAAAATATGTTAGTAGAGAGAGTCTCCAACCATTCTGGGATTACCCCAAACAGAATACCTTCACAAAATATACTTACCAATAGAGGATCTCCTCAACCCCTACCATCCCTTCGTGAGATGTTGAATGTTTCTCCAAATATGGATGATGAAATGCACCATCAGTTCTTGAGGCAAGCAGCCAAGGTTGTAGAACAGATAACACGTGTCTCTAGTTCTCGATCTGGACAAAATGTGATGGATAGCTGCAGAACTTTGGCTCCATCTGTCTACTGGAAACATTTTTTGGGTACATCATATGCTGGAAAAAAAACAGCTTCAGAAATTTGCTTGACAAATAATAATGAAAACAAACAAGAGTTTCCTTCTGTTAACAATGTTACAAAAACAAAAGATCTTGAAAAACCTGAATCAAAAGTTGAACAAGAACCTCTTAAAGATGAAATTAATGGTCAGTCAGAACCAATAAAACAAAATGTGCCTTTTGCAATAAACATGTCAAATAACCAAGAATCAAATTTGAAAAGTATACAACAAAATACTTGTACACTGTCTTCATTAACTACAAACAATGCATTAGTTTCCAAATCTCCAGTTCAGTCAACTACAATTATGGCACGTGCTGGAATTAAACCAGAATTATATACAGAGGAACGACACCTACTTGTACAGAGTGGTGTAAAAGCAGAGAGTAAAAGAATAACAATACAAGGTGTTCCTTGCCACAGATGTTGTAAAACATTTTCAGATAGTCGTAGTCTGCAACGACATTTACTTGTACATAGAGGTTTTCGTCCATACCGTTGTAACTATTGTCCAAAAGCCTTTATGCTAAATGGTGATCTAAAGCGCCATTTGAGAATTCATAATGGTGAAAGACCATTTGCCTGTGAAGTGTGTGGACGGAGGTTTACTTTGAAAGGAAACCTAATGCAACATTTTCGAACACATACACCAGAAAAACAGTTCACTTGCACAATTTGTCGTAAAAACTATGCACAAAAGGATAGCCTTTATCGTCACATTCGAGCACATTTTGGGGAAAAGCCTTATGAGTGTACAACTTGTGGAAAGCGATTTAGCTTAAAAGGGGACTTAAGCAGGCATATCTTAATTCACAGTGGGCTGAAACCTCATTCATGTAGGGTTTGTGGAAGAAAATTTTCCCTTAAGGGGAATTTAACTCAACACATAAGAACACACAGCAGAGAGAAACCTCCAGGAAGAATCACAAACAAAGAGATGGGTGTTGTAGAATCTCTTCATACATTTCAGGGTTTATCAAATGTGTGTGGTACTGCTTACAATGAGATGCAACAACATACAGGTTATTCTTATGCATCTTCATCTATTTCAACCCAGTCTTCAACAGTGCAGTCAAAACAAATATGTATACAGTCTTCTTCCAGGTCTACAACAGAAAATAGTCTCAATGGAACTCTAGCAGTTAACTTATCCACACCTCCATCAACCTCCAAAACCCAAACTTCTTCAAATGTAACACAACATTCTCCTGTGGAATCACCACAAGGAGGGCTGTCATTTTGCTCTGAATGTTCCAAAACCTTTTCCACAGCTGCTAAGCTACATGAGCATGTGCAAATGATACATGAGCAATCAATGACATCTGGATTCAATTCACAGGATTGTAATTATTGTGAAAAATCATTTTCTAACAAATCAGAGTTGTGTCAACACATAAGCACACATTGTGCTGTTAGACCTTATGAATGTCATATTTGTTCCAAGACATTTACATTGAAGGGCAACCTACACCAACATCTGACAACTCATCAGCTGGGTAAATCATTTTTTTGTCCCATGTGTGATAAACCTTTTGGAAACCAGCGAAATCTGAAGCTGCATGTGAAACGACATGAAACTGCACGAGCAAATTTTGCCTGTACCAACTGTGGTCGGGCTTTTTTAGCTAAGTCGGATCATTTTTTCCATTATTGTAAAATGGAAGAAAGATATGAAACAAAAGTAGTAAATTCTGTGCAAGCTGAATCATCTTCATCAAAACATGTAATTTCATCTTCCTCACTTTCTACTGGAACTAATCGCACATTGAGTTTGCCAGCATTTCCTTCATCATCATCGTTACCTGAGTCCAATTCAGTACCAACTTATACAAACACTTTAAAAAATAATAATCAAATTTCAGAAATAGCCAAGTCTGAAGTGATTGAAAGTTCCCATTGCACAATCAGTACATGCACCTCTTTACAGTCTGGGGTAGCTACCACACCAATAAGCACACCTTCAAATGGATCACAGTCATTTCTTGGACCTATCTATCGACATCTATACTTTAACAACACATATCAAGATAGCCACGAGAAAGATGATTTGAGCATGGTAGTCCAGGCTTCAGTTCAAGATCCCAATGTATACTTAGGAAAAGAACATTCAAGATTGTTACTATCCACATCAAAAGAATAGTACTGTAATTTGAATTTGATTTATGTAAAGTACAGGTCAAGTACATATACAGCACAAAGTGGTAGTTAATCAGCAATCATTTCTCATTTGGAATGCTAACTGTACATGTAAGTATTTATAAATAGTGTTAGGATTAAAAAGTAGGAACTGTATATATTTAGAATGTAGTATTTTCAGCTTTATTGTACTAATTAAGAAGTTGGATATAACCAAACTATATTGTATGACATTTGTTCTTATAGGACTTGCATAAGTAATCATGGAGAGAGCAGAATTTGTAAGCTTTAATAAATTTATTAGAAATATACACATGCAAATAAATATTTTTACTAAATTTATGGTAAAATACATCTATTTGTATACATGAATATTAAAAGTTTTTTACTTAATTGTTTCTTTTCAGTAGACATATTTGCTACAACCTTTATAAGTAGTGAAATGCATATGTATATTTAAATGTATATACATAGATGGCATTTTATAGTTCACACAAAATATCATGACTCAGTTCACAATAGACCATTGAGCCACATTCTTCAACTGACGTGTATGAAAACATGGTCGGGTGATTTAAGTAAATTGTAACACCATTCAGTAAACCTTATAAATCATTTAATGTTTCATATACTAAATGAAACATATCATGTTTTGGCTGGTTTGTAACTTGTAACATTATTCACAAACCAAATTCATGTTTGGTAACCTGAACTGAACAGTCAGGATATTCTGTGTTTATTTCACATGTTTAAAATAAAGTGCATGTATATATAAGTTGTCTGTAATTGTACACATACACTATAACTGTGTTGCATCTGTTACAATTATTTTGTTCATTGTCTAAAATACTGCAGTTCAAATACAAAAAGGTCTGTTCAGAACTTTTACAGCATTTACTTGGCTATGCTAGGTGAATTTATGAACAGTTGGGATGATAAATCTTTTGAAATATCACATGATTACAGCTTCCTAACAGTTTAAAAGGGTTCCAGAATATGTAAGGAAGTTTCAAATTTATGAAAGAAGAGACTGTTGAAAATGGTTTTATTTGCCATAATGTTTTAGCATTCTTAAGATGAAAGATATATATATATATATATAGGTGATGTGTTTGCAATCTATAGTAGTGATAGAAAGATGAGAGACTAGGCTTTACAGCTTCTTCTACCATTGGCAGCATTCTTTTTTGTGGTAATTGTTATAAACTGTTGTTCTCCCAATGCATTTTCCACTACTGGAGGCATATGTGCATTACACTGTGGTTAGTATTGTCTTTCTCTTGCTTACATGCTTTACAAGGTCCATGAACTATGACATTGACTTATGAAAACCTGTTTGAGCAATTCAGAGGTACAGTAGCTCATGAAAAATGACTGTGAGTAGTATGTTAATTCCAAAACAAATACCTTTACACACCAAATAGCTTCTTTTCTCTTGAAATTGCACATTCTGCCCAAGAGTTGCAGTGCACCAAAATCTTTTGAATTTGCTGATATTTGCAACTTCTTTATTATTTCACTACACTGAGCTTAGATATTCTTAAAATGAATTCACAGTTTAATATAACTTTACTTCTGCTGATGTGAGAAAAGGATTTGGTTACACTGAACAAAATACTAACAATTTGGTAGGAAGTTTTTTATTTATGGAAAACATGATGGCTATTGTGTGGTGGAATCCATTATGTAGCCTGGACCATCTGCTTTTGTCTCTTCCACGCTTTTTTTAAGCCTGAAACTGAAGAGAACAAATTTAAATGGCTTTTTCCATCTACAACTTTTGCTTTGGGAAAATCTACATATTGAAGAACATTCTCAGTCTTCCTCTGATTTTCAAAACCTCATTTCTTATATTTATACAGTTCCTTCTCTCCCACTAATATTTTTTGTCTTTCCATTCACTTTCACATAAACCTTTTCCATTCAAACTTACCATTTCTTGATAATCAGGCTTTGTAATCGCTGTTGTCTCTTCAAGGAATGGATTCATCATCAGCTATTTTTCTATCTGTTGCACAGCTTTTCTACCTTCAAGCCTTTTTATTACCCTTCTTCAATATCTCTTCTCTATTCACCTTGTGACAGAAGCCCTTCACCATTCACCTGATGACTTTTGGGAGACACTAGCTCCATTTTTTTTCTACAATGGCATGTTCTACCTCTTCTGCATTCTCTTAGTAATTGATTCCTGTATAGTTCGACATTTTGGGCTGAAATACCATAGCTGTTCAAGTCTTTTTTATCATGGAACCTTTGTTTTGCCCCTTATCTATGGCCAGGAGTTTTTTTATGGTATTCCCAATTCCCTTGAATCACAGACTGAAACTGCCCATTACCAATCTTTTCTTACTTTTTTAGTTTCTTGTTTGTCTCAACCTCACCCTTCCACCTCTTTCCCTTATCATAGCCCTTCTTCCACTCCCCATTCTGTTCATGTGTTCATCGGGTAGCAAACTAAAACTGAGGCTAACAGAATTCATTCATAAATTACTTTAATATTGCAGTTACTTGTAGGTTACTATTGCTATAGATTCTCAATCGATTCTTTTTTAGATTAAATCCTGTTAGCCTCAGTTCTTGTATCCTACCTGATAATGACAGGAAATCTGGTGAAACATTATGAATAAAATAAGTAAAAGTGTTACTATGTACACACAGTAAAAACTTGTGTGAATTTTAAAAGTATAGTTTCTATTAATTCTCACTTCTTTTGTTCACTTATGAGACCTTGAGTGTTTAGTTACTTAAATTCATACTTACCCTTCTAACTCTGCATAAGTAATTCTTTCTTTTTGGGGGGTATTGGCTTTTCTGGAACTCCTCATATGCCTCTCCTACATGACCACTGGAGCCTTTCCAGATATATGCTATTTTCATCAATCCTCCTCTTTATTCTCCACTGGAGGATCTTGCTATGTGGCAGGACTGCTCCAATACCATCTCCTGCATTCCTTACCTCATCCCATACTGGATCTTCACCTCTTTACAGACACTTCTATTTCTAAATGAGAAACATCTCTTCATATTTGTCTCACTGTGGACTGTATGTGTATCATCCTCTCTGCATTCTTCCTTGGGTCCTTGCTACAACTTTGGTTTTCATTAATCCATCTTGTCCAAACCTACCTTCCAAACATTCCACCACTTCTTGCTCAACTTCAAATGCCAGTCTTTCATGAAAGAGAGAAATTTGTCCAGTTCATTAGTTGTAAAGCCAGGCTATTTCTTTGCATAACTTTCTTTCTGTTCCACATTTGTTTCCTTTCCATCTTCTCCATGTACCAAAATAAATGGCATGCTTATCACTATTGGTCTATCCTTCACCATCCTCCCTCCTGGACAGCTTTTTTACAGCATCATATTTCCTTCTTCATGTGGCTGTTCAATTATGGCTTGTCTGTCTCTCCCAATGTGGGACTCGTTCAAACCTTTTGTGACTTGTTTTTTATTCATCTCTCACTAAGATCATGTTTCCTGATCCTTCTTGCAATTACTTTAATGTCTATACCATAGATTCTTCCTGAATTTTCTACCACCACACATATCTTCTCCTTTATCCTGACTAGTCCTTTCTTCTAAAATACTTTCTCAGCTACAGAAAGTAGTCTCACCTTTTCTCCCATATCCGTTCTCTCTATATCTCATCTGTATTAGCATTTGGACCCAGACAGACTCCTGTGTTCTGTATTGATTGTTATCTATTCACACATCTTCCTTTTGAAGTTGCTGTCATTCCATGTTTCATTCCTCGGGACCCTTCCTTTACTAGAGACCTTTCTCCTACCACCCTTACAAGACAAATTCATAAGTTTATCCATCTGGTGTGCTCTTCTTTGGAAGTGGATGATTATCAGCTCTTTCTTGTCTCTTCTCACCAGATTCGACATTCCTTCATGTTATTTCTGCTCATGTTTGCTATCCGTTAGATGAAATTTTCCAGTCTGACATGTGGACTACTCCACATACCTTTGTTATCATTTAGCTACTCTGCTTGGCTTGTTTCTGGAGAAATTTAGATGTCTTCTCACGTCTCTTTAGTCCACCTTTCATATTTAAACTGGTGAGTGTACATATGTTTTTTCCTTACCTCTGAATTACTATAGCATTTCAATAAACATTTGATGTTGCATCCAGGATACATTTACCTAAAATTTTCTTTATGCTAGGATGATGAAAAGTGCTCATACTATTTGCTCTGGTTTTTTTAATGCTCACTGTGAGATGGGATGTTCTGTAAAACTGTGTTAGTTTTCTCATAGTATCTATGGATACATTTTACTTTTCTGACACAGATAATACACATACCATGGATATTGAGAAAAAATCCAGCACTGGAGTACTGTTTCTACCAACTTTTCTGGCTAATGCTTTTAAAAATAGGATTTTTAAATCACCTGTTGCACTGTGTTCAGAAACAGTTCTTTCATACTGAAAGACATATGGCTATCAGAGCATATTCTCTGGCTCTTCCATGCATTAATTCTCTCTCCTCATCACACCTATGGGCTTCCTTTGGATGCTTTTTGAAAGGTGCTCATCCAGGTAAAATTTTGCACCAGTCTCTCCTCCATCTCAGTGTGGGATTCTATTTATTTTGTGTTTATAAGTGAGTATTTGTTTCAAAGTTAATATTTTCTTACCTGAAAGTATATTTCCAATAGATATTTACCTCTCTGATAGTCCTATCCATCCTTCCCTCTTTCCTAGTGTACTTTTTTAGTACCTCATCAAAAAATGAGGCTCCATGAGTGAGAGTGTATAAGGAGTCATTGTGCATGGAGCTATATTCTATTAGTGGAGGGTTCTATTACATGACATTTCCATCTTGTAATGGCACAAATTCATGTAATTTCATGTGAGGTTAGGTTGGAATTTTCATAAGGTTGGTAGCTTGCAAATTTCCTTGGAAGAATGTGTATTCTCAAGTGGAAAGAAGCTATTCTGTGTGTATAGGGGTGATTGTCTGTCAGTAATACATTTTCAGTTAACTTTCCATGTACTGGGAGTCCTCGTTATATATGGTTGGAATTTTCATAAGGTTGGTAGCTTGCAAATTTCCTTGGAAGAATGTGAAGTGCTGGTAGGTTGTGGTAATAATCTACCTGTTTAGAGGAAAGGGCATTGCAGGGTCATCATGGTTTGATTCCACATCATTTGTAGAAGACACAGACAGGGTAACTTCTACAGAGAATCAATGAAGAGGATGTGCTGTTGAGTTTGAAGAGCCAGGAGAAGCAGCTGGAGCATGACTGTGGATGGCTGAGCAAGGCTTTAGGAATTGCATAATTATAAGCTGCTTTATTGTTTGTTATCTTTGTGCATTAACCTTCTTGTAGGAAGTAAGGACAATGTTTCCATTGCAACTGCAGGTTCTGTTCTAAGCTTGTATTCATGTCTGGTACTTCCTGAGCAAAAGCTTCAGCATGCTAAAGTCAGCTAACTTCTTCATTGTCATGTTCTTGATGTCAAGAACTACTACTTTTTTCCCTTATTTTCTTCATCAGCAACAGAAATTTCAATGAGATCATCAACACTCAGCTCCTCATCATGAGAATCTGTGTGTCCCATGATGTCAACTTCCTGGGAAGCCTTCCTCATCCACTCAAGTTCAACAAGCTCTTGGAAGTCATTAATGCACTCTTCTAATAATGATTTTCATGCTGAGTTCATTGTAAATGATTTTCCTTCTTCACATATTGGTTTGATGTTGTCAGTATCGTCTTTTCCTAAAGTCATGAATTGTTGATTTGTTACATTCAATAGCATCACCCAAAAGCTTGCTGATAATTTGACTTTTTTATATTGTGATAAGTCTTTCATCAAGGAGTGGAGTAAAGATATAAGCAATAAGATAGTGTTAGGACAAAATTTTAACATTAGGATTAATGTTGTCCAAATGTTTTGGGTGTCCTGATAAGCAGTAAGTTTAGCCTCTATGAAATATTGCTGAATCTTTACAACAAAATGATTAGTTAACTATTCTTCACACACTTGATTTGTAACCTATGTCTTTTTTTGTTGGCAGCCCAATGCCCAGGCAATATTTTCTTGTTAAGGCCTCTGACAGTATGAAAGTTCTGGGAATGAAACACAAGCAGTGGCTTTACTTTGAAGTCGCCTGTTGTGTTTCATCACAGTAGCAGCAGCATACTATCTTTTGCTGCCTTAAAACCAAATGCTATCTTCTCCTTACAAAACATCACAGTTTTATCAGCATTAAAAACTTGCTTAAGGCTGTACCCTTCTGCTTCAGTGATTGCTCTCAGTTCTTCTGGATGTCTGGCAGTAGAATTATGTAAGTTCTGATGATGAATGAATTTAGCAAACCAGCCCTTACTGGCCATAAAGGGCTTTTCAGCTCCACCATAATCTTGGATCAAGCATTCATAAATTTTCAAAGCTTTACTTCTGATATTGGTGCAGCTAAGATTTGTTTTCTTCTGGTTTTAATGTTCAATCCAAAGTTCAAGTGGTTTCTCCATCTTCACCAACACTAGATTCTGTACTTTAGCCATCAGTCTTGCTGACAGTGGTGTTGAACATATTTCTGAACTGTTAAGTTTCATCAGCATTCTTTGTAATGGTGCATATAGTTGACACAACAATGTTGTAAGCATGACCAAGTGCAGAGGGACCTTTACCAGTTTCCACAAGCTTTAGATTTCCTAACTTCAGTTCTAGCATTGTTGCTTGGGTGGGTTATAGAGCTAGGGGTAAGAAGTAAACTTGCAGAATATTTGGAAGCCACAGCTGTAAAATGTACAGGATTGAAAATTACACAATCGAAACTGAAGTGGCAGAGGTGCATTACTTTAGGTGGTGGGAACCCAAGCATGACCACAATGTACCATTCACATCACAGGTTACCATCAGCAGAGACACTGTGGCACCAAGAAGCATAGTGTGTCTGACTTGGAACATGTTCTTCCATGCTCAACTGCATGCAGCTGAATTATTCTAGCATAAAATGATTTTTTTGGTGGAAATAAGGCCCTTGCATAAGGGCAAATATGCTGAATGTGCACATAAAGAGGACTCTCAGTGTACCTACATTATGCAGAGGAATTGCTATTGACTTGGACTCTGTCTCAATGGAGCCATATGTTGGCCTCTAATTCAGAAAGAATATTTCTTACATTATAGAGGTGTTAGCAATCCAGCCTCAAAATATGCAGAGCTCAACGTGTTGTTTTTCTGGACTCCTCAGACTTTTAACTTTCTATTATAGCTGTAACTTGATATCTCATTAACACTGGAAATATTTTGTACCATTTTTCTAACTTTTTTTTTTTTTTAATAAAAACCTAAGATATTTCAAAATTGAAAAAATTAAACCTACAATGCTCATTTTTCAATTCATAAAATTAGGAAGCAATCAAAACAAAATTCAATTTCATTCAGTCATTTATAGAACAAGACAGTTTAATAATGATTAAATTGGTTAGTTTCATAAGCTAATTTATTAATCAGTTAGTAACCAAATAACCCACTTGTTGAAGTAAGTTGATTCCAGTTATTTTAAGAGTGGAATAACTGAAATTATGATTGATTGTCAAAAACAAAATCAAATAATCAAATTGGGGATTTTTAATTATTTACCATGTTCCATTATTCCAACTATTTAAGGTATATAAATAATGCCATTATTTTTACTTGATATCAGGCAAGGAAAAAGGTGCCAAACTAGGGGAAATTTCCAGAACTTTCAAACCTTTTTTGTTCCCCAGAAAATAATAATTGTGTTCTGTAATGTTGTGTATGCAGGCTTAGATCTAGGGGAGCTCAGGGGTGATAACCCTCTCTCCTCATCCATTTGTATATATAAGAAGAAAAATGCAAAGGTTATAAATTAATTTTTGGAGAGAAAAATCACCATTTAACACTATGAGAATAATTTATAAACTTGGTGATGTTTTGAACAAACAATCATTTTCAAGCTAGGAAACAAACCTGTTGGTGAATGACAATTACAGGACACACACACACAAATTAATAGTTGTATTATTTAAATGTTGTTTAAGTAGAAGCATGTCTAAAGGGCATTTTACCCACCTCTCTCTCTCTCTTTTGTTTTTCATAAATTGACAAAAAAAAAGATAGCCAGATGTCCTTACATTACCATATAGTATCAGAAAGGAAACATAAGATGCCAATGTTTGTATTTGATTGGACTCTTAATTACATAAAATACTTTTGAGAATGTTCTCTGAAATCAGTACAGTTGGAGTCTGTAGTAATCCAGTTAAATTTTTAACCAACAAGTGACTATTTCTAAGCTAATACAACAAGACGTAAGAATTAAATGTTGCCCTGGTACATTTTCTACAGAGTAAACATGTCCTGAGGTTTAGAGATTTATTATTATGGAAGTTGTTGTGTAGGATAACTGCAGCTTCTATAATAGAGACATGTTACAGAATCCCCTTTTCTTTGTTTAGAAGTTAAATTCTTGTGAGAAAGATGTTCTTTGATGTCAACTGTAAGTAGTATGACTGTATAAGTTATGACATTTTAAGGATATCTTGAAAATAAGTATCTCATTTACCAATGCTATAATATTTATTAATATCATTATAAATAACCATAAATTAAAGCATTTGAGATTTTTGTTTCCATCTGTTTTTATTTTCACATTAATAGAAATAAACATATAAGCTTTGAAATTGCTGTATTACAGTAAAATGACTGATATAATCATTTGAAAAATTTATATTACTTTAACTTTATCTGACTTAGGTTAGTTTAGAATAATCTGGTCAAAAATAGCATATTATTATAGTGAAATTTTTTTTTATATATATATAAAATGTAGAGATTTTTTGTTAATTATTACAGTTTTTTGGATTTTTTATAAAGTTAACGTAATATAACATCATTGTGGAAATGAAACAATACTACAACTAGTGTGAACAAGTTAAATATTATATTTAATTTTTAACACAATAACATAACATTATCTAAATAGACTTTCTAGTTATAGTTTTAGTCATTCCTTAATAGTTTTAAAACCTTTATAAGATAACGTTATCACTATTAAAAGTCTTAAATTAACGTTAGTGTAATTTTATGTTGTTTGACATGAAATATAAGCTACTTGAAGAGTAAAATACTAGATTTTTATTTCTTATAACTACTTGTTTGTGTAATAAATAAAATATGATTATTCATTTTCATTGGTTAGTAATAAAGTATGTAGGTAACTACAGAGCTATAGGTACAACACTTAAAGCCTCAACATTGTTGTAAATATGCTTATAAACATAACATTATACTGAATTGTCTGAAATAACAAGTATAGAAATGTGTATACAGTATTGTTTGCAACAGGTTCTCAATAAGTGAGTAATTATTTTGTTTCAAAATTTTAAACAGTATAGTTACACGTGTGATACATTTTCATGTATAAAGTTTAGGATTAAAAACATAGGAAATGTCTTGAAGTAATATTATATTTTTGGCTTTTGTAGAAGAGGAGGGGGGATTGTGGGGAATGTGTGGAATCAGTTAATGGGTGCATCAATTAATATAATTTAGCAAGTAACACTAATTGCCCAACTCTTCAGGTAAATAACATTTATAACTTAAACCATTCAGTTAACAGTCTTTCAACATTACAAGTTTTAGTTTTGATTGATAGGTCAAATCCCAACACATCTCCTTTGTACAGTCTTTGTATATTTTATAAGGTTGCTGAAATTGTTATTGCCAAAAGTGTCATTAAGGTTATTAGAAAACACATACTTTAATGTATCACCATTCATGTTTGTAAGAACTTGTTTATTATTATTAGGCTTGAAAATAATTATTCATATATTGTATATTCATGTGGAACTATCATTAATGCTTTTACTAGTCTGTACAATACTGGAAATATTTTGGAAATGGAAAGAAACTAAAACACTTACAAGAGCAACTTTTCACAAATAATTGCATATATTATTTTGATTTGACTCATTAGATCCCATATTGCAAGTATCATAATTTCTAAATTCATTGTTTTGATACAACATTTGGAACTTATCAACCCAATATCAATAATTTTATTATGATTCTTTTCCTTGTGTAATAACAAAAACATTGTAATTTATTCTTGGTAGTTTTTCATTCCTTTAACCAATGTTTGATAAGTGTCAAGTACTAGCCATTGAAACTTGTTATTTCTGTTTTCAATAAATAATCTAGATGTGTGAAAGACAAAAAAGATTTTCACATGTTATTTTTATCAATTGTATCCATGTTCACAATATTGTTCTTATTTTTAATATTAATATTTGGTTTTATGAAACATGTTAATAGATCTTTATACAAATGCTTAATCTCACCTAGAATTATTTATTAAAACATACTTTTTGAAATAATTCTAGGAAAATAAAAAAATTGTTTGTCAATGTTAAAGCACTGTCTTCATCAACCTTAGATTTTATTTATTGGGTTTATTCAACTTTCTTGACTTTATTCTATTTTGTGGAAGGAAATTCAATACAATGTAAGGATTTCTCATTATTTGGATAGTAATAATAGGTCTCAGGTTCTAACAAGAGGTGAAAATACATGTTGTATAGATAAACTACTGTGAGAATCCTTGACATTTTCAAGTACAAAGTGTAGGAGTGGATGGCATTTTTAGACTGTTCAACATCATGTAACAGAAGACATGTGATTTGATATTTTAATGAGATGATTCTCTAAACATTTTGAAGTCTGTTGTAAACACATTGTGATAACAGCCTTGTAAACCTTTAAATCATACAAATCATGGAAAAGCCACAAAAACCAGGAATTTTATAACACGTCGTTCCCTGTTTTGGCACAAAACACCCATATAATTTTGATTTTCATAAACTTTATTGTAACCTTACATGTTCATATATGCAGTTGTAAAAATGGTAACATAAGTGAACACACTACATGTAAATAGGAAAACAAAACTTCCTTCTGCTTCTAACTGTTAACAACTCTGTAATGCATTCTGTTGTGAAGTATCTTAATATTATATGAAATGTTTAATAAAGGATATTGTACTTTTATTTACTTCAGTCAAAAGTAGGAATGCATTCATTTATAAAGTACACTAAGTACTGTACAATGTCGGTCATAGTCTTGACATAATAATCCTGATGAAGGTAATCTGTGTATGTTAGTTAAAATTCAAGTGAAACATGTTACTAGTAGTGTTTTTTATAGCTGTTTATATGTACTTGTTTACAGACACATTAATTCTGAATCAACGAGACATATTTTAAGTAAAATATAATACACATTTCACAGTAACGTTTCTTATGTACATCATGACATTGAGTACTTATTGACTACAGTATGATTCTTCTCTAAAGGTAATGTCACCATTGTTGTGTAAGACTTATAATGTAGGTAAACTAATGTTTCTATCAGGCAAGAAGTCTTTGGCAAGATAGCTTACAAGTAATAGTATTTTAACATAGAGAAAAGTCTGTCTTTAATTCTACATGCTAATGTCAACAGTAAGTTTAAGCATATAATGAGGAATTACCAGTGTAACTACACTGCTCAATTTAACCAAATGTGCACTAGGACAGATGCCCTGTTGGAACAGCTGTAATTATGAATTTACTTTATGTATCTAAATGAAATTTATCAAGCTTTTAACAAAAACTTAAATGAGTTACAAAGGCATTATCAGTCCAAATTGTGATCAAACTAACTTCCTGGTCAAGGTAAACTGTGTATCGGGTATGGATTTACTTGTATATTTATCTGGCTGTTTTTTACTTGAAATATGACCAACTGCTTTCACTTGTTGACTGAGCATGTAAAAATAATAAATTGTGTCATAAAATTAGTTTAAACCCTCTTATATTAACAAAACTGTTTTGACTCCTGCTACAAGAGATCATTAAATATTGAAAGAATGTTATAACTTACTATTTGCTCGTATTTTGATAGGTCTCTCGTGCTTTCAGGTGAAGAGTTGGGAAGTGAAAATTAGTTTTGCATACAATATCTTCATCTACAGCATCTTACTGATTGATAGTATGTTTCTAACTCTTCAAAGTGATGAAAATTATTGAAAATTTTAGTCTTGAGAAATTTAAATCTGTAGGATGTTTGGTTATAATGAGTATAAAAATGGGTAATAATTCTAATTTTCCATCAGCATATATTATCTGATAGTTCTTGGTACTCTAAAACAGTGTCACAGAAAACAAACATGTACAACATACTAACTTTAAAAAATATGTGGAATTTCTTACAAAGGTTTTCTCTAATAGAAAATAGTCATTTTTTTTTCTAAATATAGTTATAAATTATGCAAGAACTAATTTTCTGAATGGTATTAGAATAATTTGTTGATATATCAGCGTGTAGTTTAATGTCTAGTATACGTATAATGGCAAGATAATTGCCTGGTTTTAAAAAAAACATTTTTCAAGATTATTAAAACAACATACATACCTATTGGGAATCTACAGAAAAAATTACAGTTTAATGATGGCAAACATTACAACAAATTGAAAATTGGTATTTTATTTATGTAGATGTGATTTAATATGTGAAAATATTTGCTTGAACATCTCATCTTTCATTGTAATATTCTTGAGGGAAAAAAAATTTTTTTTTTTTCTTTTACATGGCCTACCAGTAACATGTAGATAATGTTTTATTAGCCAGAAAATTATTGAAGTTTCTAACACTTACATAAACATGTTAACAGGTATATTACATGTTACAACTAAATATTGATATACTATATGTGTTTGTACCTTCATTAACTTATAAAACCATCTGCTTCATTGTTTCAAAATTCCTGAAAGTTGTCTTTCTTGCATAATTTTTATCTATCTGTTAACACTGTGCTTTCTGACCCAAGTTATAGTCTTCGACTCATTATCTTACAATGTGTAGATTCATTACAAAGTTTTATGACTTAATCTCCACCACAGTATTACATGCACTGGAATATTTCATTATTCTTTAAAAAATACTATTTTGAAAGGTTTACAGCTTAGCAAGAAATGGCATAAGCAGCGATTTTAGTAAAATTATTCTGAAATTTGGCAGCTACATATTCCTTTATATCCTTACAAAAAAAACAACTTAAGTACATATGTTATCAAAGGAACATGATTTTACGTAGCATGTTGTCAAAATACGAGTAATGTTCACATATTTTGCTCCCCTTACCTGCTGTAGCAATATTTATTTTCTCTGTAGACTTTCTTCTAATTTCTTTAAACATTGTGATTTTTCTGCCACATAAGTTTAAAGCCATTAAAACTATTATTTACGATATTCTGGTAAAATCCTTTGTTTCCTGATGTCATTTTCATTCCACTCAAAACCACTTGTAAAATATTTTTAGTTGCAGAATGAAAGCAGTGAATGGTGGAAAAGCTTTGAGATTTATCACAAAACTTTTCTGGAAGCACATTATCTTGCTTGAGGTATGTTGGGCTCATGATCCACACAACTAGATAACTTGGAGATCATCCTGGGATGCATTATATATACATGGATAGGCAAAGCAAATACATATGTGTGGTAATATTGGTAAAGAAGGTCAACATAGAACATAAATTCTGTGGCAGTGCAGCAAAATTATAGAACATGTGTAAACTGTTCATATCTGTATGCTTAAAGTAAATTATTCACTTTTTTGTATTAATTGAATATGCATATATAGTAACAAGGAAATGAAATTGAAAACAAAAATTAAAATATATATAAACTGATCTACACTGCATTTATTATACTTATGTATCATAGGTCTGAAATTAAACCATAGGTTTTCTTAAAAATGACAGTATAACACATCTATTTATTAAATGAAAAACATCTTTTTAAAGGAATTTTTTAATATAATTACTATACCTGTGAAAGAAATGTGTGTACAGTATTTGTCCACAGTTTTGACCAAATAGATTGTTAATTAGTAGAACACACATGTATTATTTGCATAAAACATGTTTTTTGTGTATATAAATATTACTAGTGTATTTCAAGTTAGAATATATTTTTGTTGTTGTTCTTATTGCTCTACTTGTGTGTGTGTATACATATATTTTTTTTCTTCTGGTGACGTTGATGTGTGCCAGTCTTATGCAAGTTCATGCCTTTCTGTGGATGAAGGTTTGATGGTGTGTTTTGTATGATATAACTATCATTTGTTTAAGGTTATAAGTGTATCCTCTCTTTGTATACCATAAATCCATATCTTGCTAATACATGTAGTGTAGGATGACCTTCCTGTAGTATGATTTGATTCAAAGTATAAAACTTGTACAACATGTAGACTTAAATTTTTGTTTTATGTAGAAATGTGCCCTTCAGTGGCACTGTGGTATGTATGCAGACTTACACCATATGTGGACAGAGCACAGATAGCCCATTGTGTAGCTTTGTGCATAATTACAAAGAATAAAAAGCATACCAATTCAGTTTGTTGAATATCCTACAATGTAAATTTTAGGAACAAGTTTCCATGTAATTTTTTGAGTTAAATTGTGCTTCTATAGAGTTTTCAGTGAATTAAGATAAAGTTTAACTATCACAGTACTTCAAGAGTTGATACAAAAGGCTTTACCCTAAATGTTGTGCGTGTGTGTGCATGCCTCAAGGCTTAGTAGATGGAATTAATATATTTATCCTGGTTAATTTTCATTGGCATTTCTATTGCAGTAAGAAATATGAACCTCTGATGAGAATTTTTAAACTAATATACACCTGTTAAAACTGTAATTACTAAATTGACAATAGTTCAATGTGTACAAATTCACATATTTTGATTTTCATCAAAATTGAAGAGTAAATATTTTCTGCGTATATCATAGTCTTATTGTTTTATTAATATTAAAGTTTTTTGTTAAACAATAAACTATAAGTCAATAATCATACATGTGAAGTTGTAAATATGCAAGAGTAGCATCAATAAAAATAGTGATGTTTTAACATTAGTTGAGCCAATAATTTACTGTTGTGCTTAAAGTTTAAAAAGTTCAAACTGCCACAAAAAAATTTTAAAGACAGTTTTAATGATAAAATAATAAATGCTTGATTGTTATTAGAAAGTCTTAACAACAAGTAGATGAAGGTAAAATATGTTTTAAGTTTCTTCTTTCCTTAACTAAGGTATAACTTTGAAGTACCATTTAATATACTGTATTAATTATTTCTGTATGTAATGTAAATGTATAAAGCCATAAAAATTAAAAAACAAAGACTGAAAATTAACATCATATTTTTAAAACAAAAATGTGGAAATGTCCATAAATATGTTTTAAAATAATCTTTTAAGACTTTTATTTAAGTGAAATTGTTTAATTCTCTCAAGTAAAATTAGAAAGATTTTCTAAGTATCCCATATTGTACGCTGTACCACATGTGTAAATATACACATTTGTGATCTTTTAATGCTAATTCTCTGAATTTTCTTATCAATATCTTGCTGGAAAGTGTTCAACATGAGATAAATATACATGTATGTTTTCTTTATTTATATTTATGCAAGTTAAATTGAGGATTGTAATTATGTGTTCATTATATATTGACAGCACATATTTAACTGACATCTACTAAATTTCTTACATTATCAGATTTCAAGTTTTGATTAATTTGTTTTTGAATAATTATAGAACATAAATGCACTAGCAATCATTAACTAATCATGAAAGTATAGCTTTCACTTCATTAATAGTTTTTGTAACAACATCACCTAGGTTTCTAAAACTGGAATTTTGATCACATTGTGCTTGTATATTGGCATGTGTATAAAAACTTGTAGTTACTACATCCTCTTCTGTAGTTTTATAATGTACATGTAAACCAGTCTGTGGCTGAAATGTGCAACATGATCTGAAAGTTTTATGATGTTTGTTTAATTTGTGGTGGTGATTATTATTCCACAAATTATTTTATTGCCTATAAACATTTATATATATATATACATACAAACTTATGCAGGAATGTGCAACTGTATAGTTTTTTGCTCTCTAGTCAGTGTCAGTAGTTATAATAAAACATAAATAATAAAAAGATGTGTTGAAATTTTGTGGTGTAAGAAAGATTATAAAATATGGTTGCATGCTTTTCATTAAGTTTTTATTAGGTTTGTAATTGTAGTTTAAATTTACACTTATCTTGCACAGCATGAAGATTACCTATCCTGAAATCTCTGGAAGAATAACACTGTAAAAATTGTTTTACAGTGGATAAAGATAATCTTTCATGTTTAATGGAAGTGCACATATGCACTATAATATTTACACAATGTGAAAAATGGATTATCATTTGTAAAGGTTACAAATTATAATTTGAACTGTAATTTTTGCATTATGAATTTATGTGAAAGTGTACCTCTTTTATTTGTGCCAATTTTATTTTTAGCACTTTAATGAAACTTAGTTTTTATGGTTTTTATTGTATGTGTTCCACTATACTATGAAAGTGATTTTAAATATGTACAGATTTCATTCTGAAATAAATTTTGTTAAGTAATAGGCTGTTTCTGTTCTCATGTTTGTACTGAGTTACATTTTGAACATATAATCAGTGTGAATTCCATGATGAATTTGAAGTGCTTTTTGAATATTACAGATGTGGTTAGAATTTTTTTTAATTTCTCATCTGCTACACACATAACAAGAGCATATTAAAACTATTATAAATAATAAATGCTTGGAGTTTGACTGCATATCTGAAAACTCTATGACATCAAAGTAACTGTAAAATCAACGAGGATTAAATATTAACACAAAATAGCACATTTTTTTACATACTTTGTATAAGATTACAAAGCTATATGAAACTGTATTTAGAATTCAGAAATGTTAATATAAGTTACACCTGAAACAAATATTGAATAACCCTGCAGTTTTACTGTATAATAACAGTGGGTCTTCTGTTATCCAACATTTTAATTTCTTAGAAAATTTATTTCACATTTATGAATTTGTTTTATGAACATTTAAAATGTCTCATACAGTGCAGAGAAAGTAATAATTATCAGATATGGAGTTATTGTACAGGACAGAGTGCTTTAAAAAGGTTATACCATATATATATTCTCTTTTATAAAAGTTCAAACTGTGCTACAGCATGCATGAAGTACTCTAAAGGCTGTTCAATAAATATACATGACTCAATAATTATGTGAATTAAACTATGTGATATACATTAGAATATTAACCCATACAGATGCAGTTACCTGTACAGATATGTGATGTGTATGAAAAGTTATTTTATACATATCTGTATCTATATATGTTATATATATTCTGTGAATGAACTGATTTAATGTGGTATGGGTAAGAAATGTATCCATTGCACTCAGTTACTCTGTGTAACATGACAGAAGTTTTTCATGTGCTGCGAGTCATCATGCCTTTTACGTCATTACAATTCTAATACTACTGTTGGAAAAAAAACTGTGAATGTTGTATACATTTGGTCCTGAGTGGTAAGCCAAGGTAACTTAATTACTGAAATAGGACAACATGCTTGTTTACCGGTTTCTTTACTTTTGCAAGTACAATATGTAAGTTGTGCTGTATGGATCACAAAGTTTGAGAAACTAAAATATGTTTTCTCTGTTAATATTTCCATGTAATACTCACTTAACAACCTTAAATGCAACCAAAAATTTTAATTGTAAGGGAATATGAGGCCCAGTTGAATGATATGTACAACTTACAACAGTTGCTTTTTACTCAGTAATGAGTATTATCTTTCAATACTGTCAAACTAGTGGGTACTTCTTAGTAAATCACAAACATTAAGGATCCCATAGTCAAATGTTAGTAAAAGAGAAATCAGAAGACTGTGCTGGTGGTGTGTGTGGAAAATGTCTACTGATTACTCAGCAAGCACATACAAGAAATGTCTTAACAGTTCCTGAAATGAAGATTGTTTTGTTCCAGACTGCCCTTTTTTCAAGAGTAGAAATGGTAAAATTCCAGTTATAAATCAACAACTGATCTTTTGAAGAGAAGAATTTTGTCAACAAAATTTCCAAGATGGCTTTGCACAAGCATTCATCATTCACTGCTGCTAAGTTTGGAAATAATTCAGCAAGATTCAGACTCAGGGAGTAACTGTTTTGAATATGAAAGCTCAGAAGAAGACTTGGAAGACAGTGAGAATGAAAGTAGACCAAGCACACAAAGAAAATTGGAAGCAATCAAGGGAATAGACATAGTTAAAACCATGAGGGGCAATGTTCCACTACCAGGGAAAGGAAAACAAAATCAAAGGGAATTGAGCAAGTACTTCAGGAATTCCACCCTAGGTACAGTACCCATCTCCACCTGAACATGAACCATTGACCAGTTCAGAACAGGATGCCCAGTGGTAGTGGGGAAGTTTGGAAGAAACAGAGATGTTTGAACAGGACTGGCTATCCGATTATGTACGTTCCAAACAAACTACAAAAATGTCATGTTCATTTCCAGTCAAATTATAAACTTTTTATGTAATGCATCCCTATCTGGCACTAACAGGCAAAAGGAATGTGGCAATCAGCATTAGTTAAAAGTAATAATTAGGCTACAGAAGAGTTAAGTAATAAAAGTGAGTACAATTTGCATTTGCATTCCTCTAGTTCAATATTAAGGTTAAGTAAGATCATAAAGTCTGAGGAGATAAAATATATGTTCTTTGCCCATTTTCATATTTATTGCTCACTTAAAGAATTTGAATGATAAAAAATTTCACTTGAAGAAAAAAATTCATGAATCTGTTTGGATATTAAATTCAGTTTTATCACTCTTTTCTGTGTTTCTGCGTTATAAATGTAAGCAAAATTAATACACGTTTATAGTAACAAGTATAATAGCAAAAGAAATTTTAACAAGATCACATAGCTCAGAGCACATTGCTTAAGGTGTGTTATATTAAAACAATTTTTGAGACATCACACTGTTACAGTCCAAGTCTGGTCATGCTCTATCTGACATTTGCACATCTTGACAATAACCCGACAGTACAATTTCCATTGAGAAAGGTTCCATTATAAGGCTGTAATGTCTAGAGCACAGCAGTACTCATTGTATGCTTTGCACAATTTATTTAGCCTACTATGGCATTAGTATCCCAGTGTCTGTCTAAAGATTTCAACCCCACAGAAATACATAGGCACTGAATATAGATATAGCAAGTTGACAATTATATTTTTCTCTAACTGCTTAAAATATGTGATAGTCATATGGTAGGTATGACTGGATGTTCTGTCTTGGTGAATCCACACCCTGCTGACCTTATTTCCAGATGAAGATCCCTCTTGTTTATGTAACATATTGGTCTGGAATAGCCAGGTGAGTTAAGGTGTTCGACTCGTAATTCAAGGGTTGCAGGTTTGAATCCTGATCACACCAAACATGCTTGCCCTTTCAGCTGTGGGTGCATTATAATGTCATGGTTAATCCCACTATTCACTGTTAAAAGAGCAGCCCAAGAGTTGGCGGTGGGTGGTGATGCTAGCTGCCTCCCCTCTAGTCTCACACTGCTAAATTAGGGATGGCTAGCACATATAGTCCTCATGTAGCTTTGTGCAAAATTCAAAACAAAACAAACATATTGCATATTGTTAACAAAGGCATATGATAGCTTTTGCCATTAATTATTATTTGTTATAAGATGCTGAAGTTATTATTTCCAATAGGTACTTACCTATTCTTACAGGTGTAGTTATTCTTTTTCAATGTTGCCATCTATATGCAATTTATTTATCACATGCCCCAAGTCTTAAATTCCCACCTACCTCATGATCAATGTGGTTCAACAGCATTTCTCACGTAAATTATTATGTGACAACCCTCAACCAATAGAAGTACAATGCACCCTCCTGACACTTATGACTCCCTTTATTTGATTCTACTGAACTATCACTTCAAGATCAAGCAGAAAAAAGCACCAGCTATAAATGTGAAGGAAGGGTGGGAAGTGTGAAAGGAAGTAAGCACCTATCAGAAATATATTTTCGGCATAGGATAATAACTTCCAATATGATAACCTCCTCTCACAGATATGGCTAGCATCTCACATTGAATATCTGGAGGGAATAGTGTGAAAGATAGGAAATAATTATCTTTTGAAAGTGTCCCTGAAAACACCCATGAAGCATGATCCGCATTGGGAAAAGAACACGTGGAAGAACACACCATTTCTGTACCAGGTATACTCTGTGCCCAGTGTGGAAAAAGATATCATACTCATACAGAGGTGAAAAGTGGAAAAAGTACAATCAACAAGGGAGAGAGAGTCAGTTGGTTCAGAATCCAAATCACAGTGCATCAAAAACTCAATCCCATAGAAGAAAGAATGTAGAAAAATCATCTACAGACAGGAATGTGAGGAAAGATCAGATGGAAGTGCTTCAAGTTGTAGTGTCTAGAACATGATGAACTGTATGCATTTGGTCAACTCCGTCGAAAACAAAGTGGTATCAATAATAAAACCTCTGAACCATGGTAGGAGGGTCCACTCCATATTTACCTGAGGTAGAATCTTGTCATTCTGATAAAGATCATCCTCTGGATAGAACTGCAGAGAAGCTGGAGCACAGTGGTACCACATATAAGGGAATCACCTCTAGAAATATATAGCAACATCAACCTCTGGGGCTCATTGTAAGGAGGTGGAGATTTAAAGGCAAATTGAGTGAGGAAGAAGTAACACAACCAACGTGTGAGGATTTATGTTAATTGGTTCAGCTCTAATCCACAATCACTCACTAGGAACTGACATCCAGGGCAATGAAAGATGAAGGATCCCAATCAAAGAAGTGAAGTATAATGTCACATATATACTCCAAAGCAGTATCATTTCCTGGATAGGACCACACACAGGATGGGGCACAATAGCAACCTCACCCCTCCAGATAAAACAACACAGAAGCTGTGTGCAACATCAGCCTCTGGGATCCACTGTACAGAAGCAGAGCATATTTACTTGGAGACATGTGCAACATCATCCAACAGATAGAACGCCAATCTCTGGGACCCACCACATGAAGGTGGGGTATATGATTGGAGGATCACATATCACCTGCAACAGCAGAACACTGCTGCCCTTCTATCTACTGAATGAAAGCAAACAATCATGTCTCCTCCTCCAAGATGCACTACTTCAATGACACAGAACTGGAAAGTGACAAAGACTCCCATCCTCCATCGTGTTAGGAATTTAATGTTAAATTGATGATTAAAACATTTACTAATCAAATTGTTTATAAAGTGATTCTCTCTTGAATCATGCACTGATAAAATGAAAAAGTTTATATACAAAATAGGAGTGTCAAAGGACTGGTTAGTTTTTGTTTTAGAGAATGGGCTGTTGGCTATAATTGCCAGTCCAGTACTTACTATGCTACTACTTTACTTACCGGGGAAGAAGTATGACAAGCTCATCAAGGAAAAAGAGGGGGAGCCTATCAAAGCTTTTGATCAGTCTCTTATTTTCTAGTGGTTTATCAACTTTTGGCATTTAAATATAGCTTTGTTAGTATTCATCAAAACAGTAATGCATATGTTTTTTTCACAGGCACAAACCTGATGTATGTATTAACAATCAAGAAATTCAAAAGTTTGTAATTTTGTATTCAACCAAATTTAGTGTTTTTCAGCTGGATCAACAACCATTTGTATCAGTAAAATCCCATATCATCTTGTACAAAAAACTAAGCAATTAGTCATATGACTGTTTTAATAACTACAGTATAAAACTATACCCCAAATAGTTTAACTTACAGCATGTTAAAAAAGTATTCACTTCCTGCAAAGTTTCCACATTTTGTTGTCATCTGAGCTTGGTTAGGTTAGGTCATCTGAGCTTGGAATCACGAAACTTTCAAATGGAACATTATATGTAGAATCTACACAATATAGTACAAACTCATATGGAGCTTGTAGCAAAGAATGTAAGTGATATGGCATGTGAAAGGTTTATAATCAGATATGACTAAAATTCAAAGCATTAGATCTGATGCAAGCCTAACTATCAAACATTTCAATGGCAGCATTATGTTACAGAGAAACTTTTCATCAGCAGGAACTGGGAAGCTTACCAGGACCGAGAAGATGATGTTTGGTGCAAAATACATGCAAATCCTAGAGGAGAATCTCGAGTCATCCAAGAATCTAAAACTGCATCGAAAATGCACATTTTAGCAGGACATTGATCCGAAGCACAAGGCTAAAGCCACACTGGAGAGGTTTCAAAAGAAGAAAGTGAATGTTTTGTAGTTGCTTAGTCAAATTCCTCAGTTGAATTTAATGGAAAGTTTATGGCAAGGCTTGAAGATTGCAGCTCATTATCAATTCCAAATGAACTTTCCAGAATTAGAGCAATTTTTTCAGAGAGAATGGGCAAAATTATACCATTTCATTATTCAAAGCTGTTAGAGATCTATCCTAAAAGACTCAGCAGTATTTGCTACCAAAGTTGCTTCCACCAAGTACTGAGGTATGGGCTGAATACTTATGCAATCAGCAAATTTCAATTTATGTATTTTCTTTACATGTTTTACTAACATCTTCACACACTACTTGTATTTCATCAAAATGTGACATTATTGAAAAGGGTGAATACTTTTATAAAGGCGCTGGAAATGACCCTCCAGTGACTTAAGATACCCGTTTGACACAGTGGGCATAGCACAGATAATTCATTATGTAGATTTGTCATTAATAACAAGCAAACAAAAATATATGTAAATTGATATCAAGGGAACATAATATTGAAATCTCAACCATTATGAGGTAATAACAGGTGACAAATTTATCACATTTTTATTTAATTTTAATATGTGGTTGCATTTCTAAAATGGGATTAAATGTTAAGGTGTCATTACACTTAAGGCCATAGGTGGTATGACCTTTAGGGATTGATTACAGCCGCAACCATAAAAAATCTAGAAATAGGAAACACGTGTATTTTTTCCAATGTTGTAAGTATTTCTCCTTCTCATACCGACTGTATTTTCCGATGTCTGCATAGTACTTCTTCAGTACACATCCATTCATCAGTTTCGAGTTTTCCAGTCTATTCCTATCTCACCTCTTGGTATGTTATGGTTCATTGATCTGATATTAACCAGTTCACAATAATGCCTAGATTAAGTTGATCATATGAAACAAGTCTGTATCATTAGTACAATTGTTTTTGTATTGTCAAGTGAAAATTCAATATTATCCTGTAACTTATGAGGTGGTTTGCAGTTGTTTTAAATTATATTTATATCACCACGTTTTGTAGAAACAAAAAAATACCAGTTCAGATTGTAGTCAATGTAGTGTTTAAGAAGTTATAATTTCCTATACTGAAAATGTATTACAAATAGGTACTTCTCTCCTCTCATAAGATTAGTTGGTTTTGTACTGCCATCTATAGGCAACATATTTTATAACACATGTCACAAGCCTTCTGCACTTCCCTATTAGAATCAAATCCCAACGTGTATCTCATGCAAATCATCAAGCATCATTGTTCCATCAATAGGAGAGCACTACCAACATGTGACTCACAATGTGCCACTACCGAACCATCACTTCAAAGTTTGGCAGAAGTTGTAAGCACCAGAAGATTATAGTGAGGAGGGTGGAAAGTGTGAGAGGAGCGAAGTACCTATTGGAAATACAGTTTCAGTATAGGAAAATTAACTTCTAATACAGTACTTCCTCTGCTCAGATGTACTCCCAAAATCATCCGAAGGATACTTCTGTAGATGAAAGAAACAAATCAGATGCTCAGAGAAGAGACATCACACCACTTCTGAACTAGGTATCTGTTGTTGTTTGGTGTTTTTAGCACAGAGCAACTAGGCTATCTGCAACAAACAACCAGTTAAAAAATAACTGAAAATATTACAAAGTGTAAAAGGGAATTAAGTTAAAACAAAGAGTGACCCAATGTCAGATAAAGGCGAATATAAAAAAAATTATAAACATTTGTAAGGTGGACAGTGTCACCATTGCCAATGACACTCACCTCAATTAGTCATATGAATGTTTTAATAACTACACTATAAAACTATTCCCCAATGGCCAATGACACTGTCCAACGTTAGAGGTTAGCCCAGGGTAAAAATATGTCTAAAATAGTGCCGTCGCTCATGGTTGTAACGACAGCACAACAGTAAAATGTGGGCTATTGCGGCTTGAGTATCGCACAGACCACTCATTGGTGCATCAGTTCCATATAAAAGAAAACAATGAATTAAAAATTGTAACCAATGCGTAGCCGAGTTAAAACAACTTTCTCCTTCCAATACTTACAGAAAAAAGACGGCTTAAGTCCAATAGAGGGTTTTTATCTGGAAAAGCTTATTATCACGTTACTCATTCCGAGTTGACTGCCAATTGGCGTGGAGCTGAGTCACAAATGCAGGACTATAGTCCACGTATGGAAGAAGCACAGCAGTGATAGCACTGGAACAGATGGGCTTAGCTACAATATCAGCAAGCTCGTTCCCCAGAATACTAATATGGCCTAGTATCCAGAAGAGCTGGATAAAAGTAGATGATCAAAAGAAATAGCCAGTTGGTTTTGAACATCGACGAGAACACTTCAGTAATCTTGTGAAACACCATCTTGGAGGTGAGTGTGTAGAGCCATAGAAAGAGAATATGAATCAACATGACGTACAGTGAAGATTTGTTTGTGCAAGTAAATAATACCTGGCCAGGCGTCATTCACTACAGAGCAGCATCCAAAAAGCAAAATTCAATACAAGGGCCACCTAAAAATGAAAGCGTTAATAAAGACTTACCTAGTGTTATAGTTGCAGCAACGTCTGAAGTGTTGTCACAGAATAAACTATGATGTGCTGTAAGCAATGGAAGATGAACTTCTGAGAGGTGGTCCAGATGAGAAGCAAGGGAAAAGATGAGGTGTGAAATCTGATGGAAGTAATGGAAAATTCACATTGGGAAGAGAAGTAATTGTTTTGTTTTTAATTTCGCACAAAGCTACTCGACGGCTATCTGTGCTAGCCGTCCCTAATTTAGCAGTGTAAGACTAGATGGAAGGCAGCTAGTCATCACCACCCATTGCCAACTCTTGGGCTACTCTTTTACCAACGAATAGTGGGATTAACCGTCACATTATAACGTCTCTACGGCTGAAAGGGCGAGCATGTTTGGCGCGATGGGGATGCAAACCCGCGACCCTCAGATTACGAGTCGAACGCCTTAACACGCTTAGCCATGCCAGGCCAGGGAAGAGAAGAAAGAGAAATAATGTATGTATGTTTGTAATTAAGCACAAGGTTACACAACGGGTTATCTGTGCTCTGCCAACCACAGGTATCAAAACCCAGTTTCTAGTGCTTTGAGTCCGTATACATACCTTTGTGCCAATGGAGGCAAAGAGGAATAAGCCAAATGGTTTACATAAAGAATCCAATTGGTAAAGGTAAAAGGAGAAAGATCCTGAAAGGAGGAGGAGGATTGCCATAAGATAAAAAAACTTGAATGGGAACACCTGAATGAAGCCATGTAGACAATGTAACAACAAAAGGCATACAAAGAGCATAGAAGTCCATCCAAATCAGAATAAGGTTGAAGATGAGAAATAGAGGGAAGTGAAATGGGCAAAAAGCAAGATTTATGTATCACATAAAGAAGCAGATAGGTTTGGTGGTACAGCATACAGATCCAATTTATGTCATACACAAGCCACAGAAAGGAAATACATCCTAAGTGATAGGTTAAAAAAAAAAAACATAATGGGCTTAAACAAAAGTAATGTAAGAAATGAAGTACCACTTTAATATCCCAATCCATGAGTACTGGATGACTAGGAACAATGGAAAGAAATATCCTGTGGTAACTAGAAAAAAATGAAAAGTATAAGATAGTGCTGCCAGATAATCTGATATTGGAGATCCATTCTCAAAAAGCCACATAAGAAACTCGTAGATACCAGCAACTGTAGGATGAGAAGCCGAAGGACAAAGTGCAGGATGCAGAACCAGTGACTGGGGGTTGACAAAGAAGGCCAGGGAATAAAGGAAGAGGAACAGGACAGAATAAGTGTATCTGGAGTAATCAAGAAAGCCATGGTTGGATGGTTTAGTGAGAAGCAACCAGAAGAACTTTGCATGGAGTGGTACATGGATGAGGGTATTCACCTAATGAAGTAATCAGATAGGAGAATAAATATAAAAGATTCTGTTCAACCAATCCAAGGGATGGGTACCAAAAAAGTAATTGTTGATTTGGGCAGTAGGAAATGTATCTACATGAGGAATAGCTTGGCAATTGTAAAGCCACCAAAAACAAGGGAATGAAGGGACCACTTAATCTGATAAACTTGGTTGGGCCAGAAAAGACGATTTTTCACAACATTGAAAATGCCTGGTATGCAACACAGCATCAAACAAATGTGATGATTATGGGCCAAAAAGAGAAGATCCAATGTAGAAAACACAAGGATTTCAACTGGGAGCCACCTTGGTGATTGATATGAGCCACCACTGTTGAATTATTGGAAATGATCATTACCAGATGAACTCTGGAGATGGGAAAAGTGATCCATAGCCTTATAAACAGCAAAGGATTTAAGGATGTAGGTATGAAGAAAATGTGCTTCTACAGATCAATGGCCCAAAGCCTTCTGGTGATCGACCCCTTCACCCCAACTGTGAAAGGATGCATTTGTGAACATATGAACATATCTAAATTTGGCCGTGGAGGAGGAAGTGAAAAAACACACCAATATGAATCTTGTCCATCCACCATCAAAGGTTGTCCCCAATGTAGGAAAGAAGGGTTATAAAAACATCCAAAGCAAAGTTTAATTTGTTGTAGAGAGCCAAGACAAGGGGTATAAGAAGAGCCATACAATATTACATTCCAAAAGTGATAGAACCTTGCAAGCAGAAATTGAAGGAGTAGACAGGGGATTTCAGATGGCAGGTTGCATAGAAAAGAGCCAGAGAGGAGAAGGTTGGGCCTAACTAAGATAGGTGTTGAAGAGAACAACTAGATGAATGAGGTACTGGGAAGGTTGAAGAAATGATGTCTCCAATTTGATCAACCAGCCTACCCAAGCAGCATTGAGAAAGAGCTGAAGAGTATGATAGGCTAATTCCCTTTTGGAATGAGCAAGAGCAAAACAATTTTTTATGTAAAACTAAAAGCTCCATCCTCAGGGCATGAAGATGTACAGTAAAGGTTTGCAATACCCGACAAAAATTTATGGCACAAAAGCCAGTCCAAAGGGCAGGGCATGAAATTACCAAAGATAAGGACGAGAACACTGATATGGGAATATGCAGATAAGCAGTGGAGATATCCATCTTGGTCATCCAAGTACCCAGAGAAAAAGCCCACAAGAGAGTATGGTGAAGTGTGGGGTGTGAACACATTAAAACAGAACAGGTCAATTACCAGCCTCCAGTCCTATAGTTTTTGGGAACTACAAACAGGAATACCCCTCAAATTGCCAGGAGCAGGTTTAATATCTTGTTGTGTGAGGTCTTGCCTGCCTTGGACAGATACTAGCATGACAAGGGATCTCTTGAAGGAGGAAAAGAAACATATGTGGGGCAAGGGAGGAAAAACAAATAAGATATGACAAATGCCTCTGAAAAAAACCAGTGAACCAAAACATCAGAGATGAAAGGGTTCTACTGACAAACAAAGGTCGCCAGAACTTCCACTGGACCCAAATTCACCAGGTTGTCACAAAAACTGTTGTTGGCATACCATACATCGCCATGAAAAATGACTCTGTAAGAAGAAGGAACAGGCAAGAACTCTGAATGGTAGGGTTGGGCGGCATGAATCAGTGCCACTCTCAGCTCAGACTGGGACAAACAATCCATCAGAAGTTACGCTTGAATTCAAGGACTCCAGGATCATGTTAAACATGAATTGTCTCAAAAACGGGACCATCATAAGATCCTGTATATAAGGAACCTCAAGACAGGTCCGTGACAATATAGTATCATGACCTAAAAGGTCCAAATAACAAATAAACCACATTTGCAGAGCCAGAGCTGGAGACCAACATGGAAGAAAGGGAGAGGACGTCCCTAGTAACTCCCTCAGGGCTACTATAAAGAGCCTCAAGACAGTAGATAGACCAACGAGAGGTACCACAAAAGTTATCAAGGTAAGACAAAGACGAAAATACCGAGCATTGGTAAGATTAATAGGTTATTTGGGTCCCACCTCCAAATAGACAAAACTAAATTCAACAACTAATGATCCAGATAGAGGTAGTCCACCCTATGATAAGAGAGGGTGGACTCATTCAAACTACACAGAGTATCAGGCATACTAATACCATCACCTAGCAGTCCTAGCTAGTAGGTGAAATACTCAGTGTGAATCCAAATAACAGGGGATGTGGAAATTAAACAAAGATGGGAAGTGGAACTATGCAATAAGGAAGGACATGAATCATAAGAAATAGGAGTAATAGACAAAACATCACATACCTGAAAAATGAAATTCGAGAAAGCCAACAAGAGCCTAACAGAATTCGCAGGTAAAACTTAGGAAGGTAGGGCAAACTCCAGGGAAAGAAGGTAAAGATCAAAATCCTAGGCTCAGGATGAAGAGGGACAACAGCATAAGTCAAATATTTTCCTACATAATGATCAATCTCACTGGAAATAAGGGCCAATAAGTCCTCTGATGGGTTGCCAACACTTGTAGCCTGAATTAAGGTATCAAATTAGATGTATCCAAAGAGATGTTTACTTTGAAATTCATGCTTGATAGCAAATGATCAAGCAAAAGGTTTCATGACAAAATACGAGTAAATCAAACATTCTCGAAAATGAAGTGAATTAAGTTAACCCACATTGAGTAATTATGAACAAAAAAAATAATGTCTGAACTCAATCACTTGATAGTTGTGTTCTTATATTGGTGGCAAAATGACAAATGTTGATTTACATGAGAGACATGTTGGAATCTTTGATTCCAATAGGGGGGGGGGGGTAGAAGGCTTGTGGCATGTGTTTTAAAAGTTCCTATATAAAGGGCCAGCACAAAATGGGAGAAGCTAATATTTTGAGTGGAAGGAAGTATCATTTTGGAAAATTTAAAACTTTGAAAGAGCTTTTCAGTAATAATATTAATACAAATATTTTTTATAATAATATGACATATGGGTTAATGCCTGTGACAATACCTAATTTAACTGTAGGTAGTAGTAAAATTCCTAAATTACTCAAATCCTGCAAGTGGTTCACAAAGTGACACCAAATTGAGCAGTTGTGGCCCCTATCATTTAATTTTTGAAACTCATTTTCCCAAGACACCTGACTAAAAGTTTATTAAACAAAGGTGTGATAATTACCCTTAGCTAAAAGAGTCTAACAAAAACAAAAGTTTTAATGTTTCCTGTCATGTTGGCTGAGTTAGGTGTTATGCTGAAGATGTATTTTGAATTATACGATTTAACTAAAGGTGAAATTGTTTAAGAAATTAAATAAGTGCCAACCTTATGCACAAAAAACAGAGAACTCTTTTAAAAATATCAAACACTCATAAGTTGCTGCAAAACTGAACTGCTAATATTTTACTAAAATAACTGATAACAATCGGCACATGACAAAAGTGTATATATGAGAGTCCAATGCATCAGGCATGGCACAGTATAGCACTTTTAGGAAGAATCACTCTTTAAAAACAAAGTAGTCTCCTAGAACATGTGGAGTTTATGTCAGGTAACAATAAACTTATTAACAGACTATATAAAAACAAAATATGTTCATTTGATACATGGATTACACCACAATTGACATTTTAAATAGGGGAATGCAAATTACAACTAGTAATGCAAGCAAGGTTTTTCAAATGTCCCACTTATTTTGCACTAATCAAACCTTAGTGATTTGTAAGTTGTTGTACAGTTTAACAGGACAGGCAAAACTTGCAAAGAATCTTGGGTTACTCATAAAACATGTTTTCCCACACAATACTATGAAGGTGCTATTATAAGGACAGAGTAGTGATGCAACTTTCATTTTATAGAAAATGTCTCCAAAGTGTCTCAGCTAATATAACTTATAATAATAACAACTTCACTTAAGTACTTGTGGTAGGTATGGCTAAGATGGTCAAATGTACAGCTTTGTACTTAAAAACAAATTTTACAAGAAAACAAACATTTTGGTTACATATATTCAAGGTTACACTTGCATACTGTGCATCTTCAGTTCATGTTTTAGTACTACTAATTTGTGACAAGCTTTAGATCATCTTAATTTTACACACACAATTACAATACATCAGGCAGCTGTTTTTGATATATACGTTATTTACAAGAGGCCTTTTTGATGGTGTGAAAACTTTAAATCCACATGACAAGTGAAGTTGTTGTACTGAAGCAGTTAGAATATTATTAAACAATTCTGAAGCTGTGGTTCAAGTGTTAAAAGAAATGTCAAAAAGATATTTACTTAATGAGAGAATACAAATACTGAATACAAATTCAGTTTTTATGTGAACAACCAAATTTAAGATATTTAATTTACTTCTAAATTTGTAGTCAGCTTTCAAAACTACTCCAGTTGTCCACAATCCACTTTGAGTAACATCAACTATCAAAGTAGTCAATTCTCTTCTGGATAAAAGCCTTTTCATTTAGAATTAGGTGTATACATCAAATATTTATATAAAAAAAACTACCAGGTTGGTCCACAAAAATTCTGCATTGTCATCAAAAGATAACAATAAAATTCTCTATGAAAATGTACAATCCTTTATCAAAATCATAATTCTTTTAAAAAAATTGACTCTGTCATCCAAAAAATCAAAAATAGGTGCATGTACAAACATTGTATTAACCAATATAAGTCTATCTGTAATGCTTACAGTCTATGTGAAGATAGACTTATTTGAGGAGAATTATTCCTGGCTCGTTGTTAGCAACAGGAAGTTTCTACTAAATGTAAGGACATGGCCAGCAATTTTCACTTCTTTAAGTATCAGGAAGTTAATGTATTGTAATTCATAAAACTGTTACAATTTTAACAAAAATTCAAAAGGGTCACATGATCATCCTCATATTCTAATTCTCTGAGTACCTCTTTGTTGGAATACAATCACATGTACAGTTCAGTTTAATGTTATGAAGTGTTTGAAAATAAAGTAATATTTTCAAATCACAAGAATTGCATTTTTTAAATCTTAGAATGCATTAAAATGGTAAAATTTAAAGCCTAAATTATAAAAAAATCCAAAACACCAAAGGAAGAAGGAACAGAAAGACTATTTACAATCAAAGAGCCAAATCTAGTAATCCAAATAAAATGCTGAAATAAAATCCATACTTAGGTTTTTTAATTTTATTTTTATTATTAGAAAAGGCATAACTTGTATTACTTGCATACAAAACTACTGAATTTTTTTGAATAACATAAGAAAATAAAGCAGTCCATAGATTGACTAGTATTCCAAAGGAATAATGATAACCTTAAATGAGAAAAATAATTCACCATAGTTAATACACCCAAACACATACTTTACAAGTTATTTTTTCAGTTTTCACATGAATTTTTGTGTAGCAAAAATAATTTTGATAATTACTAATTATAATGGTAAACTGCTTTGAACAAAACGTTTTCAGGATTTTACAAACTGAACAAAATACTTCTCAAGATTTGCAATGAAAGATAAAACCTTACTTCTAAATTTTTAGTTTAAAAGTTTAAAAAAAAAAAGAAAAATATAAAAACAACAAGGTAACATACTGTCAAGCTATAATTATGGCTGATTATACATAACATATATACATACCATCATTTCTTGTATAAAAATGATAAAAGCAGTGTAAAGTTCAAAAATATTCTTTAATACAAGTGTTTTTCATAATTATATCTTAAGATGAAATATCTACCAGTCCAATAACTTTAAATTGAAAAATATGCATTTACGGTAGGATCACTAAAGTGCAATGTAAAAATCATGTGTTAAAGTCCAAAACATATTTCTTACTCAAGTGTTAATTAATATATGCTATTAGTATCATACAGTGAAACACAAGCCAGCCAGAATGACTTTGAGAGATTCCTATACAGAAATGCTGTTATAGCATACACGCAATTTTATGTTTTCTGAGAAACTAGACTACAATGAAAAAAAAAAACCCTGAAAAATTTATAGGTATGTATATAAACGTGTGTTATATGAAAATTTAAATAGCTTAGAAAATGACTGTTTTAAAAAATGGGTCTGAATTTGACGTACCTTATAAGTTTAAACTCACAAGTACAAAGGAGGATATTTACAGACATGTGCTACTTCACAGATCTAAAAAAACAAAGAAATTCATTAAAACTTCTGATATGTAGTCCTTGAGCATTTTCAAATATCTTTATTGTATAATTATAAATATATAATAACAAAAAGTGATAAAGCTGTAAGCTCAAGACTAAATGCTTATTTCAATTATAGTAGTAATTTTACAACATGGAAGCTGATCCTCAGCCAACAATGAATCAAGTTTTTAATTCATGGATCAAAATTTTCTATCAAAATTCTGACTTCATAATCATATGTTACAGCATTATGGCAATATGTTGAAACATAAGTAACGTATATATGTAATGATTGTATATGTGTATGCTAAATATGAAATAAGTTATAGAATAGATGAACACCATCTGCTTGCACGAACTAAAGGTTAAGTCTTTTACAGTATTAACTAACTTAAAGCTTTAACAAAACACTACTTAATTAAACTAGACTTCTTTTCTATATATCATAAAGTGATTATATAACATATTCAACAGATTCATATATTTGCATCTCAAGTGGAAACAACTATATTCAGTGGTGCAGCTCCCATGCACTTACCCATTTCACATTTAAGGTCTTGAATATCCATCGTGCCTACTATAAACTAATTTCCTTTTTAACAATATAGCACTGACTATGCATTCTAACTGCAGCAGATACATTCAGTCAATCAATTCTGCTTCTTATATGCTTTTAGCATCTTTCAAAACAGTTTGGAGAAACAACAAACTATGATTTACATGTTTACATTAATGATATATAAAATATAACTTTCATGTAAGATGAAACAGAATATCCTTTTAAATAAATTGAGCAACAAAAAATATTAATTAGGATCTCTTAAACATTCTGTTGTCTTCTAAAATAACTCATACCAACAAATAAGAATAACTCCTATCACTTAAGTTATTTTTGCTACATGAATAAGTTTTCAATGATCTATGAAACATGCATTACTAAAAATACAAAGTATGAATGTGTCTTACAAACAAAACAAGATGGAGTTGATGATCCAATATTAAATTAGAAAAAGTTGTTCATTTCACTGTACACATGTAAAAGTGTACAATCTACATGATGGAAGAACAAATAAGATTTTATTGTATAAAATTAGTTCAATGAACACATAAATGAAGGTACAATTATTTAAGTTATATAACCACAAATAGTCAATAATTTTCATTGATGTTTTGTGAGATCACATCTCTTGATTTAGCCTGTCCACATATACAGAAACAAAAATAAAGAAATTTATTTTCTAATCTTCCAAAATCAACTTTATGTAAGCATTTTTCCAGCACAAGTTTAAAACTGCCTTCAACATAAGAGTATTTTTGTAACAAAACCAAAACACTTATGTAATAATATAAAAACAATGCAGTTACTGCTTTGCAAAATAACAATAACATCTCAGGATACTCTCTCTGTAATAAAACAAAGTTGTCAATGGTAAGGATATGTATTCTCATATTAACTTCCCATCATTGCTAACATGGTACATTAATGCACCTACACCATGATGAAAACAATATCTTGTTTGGTAGCCAAAAGGTACCTAATAACATAAGAAAAGTCATATAGGAACATTTTAATCACCACCTAGTGTGCTGGAATTGTAATAATTCAAGCAAGTAGTAATACCATCTTACAAACAAGAGTGAGACAGGTATTTTGTTGATATTATTATATCCCTAAGTTACAACCAGAAACACGTTATTTTTAAAAAACACCAAAATATAAACAATCATGTAAGAGCACAAAGAGTATGACAGGTTCAAGTGGCAGAGATTTCATCCAACAATGAAGCATCACAATGTTGTCCAACTCTTCTTACAGAAGTAGTGAAGATAATCTTACTTATTTCTCTTCTCACGAACTGTCAAACTTTAGGTGTTATACCTATTTCAACATTACTATAAAAGTATTGGAGCTTTGTTTTGAGTCAAGTTATTAAAAAAAAACCAAAAACATCTCATCACTTTAGAATTTTCAATCAAACTTTCCTATGGTACTTTTCTGGTTTGCTCAAAATATCAAGCTACAAAAACTATTTTATTACATTTCACCCGAGGAAGTTTCCTGTAGCTAAAAGTATCATGTGAAGAGTTCCACTTCCTCAATTTCATTTGAAAGCCTCGACTTCCAGTTCCATTTCCTGTCACCACCAATGGTACAAAAGTGATGGTATAAACATATTGCCCCGACATTAATTAAAAAAACAGTATATCATGCTGGACCAAAGCATATACTGGAATTACATTTTATTGAGCTCACTTTCCTACTTTTAATGGTTGGACCACTTGAAATATGTACACAGCTTGCACAAGTGGTTTTATTTTTCTTATTGTAGACAGGCCTGTATCTTCTCTATCCATTCTTGAGCTGCTGGACCATCAGTTGCCATGAAATTGTATATTCTCCTTACTGTCCTCAACTGGAAACAAACAGTCACAGTTTTCATTCATCAAATTCACAATAAATAAATAAACAGCACAAAACAGAAAAAGGTTCACACAGAATTAAATATACAAAAAAATTAACGTTTGAATACAGGCATGTACTAGTTAACTTTGCTTAATAAAATTCATATGATGTTGTATACAAAAAAAGTATTACACTAAACTAAAAATATTTTTACTATAGATGGAAAACATTGTTTTTATTATTGGAGCACTGGAGAAATGCCATGATTTTATCTAGTTGTACAGAAAATCTCAGCACTTCGAACAAAGTGATAAGTAAACATAACACTGACAAGTATGATTTAAAGAGAAAATACCAAATAATTAATATTATATTATCAGATGTTACTACAGTGCACCAAATTATTATAAAAACATTGTCAAGTATTAATATTTTGTATTACAACTTCATATTGTCCATTTTCAACTATAATGAGAATTTTGTATATAACATGTAAATAACATTTAAAAATTTTTTTTGGCTAATTATGATACAAGTTACAGTGCAGTAAAATAAATTGTTGTCAGATGGATTATACAATTGAAAGAAAAGTTAAAATCCATTAATTGAAAGATTATAAAAACCTCAGGATTAATACCCAAACAACATAATTGATAAACCAATTGAAGTATTGCAATATTCACTGTTAGCCGAAGAGATTGAGAAGGACTAACTAAAACACCCACTTTGGATAATTACAAAGATTAACACACATTTTTTTTCATGGTTTGTATTTGAAATTTCAGGAGATTATTGTACTTTTTTGATATTTTAAAGATTGTAACTAAAGTATACTTTTTTCACATATTAAACAAAAATACACAAACTACTAATAATTATTCATATATTTCAGCTCTATCATACAATTAATGAGGCCTAGGGAAAGGCACTGAGAATTTTTCACCACATAAATGTACTTCTGAATAGCCGACAGATTAAAGAGTTTGGTTGTTTTTTGGGGTTTTTTTTGTTTTGTTTTTTTTTGGGGGGGGGGATAGTATCATATGCATCTGAACCCAGTTTACCTATTCTAAAATTAAAGCCTCTATCAAATATGTTATTAATGAATGTTTAAGTTACTGTACTCCAGTTTCTCCTACTATTAATGGTTCATGTTCACATTTTTTCATCAAAATAATTAGTGAAGATAAAGAGGCTTATGTTACTTTCTCTCCTACATCCATTATTCTAGCAAAATTGGGGACAGATTTTCAGGAGAAATTTATTTAATGAAATAAAAGATTAAAAATAAAGAACTATCTGGATTTTATCATACAATTAATGTTAATTTGACTGTGTACAGTTTCTTTCTGATAAAGGGAGATTGTTTTTTTCTGATACATTTTAGGCCATACTTTGTTTTTTCTTGGGGACATCCTTCAACATAATTATTAAAGAACTTTTGTGGTGATCAATTTGTGATTATATGTCAGAGATTTATGAAAATTACATCATGTTCTATGCCAGTGCTTCTCAAATTTTTCTCAGTTTGCAGCACATTTGTAATGTCTTAAACTTTTTGAAGCACATTTAAAGTCTGTATGACAGGCTTAACAGCACTGACCTAAGACAAGCATAAACCACAGCTATACTGTGCATAAAGAATAAAATAAATCAAATTAAACATTTTAAATATTTATTAAGTTGATAATAAAATTACATTACCAAATAAAAGTTAGTTATCACAAGCAAAAATCCTGTGACACATTAAAAAACCATTTCATGGAACATATTTAGGAAGCACTGGTAACAAATAATGTCTGAATAACACAAATACTAAGACATACATCAAAGAATGCCTTCTCATCACATTTCTTTGTAACACCCTGTGGTGAAACAGCTGATGTTACAGAAACAACATCTTCCATGTCGATGAATCCTTTACAATGTGGCTCTTCCAGAACATTATAGTAACGTAGCTGTAATGTACCAAAATTTCACAATACTTAAATATAAACAGAACTAGTAAAACATCAACACACAGTTCTAAACATGAAACACTAATTTTTGCATCATATGAAAATCATTCCATTAAAGTATTCCAAATATGGAAAAAACAAGATAAACCTTGCATTTAAACAATTTTTTATAGTAACGATAAATAAAATCAAAGAAATATCTCAATAATCTTTAAGAACATGACACCAAGACAAGAAAGGGAATGTACAATTACCAGAGATGTTATAAAGTTTACTTTAAAACAAAATTCAAATAGTAGTAATATTTGCAACAGTAAACAATAACAATGTTTAACATATGACAACATGAAAATAGTGCTGTTGCAAGACAAGAAAAATTTCACATACAGATACAACAACAAAACATTGTTATTATACATCTGTACATAATTTTAACACACTGTATATCCAACAAAACTGTGGTAATGTTGCAAAATGCAATTTTAACCCAAACTATGATATCAGTGAACAAAAAACTGACTGCATTTGGATATTAGCACAGTTTATAAAACTGTACCCAAAAAACATTTTGCAGCCTTTTGGTGTTTGCAAAGTCAACTACAGTGAGGATGCAGTAATAGAATTGGTTGTAATATTAAGTAAGCAACCAATGAATGGTGGAATAATAAGAACTTTAAAAACATAATCTGAAACATTTTGATCATTTGGTACTTAATAAACCAAAAACAAGATAAACTTTACAGAAATGGTTAATCCAGTAATTTTTCCAGTCTGTTACTTTTGTACATCACATAGAAACATAAGGTTTCAAAACCTCTTGATTATACTTCACTACTGGAAAATAATAAAAATGTACAAATTACTTTTTGTGTGATATAAACAATAAGAACAAAAAAAATCACAAGTCCTGAACCTATAGATCTGATTCTTATTCTCTTACAATTTTTAACTTCAGACCAGAATTTACAAAAAATTTCCATCCACATTGATAAAAACATTCTAATAAACAAAGCAAAGATACAGGTTAGAGCATTTTCTATTTGTATTTGTTGTTAATTTAAGAACACCCAAAACAATAAATTCAGTATTAAGTCTATACACAAGTTGGTCATTTTACGTAAGTTTGAAAGTCATGATGCTTTGAATAGTAGGACTCTGAATTAATTAGGTATATTTTTAAAAATTGAGGAACCTTTCAGTAAACATTACAAGATTGTTGTAGAGTTTTTAATAATGTATGATAATAAAGATTTTTCTGTGCATTTCAGAAGCTTTTATCGAGTCAAACCAAGTGCAAGGCAATTTTCATGCTATGAATAAAAACATTTTTCTTATTTAACAGTTTTCATATTTCCCCAGTACCTCCTAAACAAATATCAAAAGTGCTCACAGGTGAAAGTTTATACTTTCTGTTATTTTCTCTACCCCAACACTAACTGTAACTAAATAATCAGGGTACAGTGATATGAAATTTTGAAAGTTATGAAATAAAATGAACAACACCTTTTAACTTCTCTGAAGGAATTATTTGTCACCACATTTTTGGTTGCACTATTATCATGATTTCAACTGTTTACTTTTTCACATATGTTTATTTTGAATTTAAAGTTTTATTGCATGGCTTACATGACACTTCATTTCTTCAAGCTCAAAGAGTGATGTATCCCAATAAAATCATATTAGCAGATTTCATACACATGCATGCAGTTCTAAACTCATAATTACCCAATTTTTTCTCTAGGTTTTTGTTAAAACAAAAATGAACATACCTTTCAAATATGTATTTTAAAATATAAAACATTTCAAAATATTAGTAACTGATAAACAGTTTAATCTTGTGTGTAAAACTAGAATTCAAGTCTGATTGAATGATCCATAAATTTACACTTAAATAATAGCAACATAGAGATAACTTAGGTCATTAAGTAAATTTATCTCTGAGAAAGACAGGGTGTTGTAAGAAATATGAAAATCTTATAAAAAAAATAACTAAACCTATAATACAAGTTGATACAGAGAGAGAAGGAGAGAAAATAAAATGTAGAATTACATTTTTTTTTTCCAGATTTCAACAGTTTCACATTTTCAGTTGTAATTGGGAAAATGGGATTTGCACTGTTTATACTACAGCAAAAAGTTCAAGTATTACAATAATGTATTAAACTTACTTGATGTTTGATAGAATCAAGCACAAACCATCTCTTTTTCCAACCTTTCAAAAGTGCTCCCCGTTTAAAAAGATAGCCTTCATGGGTCCTGTTTTCAGCAACATTGGATGAAAACTGGTTGTAATACTGACTGCTGGTTTGTACTGTTGTCACACCTGAGAACACAAGTTAAAAAGTGTAAATAGATTCAACAATCATGCAAGAAACATGGAATATTACACACATTCACACACAAAATATTCAAATAACAATGTGGCAAAAGTTAAAAAGTTATAGAAGTACAATGTGTCTGTGGGAATGCTATCTGGCAAAATAGGACCCATACAACTATAACAAGAAACCCTGTAAATATTTGAACTCTACTGACAAGAGATGCATATGCAGTAACATTGTTTAAAATCAAATGTTTCAACTCAGTTCACACAATCCAATGCTTTAACTCCCAGTGACACCAGAAGACCATGAAAAGATATATTTGCTTATGATAAAACAGGGAAATAAAATGAGATATTTATAAACAAAATCTACAAACAGATATTTTTATAAATTTAATCACCCAATTCATAATAGAATTCATTTTTACTTTTATAAAAGTTAAGAAACAAAATTAGTAATTCAAACATTTTAACCTTAACTAACTCATCTGAATATGTCTATGATTCATGTGTCAGTACAAGTTTCAATATTTCCTTCCCCAAAGCAAGTAATATTTACTGGGAGTCATACTACTTATGAAATACCAATAATGCCAAAATGTACTTCTGATACATTTCATTTCAGCATGACTATATAGTTGCTATAGTTGTCACATGACTTCATTTGTATATTCAAAATAATTTGAATACAACAGTCAACCCTCTATTCATTCATTTCCCAGCATAATAAACTTATTTCACAATCTCAGGGTTAAGATATTCATAAGAAAAACCACTGACATTAATTATGACTTTCATACTGTTTCATAAATATTTCTCACAAACTACAATAACAATACCAAGTACTGTTTCCAAATTCTAACATTTTTCACAGCTAAATTGGAAAATTACAAACATACCAGATACAAGTCCTCTTATGACAACCAAAAGCATGGGTTGGAATATAATTTAGTTAGTGTATGAACCACTGACTGACTAAAGTAAAGCTAAACTGGATGTTATTTCTCACAACGATGTTGAAGTATTATTAATTTATGTGATGTAACAAAAAGTGTCCACCATTAATTAAAGTTTGTTTGGTTTGTTTTGAATTTTGCACAAAGTGACACAAAAGTTATCTGCACTGTAATTTAGCAGTGTAAGACTAGAGGGAAGGTAACTAGTCATCATCATTCACCACCAACTCTTGGGCTACTCTTTTACCAATAAATAGTGAGATTGACTATAACATTATAACATCCCCCACAGCTGAAAGGGCATTAATTAAAGTGTTAAAGCCCTTTTTTGGCTTAAGGTTACATGCAAAATCGAAGTTAAAATACTGTTTGATTGATTTTTTAAATAAAAGCAAAATACATAATAGATATACAAAATCAAATATTTCTCTACTTAACTGTGTTTGATATTTTCACATGGGAAATAGAAAAAAAACTCACTAGATCCCACTGATGAATTTTCAGCACTTCCACCCTTGGACAAAGAAACAGATGCAGCTCCTGAATCACTGACAGACTTGTACTTCGTACAGTTCTTGGGAACCGATTCTGTACACTTCTCATGACAGTTGTAACCACAGTCCATACATCTCTTACCTACAAATATACAATATATTTGTCAATCAAAAGTAACCCTTTGATGTAAAGTATTTTATTTCAATAATCAACAAAAAGATTGTAGTACAAAGTACACCCATTAAATATGTAAAGACATGTAATAAAGTTTCAGTGAGAAAACCAGGTAAATCATCACATGGTCTGATGAAATATGACACAGTTTGTGTAATTAGAAATTAAAAACTAATGGAATATTAATTATAGAAAAAGCTTAAGATTATATTAAAAAAAAGAAATTTCTGAGGTTTAAAATGACCAATATTTTCTGCTGGTGATCAAATTGATCACACATTAAGAATTTTATCTCTGAAGTTCAAAAATGGTGTTGAGGTTCACAACTAGAAATTTTAAAAACCATTAGTAGCATCAAGTAAGAAAAGTTAAAAATCAACTTCTTTCCAAAAAAACTTATTTATTCTTCGAATAATTTAACATGGTAATAAATAACATTATACTGAAATAATAATAATACAATTACAGACTGAAAATGTATGTATGTAAATGAGATCAAATATTAAATCTTGGTCCCACATTGAACTGTCTCCATATACATTAAATATGTGTGGGAATTTTAATCAAAAAGCTAATGTACTTTAATATTCTTTATTAATAAATGATAATTTTTGGTACAAGCACAGTAAAATCTTGTGGTAAATTAATCACATCCTGAGAAAATAATTTTGATATCTCCTGTGATAGTGAATCTTTTATTTCCCTTTTAATTAACCCTCATCCTTTGGGTATAACTTGCATCTTATCAAATTAAGGATGCTGAATATATTATTGTGTGTATATATTACAACCACTTTTCAAAATTTAATTGCCATAAGAAAACTTTTAACAGCTCAAAACAGATCACACTAATTGATTATAAACATAGTTCCTACCATTTACAACTGCAACTGTGATTAATCACTGAAAATTTTTAATAAATGCTTACCAGTTCTCACTAAACCCCAAAGTACGTGGGAGCAATTGTCACAATATGTTGGTGTGGTGTAATTATATTTCTCAAATCTATGAGGGTGGGAGTAAACCTCAGGCTGGGTGGTCTCTCCAATCATTTTGCCTCTAACCAAAATTTCAATTGTTGACCTTTTGTGGATGGACCTCCCATGAGATCTAATAAGTTGTGTGGTAATAGAGGCTTGTCTCTAAAAAAAAAAATATTTTGTTAGACACAATGAAAATAGATTAAGCCATAGCATTTTGAGAATTGTTTAAATTCTATGCAAATAGTACACCATGTTCTATACAAATCTAAAAATATTCAAAGATTAGTTGTGAAATGTATTCTATGCACATGTAAAGAGTATTTAATTCATAGAGATGTAATGTAATGAAATATATTCAATATAAATTTAATGAAGATTCAGTTCATACATATAATCTATATACACTAAAGGAGGACTCAATTCATACATATTTATTTTATGTATATTTAACTCTATAACACCCTGTGCCATTTTTAAATTACTTTCTGCATTGATACTTCAATGCACTGTTGTCTTCAAATATCTTACAGTAGTTTTGTTACATTCCTATTGATTTTTGTAGTTCTGTCAATGCACTGTTCAATATATTATGGTAGTTTTTGTTACAAGATCAAAATAGATAGCAATAATAATATATAAACATTAATATGAAAATTACAACCAAAAATGATATTGAAGAGTATAATTGGCAAATTTTGTGGTAAAAAGTTTGTGTAAGAAAGATACAGAAGACAGAAGATATTTACATGTTCTATGCTTGGAAAATAAAAATGAAATTATTTACAGAAACCACTAACAAATTCTAAATCTTAAATTAATTCAAAGAACTTCTGAACCCTGTTTAAACAAAATAAACTTTATAGTACATTATTAAGAAGCTGAAACTAACTCCTTCAGATGAATAACAGTAATCAAGTATTAGCAACATATTATATATAATTTGATTTTTGACCTTACTAAAAATTCCACTAAGTACATGGAGTGAAGGATACAACAGTGACATTGACGAAACTATAAACAGGCCAAATAAGATAATTAAGTATTAAAATAGAAAGATATAGGAGAGATATAAGATAACAAGCCTTCATTCACAATATTGATAATCCTATCAACATATGGCTTGATCTGCATCATGATCTTAATAGTTTTAGAAAGTTTGTTACACTACATCTCTTTCTGGTCTGTGAGCCACAAGGTTTATGTTAACCTGCAATATAAGCTGAGGACTACTGATAGGAAGAAAAACAAAATGTGTATAGAGGGTGAGGCCTAATGAAAAACAAAACAAAACAAGACTTTCATATAGGCTGAGGCCTAATGAAAAAAAAATACAAGACTTTCATATAGACTGAGGCCTAATAAAAAAAAAATACAAGACTTTCATATAGACTGAGGCCTAATAAAAAAAAAATACAAGACTTTCATACAGGCTGAGGACTAGTGAGAAGAAGAAACGTGACTTTCACACAGGCTGAGGACTAGTGAGAAGAAGAAACGTGACTTTCACACAGGCTGAGGACTAGTGAGAAGAAGAAACGTGACTTTCACACAGGCTGAGGACTAGTGAGAAGAAGAAACGTGACTTTCACACAGGCTGAGGACTAGTGAGAAGAAGAAACGTGACTTTCACACAGGCTGAGGACTAGTGAGAAGAAGAAACGTGACTTTCACACAGGCTGAGGACTAGTGAGAAGAAGAAACGTGACTTTCACACAGGCTGAGGACTTGCGTGAGGAAGAAACATGACTTTCACACAGGCTGAGGACTAGTGAGAAGAAGAAACATGACTTTCACACAGGCTGAGGACTAGTGAGAAGAAGAAACATGACTTTCACACAGGCTGAGGACTTGTGAGAGGAAGAAACATGACTTTCACACAGGCTGAGGACTTGTGAGAGGAAGAAACATGACTTTCACACAGGCTGAGGACTTGTGAGAGGAAGAAACATGATTTTCACACAGGTTGAGGTCTAGTAAAGTTTCAAAGATTAACTACAGCACAACTAGAAGCAAAGGCAAAGTACTATGAAACATCATGGAATAACAGGAACATAGAAATACAATACTGCATCAGTTGAACTGGAATTTCTTGCAAATTGTATGAGAAGCACAACTGAATCTAATGCACTCACAGAACAAAATGTTTAACATCCACATGTTCAGAACAAATTTCAATAATAATCAAAACTGTACAAAAAACTCACTGTATGTGAATCCAAAGTAGGTAGCTCTAGTTTATCCCACAACACCAGCCACTTTTGTGGTAAGTGCCCAAGTTCTGTTTCAAGGGTAGGGATGACCTGAAATGGGAAAAAACACAATTCAAGAACACTATTTATGTATTTGTGAACATTACATACATTCAACTTCACATATTTGAGATTCTTTTCTACTCTTATTTTTCTAATGATCAGCAGGTACTAGAAACAAACAAAATCTAACACTGATCAGTTTATACAGGTGATGAATCCTGGATATACTATAATTTTAAGCACATTAAGTTCACAATTTATATTTGTTTTCAAAAACGTTTTAGTATGATATAACAGATATATAAAGGCTATACTTCAAACATGCATATGACTGATCTGAGAAAAGTGACAAGAGGTGAATACCATGAATGATTAAATAATGGAAGATAATGGAAGAAACAAAATTGAAATCCATACTTATGTCATACCCTTAAGCCTCATAGTGAAACTTAAAACACAATGCAAAGAAGTACCTGTAGTATAGTCATAAACATGCTAAAAAACTAAGTTAAACTAATACTAGACAACATGTAGAAGTTCATACAACATCGCTTGTGTTGTGTTGAGCTGGTAATTTGTAGGATGAGTTCTCATTTATTGAACACAGGTTCTAAATTAACTATTTACTTACATAAGCTTTTCAAAAGAAGAAATAAGAAAGAGACAAAATAACACTTTTCCTACAATGATTAAAATATTATGAGAAAATCTAATTCTAAGGGTCATGCAAGAGCCCCCAAACCCTCAAAATCAATTTACTGGTTGTGAATTATAAAATTCTTCAATGTCATTCAAGTTGTGGTTAATAACATCAACAGTGCAAGAAGTATTTCAAAAACCCCTGATATCAAGTTTTGTATAACAAGTTGGATAAATAATTAATAACCTTTTAGCTGGGGTTATATCATTATGTGGTTATCTATTAAAGTAAACTATTAGTTACTAAATCAAACAACAAAATTATCAATCTAATAACAATCAATCCTAAATCAGGAAATAATATAAAATACATATCATATTAGTATTTTATCCTCATATCAAATTGCTAAAAACAAATGAAGTCACTTAAAACAAGCTTTAAATTTATGTTAATCACTAGCCTGTTGTCTATATTACAAGAGAAACTCTTCAAATATTTGTTACAATCATGGGTCTCTACACAGAAGCTAAGAACATGGTAAATAAAAAAAGTAATTTTTTTTTAATCTATTTAAAGTTAGTTAAACTTGAGCTGTCTTAGACATAACTCATGTTACCAACATGTGTGAATGATAAAACCAATCTCCACACCTAGAAACATCAGATCCTAAAATGAAAGATATTTAATGCACAGCAAATATGGAAACTAAAAAATGAGAACTGATAGACAAACAGGGATGTGTTAGAAGGCTTGTTTGCTCAGCAGGAATTCAAAGGAAGCATTCAAGCAGTGTCAGATGATTTTGTTTTCCTGTTGTTAATGGAAACTGTTTGATAATTTTTTAATATTAATCATCCGTTAAAAATTATTTGCATGAAAAATTAGATGTTTTGTTTTATATATGCCCACAATTTAATGAAAAATTATTGTGTTTAAAACAAAACAAAAAAATACATCACCAGAATAACATTATACATAACAGCTACCTTCATGCACTGGAGCAAAGATCACATATGATAAAACCACATGGTTTAGTGGCTGAATTGTTTCAATAAATTGCATTAAAATTGTAGCATATCCAATACTACATAATTTAGAACTAATACAGAGTCGAGGTTTTAAGTCATCAAATGACATATATTATCTTGTTTTCTGTACAGAAAATTGTCAATTATCTTACATTACAAATAACAAGCTTCATTCCCATGATAAGCTTGGACAAATTTGTTTTGTTTTGAATAAGTAAAAAGCTACATAAAGGGCTATCTATGCTCTGACCATCACAAATATCAAAACGAACTTCCTGGCATTGTAAGTCTGCAGACATACTGCTGTGCCACAGTTACAAAACCAGAAAAATTGCGATGGTAATGGAACATTGTCTACTTTTTTCTATGTTATTATTCTATGTTCTTTGGTGAATACGTTTTCAGGTTTAGCCTATTAAAAGTCAGTACTATCATGACTTTGACATATTCAAAATGGTCACATGGTCAGTCAATTTGACCAAGCCCATGTTAAGAGTCAACCTAATTGGAATATTGATTTTTTAATAAAGTTATGTTTTATATAAGTCAGCTCAAGTTGTTTTATTTACCATAATATGGGTGTCCTTATAATGCAAGTACACTGTATGCAGCTGTATAAGAATCAAACATAGCATCAAGTATGTATACATGAACCACATGCATTTTAAATTTTAAAGTATAAAAACATGATTAATGTTCTATGTCATACATTTTTAAGCTACAAGTAAATGCTTTATTTCAGTTATATGAATTACTGTGGAATAATTATCTCCAATCCAATATAAACTAGTAATTATCAAGAGGTCACTAACATATATCATGCAAATTATTGCTCTCAAAGAGGTTTAAATATTTATTGAATATCTCAAACCTTTGAAGGTCAAAATCTACCATCTGTTTCAACCATGAAGATAACCAACACATAAATATGAATACAAATTTATAGTTCTGTGATACCTCTAACAGCTGACTAAACACATCTGGCTGAACAGTCTGAATGTTATTATAGCAAGCATTAACTATTCTGCGAGAGGTCTCATGAGAAATGCCATCAGCTGCTTCTGACTCTTCTTCCTTTTGCTTCTCCATGGCAATTGCTTCTAAGTCATATGGTGGGCCATGTGAAAGCTCTTCTTTAAGATAGTAATCCCAGATCTCCAAGTTGGAAATATTACAATATGGTCGTAAAACCTAACAATTTACAATTGAACAAAGCAGACAATAAAAAATACTTGCAGAACAAAGTTAACATTTCTTTCCACACAATTTAATTTGAAGCACAGATTAAAACAATAACTTTAAACATTTTCACAGCCAAGCATATTTCACATAATCAGTTGTACAACCTGAAGTAGTACTTAGCTAGACCATAATATTTATAACCTCAATCATCTGTTAACCATTGGACCTTATCAATTTAGTTATTGATTTTGTAACTATTATGATTTAGTTAAATACTGACCATGTCTCAGAGTATCAGTTGTTACACTTATCTGTTTACTATTTCTTTAACCTTAATAAATAGTTTGTTATTATTTTCTTTAACTTTGCTATATCATCATTATCAAATTGTTTTAACCTCATATTTCTATCTTATGTAACATTCTTTTCTTATGTATGTATTTCTTCCAGAACATCCTGATCATTTGTTATTGTCTAACGGACTTATTTCTGGTTAAAAAAAACAAGATGTACGCTTGAGACATCAGCAAGAGAAAAAAAAAAAAAAACTAAAGATTTTAAGGTAATTTACATCAAAAACTAAAATGTTTGAATGTAAGTAATCATTCTTATGATATAACAATAAAAAGTTTTACATTACATATTACTCCCAATAAAATGTTTGTACAAGTGAAACGAAACTCATCCAGCTGTGTTGGTAAAAGTTGCTAAATTTATTAAACAAATTGCAATAAATAACTTTGTTTTTCTTTATGATATTAATACTGGTTCATTGTAAAGGTGCCAGCTTTTAGGTTTTAGTGCTGCACAACTGTCAAAATGAAAGCTGTTACACTTGAATAATGACCAACTTTCAAGGTGACAAGGTTATAGTTTAGTACCAAAAAAACAGTTACGACGATATCGACTACACAACACATGTGTAGTCACTAATTATAAAATAACAGCTGTTGTGTACACCAATTTAGTGATGATTAGCTACTACCTTTATCAGTTCACTGCTGCCTTACCTCAGTCAGCTAAATTAGATTTCACTGTATCTCTAATTCTTTAATCTAATTTTATATGGTGTGTCACTCATTCTTTGTTAAAACAGAAATAATCCAATAGTTCATATCTTCGTATAGTAAATACATAATAGATAAATAAAATCATTTATAGAAATTAAATACTTTACCTATAAACATTATAAACAATACATATTAATTGTAAAATAGTTTATTTTAAAAATATTGGAAATACCAAAATTTATTTAGATTGTATAAAATAATATAAAATATTTTAACACTTACTTCATCTTCTTGAAAAGGAATGTAAACAAAGTTATAGAACATGGAAGATTTTGTCCACAGTTTGTCTATATACTCCCACAGTGAAAGACCAAGAACAGTTGAGGTACTGCTGTTAATGGTACCAGTCTTTCCAGAGAAACTTGTTTCATCATCTGATCCACTGTCTAGACCACGATATTTAGTTCCACGATCATCTGTTAACCACCCTGCCTCTTCCCTCTCACACTCACTATCCAAAAGAAATGTGCGAAAGCGACACGAGGCATAATGGTAGGCCATGAATTTCAGAAAGTACTGGTTGAACTCGAAAGACAATGGAAATTGCAAATGAATCTATAAGTGAAAGATGGAGATTACATTTTATGTAAGTCACAGTTATTGGTTGATACAAATTTTTAATCATTATAGTATGAAAAGAAATGTCTATTCTGAAAACAAACAAGAAAGGACAGACAGAAACATTAACTTCTTTCGTTATGGCTTAGAAGTATAATATTACATTGAAATAAATATTTTATCCCTCTATACATATCACAAAAGACATTATGTACAATGAAATAGTTTTTTCACAATGATTTAAACTATTTTCATTGGCAAATTCAACATATATTTCAAAATACCTACTTTTACAGAAACAAGTTTATATAGGAAGTTCAGACACTTTCATTCAACTTTATTCTTTTATTTCTGAAGACGAGATTTAAAGTTTTATAAAACTTGTTTATATATAAACTTCTCATTCCATAATAGTGGATCTTTACTTCATGTTAAACTACTTTACATAACATTGCATACTAACCTACTAATATAGTTTAAAGTGGTAAAAACTAACAGTTACCTCAATGTTAATTATTATGTATCCCCACAAAAATAAATTACAGCTCTACAAATAGCTTGCATGTACATATCATTTTGTAAGTTTTTTTTTCAAATTAAAAACAAATTCTTCTACAAACATTTATTATAGTAAAATAACTTAAATTACACACAACTTGCACCATATAACTCATATTTTATGAAGGGCCATACCATGCTAACTATAGAATATGGCCAATGAAAGACTTTCAAAACTTTCTTTTAGTTAGTCAATGATAGCTTACTGATATTACTATGCATGTACAAATAAATATCTTAACTGTTTTGTTGTTGTTTTTTTTACAAAGGTATGTTTTTTCTTTCTTGTGAACATTTCTAACAGTTACTTTAAACCAGCTTTTCTTTATCTCACTAGCTGTAAGTTACAATCTAAAACAACATTTACTGTCAAAATTATCACATTTCTTGGTTTATTTTATTTCACATGCTTTAGACAGCCCATCAACATGAACAAGATAGTCTATTTACCAAGGTTATTTTGAAAACTTCAAGGTTTTACTGCATGGTGATTGATTCATTAATTAACTTGAAAGCATTTTGATTCTAAATTCACAGCTGATATTCCCAAAAGTAACTGTCAGAATGACTAAATGGACTTAAAACCAGTTTTGAAAATTTATGAAAGTATTTAAAGAAAAGGTACTCTTTGCAAAGTTTAAAAAAATAATATCACAATAGCATAATGATGCACAAAAAAAGTTAAACATAAAAAAAATCCTAAACAGTTTTAACAGATCAAGTTTTTCATTCTCAAGAATGGTTTTTTTAAGCTTCACTAATTTTTTTTACTCTTTTAGGCTGATGTAACATTTTTTCCTTCTGTGTAGAGACGTTAATTATAAGCATAAAAAATATAATTACAAGTTAAACTTGCCTGATGAACAACATCCAGAAACTGTAAGAATACAGGTATGTATCCACTGGCCAAAGTAGCAGTAGTATGGTTGCCTCTATGACTGAAACGATGACCAAATGCTAGCCATTCCTTCTCAATCAGGGTACGAAATCCTTCAAAGGTACGATAATAAGGATCAAGACACAGTTGAGCAATAGATGATACCTATGAGCAAAAACAAAGGTCTGTGAAATATACATAAGCAAAATAAACAGAAAATAGCACATTGTAAAACATTAGAATGTCATTCTGTAATCTGTGAATCCTTTAACTTTATGGAAAGCTTAATTAACTTTTGGATATTGACAGACTAATAACAAATAAATAAAACTCAACTAATTCTTAATATGATTAAATCAACTGTAATTAAAATATATTTTGCATTCGCATAATTATTGACAAAAAAAAACAATGTAAGAAAGTCTAAAAATTGGATAACCAATAAACTTAATATTTTTGATGTGTGAATATGTACGAGATAAATGCATTGGAAAACTGAAATTAAAGCATAAAAGGAGTTTGTGATGGAGATAGCTTGTAACAAAGAAAATTAAAAAACGTATCATGTAAAAACAAGTTTACATCAAATAACAACTGGGAAAAAAAATATATATATATACACACACCTGAGAAGTGAAATCCCACCCATCTTCTAGACAAATCATCACTGATGAGCCTTGAACATCCATCAAATCCACCACAACCCCAGAGAGTTGTAGGATGGTTTGGAGCTGATCATGATTATATAACAAACACCATTATAAACTAACACTGTATTTATATACAGTTCTTCATAATTAACTATTTTACAGATTTGATTCTCCATAGCCGTAAAATTTCATGTAAAGATTAAAACATCAAACTATCTTTTGCTAGTGATCCTGCGTGCTAACTTCTTAAGCAGACACATTATCACTGCATATTATTAACAAATAAATGCAAATTAAAATTAAGCTATTTAATAATAATGTGTATAATTACTAAAAAGAAGTTGAAGTTACAATATTTTATTTCAATCATGGGATAAAACTATGCTTAATTATTTCATATTCTAACTTGTGAATTATTGCAAGGTATCACAGCACAAAAAAACTACTCAAAAGGCAAATTTATTTTAACTAAATTAATTATTTTACAAATTTAACTTCTTACATAATAAAAATAGGTATTAAGTATATGTTCACTAAACAATATTGTTGTTGATTTGTTATTAAGCACAAGGCTACACAAAGAGCTATCTGTGCTCTGCACACCACAGGTATTAAAACCTGGTTTCTAGCAGTACAAGTCTCCATATATACCACTAGGGGGCTCAATGAACAACATACAGTTTTAAGAAGCAACAAAATTAAAAAATGAAAAGTCTAACTAAGTAATAATAATACATAAAACATTTGATATTTCAGTATAATATTATTTGCTATTTTTACCTAAGACAGAGCTATTCAACAGAATATAACACTCAGTATTGTTGAGAAAACCCACTTGTAGAGAAATATATATGTAAAAACGGCTCGTTTGGGTTGAGATTTTTTTTTAACGTAGAGGAGTGAACAACATTTCGACCTTCTTTGGTCATCGTCAGGTTCAAAACCAATGACCAAAGATGGTCGAAACGTTGTTCACTCCTCTACGTAAAAAAAAAACAAATTCTTAACCCAAATGAGCCGTTTTTACAAGTATATAACACTGTACTTACTATGTCATTATATCATTTTCAAATACAGAAAAAAAAGTTATTTTTTATGTTTTTTATTTTACTAATCAAAGTACCATTTACAAACCGTAAACTCTTTAACCCTGAAACGCCCAGTAGTGTTGATTCAAAGCACTTACCATATAGTTAATTTTATTCCACTGAAAGAGATTACTCTACAAAATAGTTTGACACTTTATAAATACTTCCTACAGAGTACATAGCTTCTATAAATAAAATATTATGTGATTTTTTTAAAATTACCAGCCCATGAAAATTCAAAAACTTTTTGTGTGATAATTTTTTTAAAAAAGTAACACTTAAATGATGAAATTTTTTAAGTATGAAAAAGTTTAGCCAAACTGTGGAAGTCCAAATCAATATAAACATTTTGCTCCTGTCACCACATAATTATTATACAGCTATTTATTTCACCTTTTAAAATGTAGAAAAATATAGCTGATACAATAAAAAAAAGGTTCAATTTTGGTATTTGTTCTACCAATGTACTTCACCAGATGTTGCTTCCTGGTCCTCTTTCTAATGTTTAATAATACTCTGAATCATTTCTTATTGATCTAGCCATCTTTCAGACAATTTTATATAATTTGATAACTTGAACCACTATAATAAGTATCTTGTAAATTTGGCTTTATCTAAGTGAAAAAGAGCTTAACAGAAGTTTTGTATAAATTTAAACTGAAACAAAAATTATCACATTATAGCTCATGGCTTTCTTGTTTGTCTAATCTATTCTTCATAATAATTTTGTTTTGATTTTTGTAACAATTTGAAAGGTAATCATCTCACTGAACTATTTCATAAAGGTTAAAAACATACCTAGAGTTATAATTTCCATTTCTAATAGCTGAAAGTTGTTACAAGTATTAAAAAAATCTTTAGCGATTACTTACTCTCTTATGATTTTAAAATGCACTTTATCCCAAGACATTCTTGTGATCTATCAACGTTTATAATAAGTCACAAATAATAAAATTTGAAATTGTCCAAAAATATTTTATTTTTATAAATAAACTTATTATTTATTTTTAGAAATGCCAATTTATAAGATGAAATACATTTTCTATTACCTGGTTCAACCACTCTGAATTCTCTATGCTTCTATAGAAATTTATGTCAGGATCTGTAATAGGGTCACTTGGGATGCATGCACGCATCAACTTCTTGAAACTAGTTTTGATCTGACGCACATCAGTGAAGTCCACAGGAACAAAGTCACAATTGGGGTAGGACTCAGGTTTTATACCCTATTTATTTCAAAAGAAAATTCATAAAAAAATTGATGTGTATGGTGCAGGTATTTTAGCAAGTATTAGAGTTTTGATGTATGTGTGATATAGCTATGTCAGTAAGTATTGGTGTATATAATACTTTGGTGGGTGTAATGCTTCTTAGTGTACACACATTTAGAACAAATAAAATACTATATTAGATAATTAAATACCATTTTTATCAAAATCCTGAAATATAACTACTACTATTATGTCTAAAGTCAGTGAAATCTATTATAAATTTTAGGAATTTTCTAACCCTTATAATGCTGCTGGCAAAACACTGTACACTTAATTAAATAGCTCCAGTGTACTTAGTATTTTAAACCAAAGTAAATTATTGACACACCATGTTATTTATACACGCAAAGTAAAAAGTAACATAAAATGAGAACCAATGCTTGCCTTGATCTGAGCTTTTTCTCCCAAGACATATAGTGCCACTCGGTGAAATGTGTGAATACTTCCTTCTAATCCATCAGTGAAATCAGAGGTGTGCGTTGTGCGATAACCCATTTCTGAACCCAAATTAGTGAAAGACCCTTGTCTCCTTCCCTTAAGGCTGCCCCATCGTGATTCTGTGAAGATTAAAATTTCAGTCATAACCTTACTCTGTGAAAAATAATGGAATGACTAAAGTATAAAGTATAAAGACTAAAGTATATGATTTGAGCAAAAACAAGTACTCTGCTCAGAAGTACTCTACACAAATTGCCTAACTTAAAAATAATTTTCTTATTCTTTATCACAAATATATTTATCTAAAGTTCTGAATAAATAAAAATATTCTATGCAAGATGTACCCAAGTGCATACAGTTATGACAGAAAGTGTTCGTACCCCTGCGTCATGATTAGTTTTTTCCTCATAACTTAAAAAGTATCACGATTAAGATAATGAAAGTCTAGTATATTATAAATATTATATTAACACACATCTACATAAATTTTTATGTAAACGTAAAGACAAATAAACTGTTTATAAACAAATAACAGAACATAGGAGGGGCAGAAAGTCTTCATGCGTCTACTTTAATGGTCAGTTGTGTAGCCTTTCAGGTGAATTACTTGGCGCAATCTCTCCTCATAGCCCTCCACGATCGTTTGACAGTACTTGACTGGTATTTTCTTCCATTCTTCTTTACAGAAGGCCTCTAACTCTTGCACATTTTTCAGATGACGCTGATGAACCCTGGTCTTGAAACTCGTGCCAAACGTTCTCAATTGGGTTGAGATCGGGTGACTGCAATGGCTACTCCAGAACGCTTATATGGTTCCTTTGTAACCAGGATTGCACATATTTCAATGTGTGCTTAGGATCATTGTCGTGCTGGAAGATTCAATGCTGCCCAAGCCGCAAGTTCCAAGCATCGTTCTTGATATAAGTGCCTAATATATCAACATACTCTTCTTTTTTCATGATTCCGTTGACGGGGTGAAGGCTGCCTACACCAGAATAGCTGAAGGAACCCCATAGCGTGATCGAGCCACCTCCGTGTTTAATTGTAGTGTTGATGTTCTTTGGAAAATTTCGTTCCCCCTTCTTACAGAAAGTATAGCGAATATCACTGTGGCTGAAAAGCTCGATTTTAGTCTCGTCTGACCAAAGAATACTCTTCCAAGAGGTAAAGGGTTTATCTACATGCTTTCTTGCAGACCTCAATCATGCTTCTAAATGTGCAGGCTTTTAAATATGGAGTTCTACGAGGATGGCATGCTTTGAACCCAGAAAAGCATAACACGTTCGTAACTATGGAGGTGCTTACTTCAACCCCAATTTCCTTTACCAGTTTCTGTATGTCATTATGTGTTAAGTGAGGGTTCCTACTAACTTCTCTGAGAACCTTCCTCTTGGTTCTCTCTGGAATTTTGGTGGGGCGTCAAACGAGGGAGGTTAGCAATTGATCCTGTAAGCTTAAACTTGGCAATTATGCTTTGAACAGTAGAGTTCGGCACATTAAGTTGTGTAGAAATACCGGAGAGACACACACGAGACTTGTATTTTACAGTAATTCAGTTTTTTAAATCACCAGACATTTGTGTTTCCTGTTTGCCATGATGACTAACCAGATAATGATGGAGACGGCACTAAATTGCTGGAAGTAAATATTTCGCTGGCTAAATTCCAATAATTATGAACCCAGTGTCTAGTTCTAGAATGGTATAATGTAGTTTATTTACCAAACTAAACAAAATGTTTGCAGGAATATCAGTTTTTTCACACGTTCTGAACTGTACAAACACTTTCTGCTCCTCCTATTTTTGGTTATTTGTTTATAAACAGTTTATTTGTTATATAATTTACATAAAAATTTATGTAGATGTGTGTTAGTATAATATTTATAATATATTACACTTCTATAAGCTTAATCATGATACTTAAGTTACAAGCAAAATACCACTCGGGAAGCAGGGGTACAAACACTTTCTGTCATAACTGTAACTAAGTGAATCAAACAAATAGTTCAATTTTTCTCTGCTTACTATTTCTAGAGGCATACACAAATAATACTGCAAGCTAGATATGATAGGCATGATACACAAAACTTTACATCTGACAGTTCTGTTTTGGTGCTTCATTAAATCTATGCAGATTAATCCTTGTGACATGTTCTTGAGATAAAGACTGAGAACATGAAGACTACTGAAGTGATCATTTGATAGAATGGCCATAAAGATTTTTTTATAGTTTGCCTATTACTCATAATTTAGACTATCTATTATTAATTGCAACTGTTATTTTGAATTTATGTGGTAGTATCTTCTAATAAAAATGATTACATAAATATTAATTGTAGAAATTATCTTTACATGTTGACCAGTACAAAATAATTACAAATATATCTTACATGCACAACTCTTATAGCAATAACTTTAACATAGGAGAACTGCAGTTATAAAGGTTTTACATTTAAAGTAACTTAATATTCTATATACAGAAAAACTGTTTTAGCAATGCCTCAAAAAAGGTATGTTTAAGAGCAAAGCAAATATAAGTGAATCCATCATATACCTCATGTATAATAGATGTAATCATCAAGTTTCAAGCTATCCTTAATTTTTAAGCATGTATCAAAACTAATTATCCAGCAAAACAACATTTCAAATTAAACAAAAAATAATTATAAAATAAAATCTTATTTAAAGGATTTTGAAGACAGATGTTAAATCATGTTCTGGTACATTTCTAGAGACCTGCACTCCTGAAACTCATGACAAGTATGTGAAAATATAACAGAACAATAACATAAAATGCTAAAATAGTTAAAAATCTTCCAATTTCTTTAACAAATGAAAAATATAGATTTCATAAAAATTTCTGCATGATGTTAAAATTCTAAAATAAAACATATTTTAAACTAACGTCTTCCACTTTTGCCACTAGATGATCGCAAGGTGTTCACTGCCTTCTGCAAAGGGTTAGCACGTTTTGCTAACTCAGGGGTTAATGTTGGGAAATTGTCAAGACCACTGGAACTCAGCAATAAAGAAGTGATACTAAGTGTGGAATCATTAAATCCCAGTCTACTTCCTTGAACAATTGGTGTACAATCAACAATGGTTGAAATAAATTTCTCTTGTTCAATGTGTGTAGATGTTTCACTTGATGTACCTATTTCAAAGAAAAACAAAGAAATTTTGAACACCTTTAGTAAGTACTGGTTCATATGTTTGTTTATTTAAATACTTAATATTAACTTAAATTATCCTTTTATAGACAAATAAATGGACACATGAAACAATATTTTAAAATAAATTTATTTAGAGATAAAATTCTTATTCTAAGCTTGAATGATCATTTTCTGGTAAAATTGCAAGTTCAATGTCTTTACAATGTCTAGCATTTCAAAAATAACTTACAGTTAAGAACTTTAGATATTCTTCTCATGTTTGTTGGTTAAAATACTTCTGGAGTACTATTTCAGTTGAAGTACAATTTCAATGTATAATGCTTCATTATAATAAATTCAATAATTTTTTAACTAGTCTGTAAATTCTTATCTGTATGTTTATAACATTTCTATCATTGTTATCCCTATTATTTGATTCTTCCTTAACTTGTAATCTAGTACATAGAGCTATTAAATAAAATAAACAAAACATTAACCAACTCACATGAAGAGTAAGATACATAAATAATAAAATGTTCTGCCCAGTGGGTACAATTCTCAATCGTAGTTTGTTTTATCCTGATACCAATTCTCAAACATAGTTTGTTTTATCTTAATAACATGTAATTTGCAAGATGTCACAGAGTAAACATTTAACAATATAATTTTAATTCAGCATTTTGCACTCATACGACAAAACGTTCACAATTTTTCAATCAAAACTGGAAGTATTTGATGCATAACGAAGTACAACAAAACAAAGAAACAAATTTAATACCAAATTTAATTTTTATTTGTCACCTTTAATTTCTGTATTATTTTATGTTTTTTAACTTCTTACAACTTATTAGCACTACTAAATTTTTGTTCTCTAAACTGACCAATATTGCTATTACTATTAATACCACATTAAATAAATGTCTGTTGAAAATATTGTGTTAAACAAAATAATCAAAGAGTCAAATATTTTAGTAGAACACTTTGGTGTTAAATATGGGAAGGAATACTTCCTAAAAAGTGAGAAAGAAGTCATCAAATACAAACAGCAATAACTAATATTTATATAAAAAAAAGGACAAATAAACTAAGCATACAGGATTCGTTAAAATCTCAAACTTTTTTTCTCAGTTACTTTAACCATTGACTGTGGTTGTTCTAAACATGTTCAGAATTGTACAGTATATGGCACAGTCACATTCAACTGCTAGAGGCAGACTGTACCCCATACAGCAAATCAGTAGTCAGTAGTTTAATGCTGCAAAACTTTGTTCGTTGACATTAATTACCTTGATAAGAAACTACAATTTTGAACTACTTTATTCTTAAGCAGTATCTGACAGTTTCAGTTTCTATTAATTAAACTATTTTACACAAGGAAACAATAAAACTATCCAAATCAAACCCAAAATGTTGGTTGAAAGATAATTCATTTAATTTCTAGGTTCATGGAAGATAAATGATAATGAAACTACCTGAAGAACCTTGTGGCCCTTTCAATATACCAATAACTCCTTTGCCAAGAAAACTGCTACCACGTAAAAGAAGAGCCTTTTTCTGTGGATGACACCACGTGATCACTGGAAATCTAACATTAGAAAAACAAAGCAACACATCATATGTTGAATATACCACAGAAACATAATACATACAAATTATATATGTAAAAACTGCTGGTAAGAGTAAAGAAGGCATTAGGAGAGGAGCAAACAATGTTTCGACCTTCTTCGGTCATCGTCAGATTCACAAAGAAAGAACTGGTTACTGACTGGTAGCTGATCACATGTTTGAAGGCGGTTGTGTAATTGAGAGTAAAAATGTAGAGGGCGTGCTTAGATGTTTGATTATATTTATTAATATAGGTATAAAGGTGTTCCTTTGTATTCGTTTATTTTGGGCTTGAGTTGTTGTATAAGCAGAGCTTCTTTAATTTCGCATTTGTTTTTGTTTGTTTCTTTATTTAGTATTTGAGTGTTTTCTATGGTTATGTTGTGTTTATTTGATTTGCAAATAAATTTAAATATATAATTTTCTCTACAAGCGAGTTTTCTCATCATCACAGATTATAATATATACAAATCCTATGTACAATATACTACACAAAAAAAAACATAATACTACTATCCAGTATCAAGTACCAGCATTAGGTTTATGACTGTAAAGGATCCAAGTATCTAAACATGTGGCAACAGTTCTGACAACAGAGAAGTATATTATACTACAAGTAATTTATATATGTATATCATACAAAGTGTTACACACTTTGAAAACAAATTTTATCAATAACATGCTCTTTAAACTATTTTGATCTCAGAAAGAAAATCATGTATCCACAGCAACTGGTTACGTGGATAAGCCATACATGTAAATATGTGTCCAAACTTGTTTACAAACCAAATGAGTGGTGCTAATGTGAGGAGACATATAAAGAACAAACTGAAATTACAATGTGGCAATCTTAGGTGCTACTATGCAACCAAACACTTTCCACTCAGCTCTCACTATATCATAATAATGAAGCATTGAATAAAGTTCTTTGTGACAGTAGAGCAAAATACTTTTACATTAACTATTGTTGAAATTGTATAGAAAACTAAAGTGTTAGAAGTGCCGCTTTCAGTTATATTTATTAGAAAAGCCATGCTTAGAACTGTGATTCTGGTTGACCTGACACCTTGAAAAGGAGTTTGATTATGATTTATTTATTTATTTGTTATTGTAATGACATTTCTTTAATTATTACAAGAAGTTGTTCACTATGTATGTTTACGATCAGTACAGTCACAGAACTGTGATTACACAGGTTGACAGTAGTCATTATCTTACTGAACTCAGTTGAAGTGTAGCACTTTGCAAGTACAAATGATATCTAAAAACTGACCCCTTCTGAAGTTCACCTATTCTGAGGTTATAAGAGTACATTTAAACATGACGTTATAGCATTTCAAAGATATAAATAGTTGTACTGTTGAATCACATCAGTTAACATAACATAATAATGTAATGTTTAGGGACAACAAAAGACTAACTGGTCGATCGTAGCTGTCCCAAACTCTAAACTATTATAAATAATATATATATATTAAATCCAATCCTTATTGTTAACATAGTTAAAGCTTTATCTTAAAATCACTTAAAATTACTGCCTACACAATATCCAAAAACAATTACCCTGTTAAAAAATAACTGTTTCCACTGAAGATGATTCCTACCTTGCTCAAATTTACATTTGTGTCTTCTGGTATTCTTACCAGTTAGTCTGAAAACATATGATGCATCAACATCATCAATTCCTCTTTACAATTTCAAATATCTCAATCAGATTCCCTACAACTCTTCTTTCTCTTCAAGAAAAGCAATCTCAAAATTCTTATTCTCTCCTAATATGACAACCCCTTTACTCCCGGCACAATTCTATTAGCCATCCTCTGAACCTTTTCTAACAATTTAATGTGCTTCCTAAGGTTAAATGCCCAAGATTGAACACAGTTCTCCAAATATGGCCTAGCCAGTGTTCTATACAATGAAATTATAACCTCTTTAGACTTGTATTCAGCATTCTTGTAGATAAAATCTAAAACCCTATTTCCTCTCAGTAGTAAATGGCTCATATATCCAATCCTTAACCCCCTTCAAACCATTGGGGAAATATTATTTAGTGAAAGAACCTTATCATTCTTTAAACTTCCAAATTTTTTTCTGAACCACCTCAGAATTAATGCAGTCATTTTGTTCAGTTTAATTTCCACCTATCAAGTGTTCAAGATGTGGAATATTGTTAAATCTTCATAGGTAAAAACTGAAGAAAAAGCAGACTTTAGTAACAAAACTACCTCATAATCATCTGATACAAACCTTCCTTTATCATCTAACCCAATGCTAACATTCTGTTTACCTTTAAAGTACCTGAAAGAAATCCTTACTGTTAAGTTTTACATTTTCAGCTTATCTATTTTCATAAAAGCTTTCTGATGTCCTAAATTCCTGTTTAAGCAACTTTTTATAATCTTATAAATCTCCCATAATACCAGTCAACTTAAATTTCTTGCATTTGTGATATTTTTTTTAAATTTTATATCTAACCTCTGAGAGTCAATCTGATTTTTTATTTACAGCCACCCATTTCTTTTTATAAGGAATACACAGAACTTCCACATTTAAAATTTTATGTTTTGAAATTTTCCACTTCAAATCAGTGTCTTCAAATAAATCAGCTGCTAATTCACAGTTGCATATCTTCAATTTTTTTCTGAAATTTGTAACCAAATTAACATTTCTTATTTCCACATGCATCAAAATATCAAACCTAATACAGCAGTGATCACTTACACATGTCCCCCCAATTTCCACCCCTCAACCATTTCTATATTAGAAGTTAAACTAAATTTTAAATGGCATTGTTTCAAGCAGGTTCCTTAACAATCAGTGAATGAAACCATCTTTAACAGTTTACAAAAAATTTCCCTCGTGGTTTGACTTTAGCATTTCCCAGTCTGTATGCCTGAAATTAAAATCACCTATAATTATTACCTCATTCAGAACTGAAATCTTAATTTCACTGTAAAGTTTCTCACTAATATCTGGTGATCTGTAACAATTTCCACTAAAAACCTTTTCCATTTATATCCACTTATAGAAACCCATATAGATTCAATTTCCTTGATATCTTTGATATCCTCAATTTCAACAGGATGTAACACTTTTTATGAAACCACTCCTCCTCTTTCATTAGTACTCTAATCCTATTAAATAACCTACAAATTTCTATCATCAAAAACAACTACATTTAACCATATTTCATTTATTTCCATTACATCAAAAGCCTTCATTCTCACCAGTGCTCTAAAGTAATCTATTTTATATATTTATTTCTTACTAGCTGGAATACCCATCATTCCCTGGAAGAATGTTATGCAATTTCAAGATTACCTTAGAACATGAAAGTTGCTTCCCTTACATGTAATAGCAAGAAACACCCACAAAAATTGCATGTATCTCTGCATGGAATCAATGAACCTTCACACAACATATGGTGAAGATCCATCTACAGGGAGGTGAAGTAGTGGCAATTAAATGTTAATGAAAAACCACAAAACTGAAAATTTGTATATTTCTTCCCATGAACATATTGAACATCCAGACCTAAATTGGTCAAGATCCATCCACACCCTGTGAAGCAGTTACATGGACATATCACATTTATATTTATAAAAATACTTTTAGCATTACAAAGAGTAATAATTAATATTATCCCTAGAACTAATTATATACTTATTTCTTATGCAAACATTTCTCTACATCTTATTTTTCTTGACATTTAGTTTACCTTGGCCCTCACTGCTGTTTGGTCGTAGTTTAAGTCTTCCCTTACAGCTGAGTTAATAGCCCATGCAAACAAGTCAGACCCTATCCTATATAAATGTAAACTACCCATTCAAGAAAAGCTGCCTTCTCCTACTGATCAGATCCCACAAGTCCAACTAGCTCATCTTTTTCTACATATTAACCTAAGCCTAGCATTTAGCCCTAGTGACTTACTCATAATTTCATCCTAATAATTCTCAGCAATATCCCTGACACAATTAAAATATACTCTTTTTCTTTAATTGCCTTTATCAACCCCTTGCACTTACTGAATAGCTCCTCTAACCTACCTTTCCCTATATTATTAGTCCTTATGTGGCCATCTGCATCATTCTTAGCCCCTTTATTATGTAATAAACCTTTTACTCTACCAATTATATCCTCCACCTGTACCCATGGGTAGCACAATCAAATTTTCTCTTTACTTATCCCATAGATGATCCTATGCACATAACCTGTCAAAGAATCACCTTTAACTATAACCTTCTAAAGTTCATAATCCATATCCTTCTCTGATTCTTTTGTTTTCCTTCCCTCTAGTAGTTCCTCATCTGCAGAAGCTAAAAGCTGAAATCTGTTGCTCAACAAAATAGGTTCATTACAATTACATCCACTACATTTAGTTTTAACCCTAACAGTATTCTAACTTGCAATTTCAACATCTAAAAACAGACTACTTCATAAGTCGTTATCATTAAAACACAACAAATGCAGTAAACAAAACTAAACAACTGGTACCAGAAGTGGTTCAAAAATGCAAATACAGTAAACTTGCCTAAAAACTGAATAATAGTTATGGATTTAGGCCTAAAAAGTAACAAAACTATTCTTCTAAGCTTTTCCCATAAAACATAGCTAAATGGAAAATCAACTGTTGAAAACTGTAATAGTAGTACCATTTATGTATCAAATGAAAGTATTTCACCACATTGGATGAATCACACTTCCCTTTAAGTGTCTGAAAACAAATTATTGTTATTCATCATCATCCTGCTGGCAATATAACATTTCCAAAATAACACAGCATACATCTTTTGTTTTCAAATTTTGGGTGGGGGGGATTACTGTGATTATAATTCACAGCTGAAAAGCATGTTAAACATTTTGAGATTCGAGAAAAACTTTAAAACTGTTCTGTATACTGTCCTATTAGCATGTTCATGTCACTATTCTACAATAAATATACCATAGTTGTAAAAAGAATGTGTCAATAACGTACAACTATCGAGACAGAGCAACTAGTCATACATCCAAGTCAACATGGCCAGTTCCTCAGCATGTTGCAAGTACAAATGGGAATTCGTACAATACAATTTTGTAGATATCTTCCATGATCCTTTGTCTTTAAACGACTAAAACAAATCTTCAAACACATTCAACCATGCACAATTAATTGACTTTGGAAATATACAAGGGGAGGAGACAGCATTGACTAAGTAAATTATGCATGTGTTTGTGTGTGTTTTCTTATAGCAAAGCCATATCAGGCTATCTGCTGAGCCAACCGAGGGGAATTGAACCCGATTTTAGCATTGTAAGTACATAAACTTATTACTGTACCAGCAGCAGGAGGCAAGTAAATTATGCAAGTGCATCCAACAGGCTAAATACGGAGGTAAGGGGGGGGGGGGAATCAGGAGGGCCTTTTGATTTGGATTGCCTGTAGGAATCCATTATTAAACTTATTACAGACTTGAAAACAACTGACACTGGGACTGTTAACAAGACAAATGTTACCCAAGTGAAATAATTTTTCACATCAGATGTTTTGAATTTCCAATAACATTTTACAAGATGCTGATAATCGTGCTTTCTTTAATCTGCAGACAAAAACTCTTCTAAACAGTGGTTAAAATTCTCACATAGTTTTATCTTCACAAAATTAGGGATAACAGTACAAACATTATCCATAATTTACAGATAAAAACTACTAAAGTCATTTTAAACTCAAAATATAAATAACTAAATGACTTCCACAAACAAAAAAATGAATTTAGACCATGAACTGACCTGCCTCATTCTACCAAACATTTATGAACTCGCACAATGCAACATCAATCAAATTAACAGTAAGAATGACAATGAAAAGAAGATCCTCTACAACAAAAAACTAGATAAACTAAGGTGCTAACAACAAAAAAGTTGCCAACACAACAACTCAACCAACCTTGTAATTAACAGATCCAACTGACAATTAAGCAATGAAGAGATACATCTGCTCAAGAAAGAACAACTTCACAGGAACATCAAGAAATATTCCATCAGTCAAAATGAAAGCCTGGCTGGAAGACCAAGTTAGAAGACTCGTGATCCATTCCACACAAACTGAAAACACCAACAAAACAATGGAAAACAACCACCAGGAAAAAGACAACCAACAACTTATCTTTCCAGGTATAACTGAAAACATCTGTTTCCCCGAAACACCTTAAATCAGTATTTGAAACAAATTTTTCAAGTACTTTTCATGTAAAACCATCAATATAATTTCACAGAAAACTGCAAAATCTCACACAAAAATATATTAAATCGATAAACGACCTAAAACAAGACAACAAAATTCTGAAAGCAGATAAAGGAAATGCTATAGTTATAATGAACACAATTGAATACATTAAAAAAATGAACATCTTACCAAATACAAACAAATTTGAACTTATACACATAAATCCAACAAAAACACATGAAAACCAATTAAACAAAATATAACAAGAAATGAAAAAAACCAACAGAATCTCAGAACACCTATGCACGACTGACCCATGCACACCACAACTACATGGTACCCCCAAACCTGATTGTCCATTGTGACCCATAATGTCGACAAATGAATCATTTAACTACAACCTCAATAAATACATAGCGTGGGCATTTTCTAAATGTGTAACATCAGTCAACTCCTTTTTTCAAAGACTCAACTTTAAATCTATTCTTAATCAACTTAATCATAAAACCTTAATGGCCAGTATTGATGTAATCCCCCTCTTCACTCAAGTCCCAACAACTGAAGCCTACAAGATAACTTTAGAACTTTATATCCAAGATCCCAACCCATTGATACACATCCCCAGTAACCAATTAGCAACCTTTATAGAATTCACTACCATGAAATCTAACTTGTTCAATGGCCAAAACTACCTACAAGTAAATGGCCAAAATATGGGGAATCTCATGTCACTAATTCTTGCCAAAATTTTTATGACACATTGAATCTCAAGCAATCAATTCAGCCTTACACCCATCACTATACTAGTACAGGTATGCTGATGATACAATTGCTGGATTCATATCTACAGAACACACACTTAATTTTTTCAATAACATTAACTCTATACACCCCAATATTAAATTAATTTCACTTACAAATAGGAAAAAAAATTTATTCAAAAACTAAAGTCCATACTATGTAAAAACTACACTAACAAACAGAACATCAACATAATTTATAAAATACAATGCAACAACTGCGATGACTTCTATATTGTAGAAACAAGCTGAAAAATGGAAACCAGATTCAAAGAACATAAAAAATACCTTCACACATTTTTGAACACTGCAAATAAAATAAACACAACATAGAAAACATCCAGATACTAAGTAGGGAAACAAATATAAACAAATGCAAAATCAAAGCCCTACTTATACAGCAACTAAAACCAAAATTAAACTAATATAAAGGAACACCTTTATACCTATACCAATTAATAACCTGACATCCAACTGCAACAACCCGTACAGTATTATGCCCATTTACATTCTCATCTCTAAAACATGCTTGGTAATGATCAGTTGAAAACTCTCTTTGTTAACCTGAAGACAAACTAAGAAGGTAGAAATGTTGTTCTCTGCCTTATTTTGATAAAAGTGTTAATACCCACACCAGACCTCATGAGATACACATATAAACACAACATTATTTTCCTGTGTACATATCTACCTAAATAAAAATGAGTAAAAAAAAAGTTCAAACAAATACATAAACACAAGAATTATAATTAAATTGTGAAAAGGCTTGGTTAAAGGGTCTCAAATATTTCTGTGGCCTCAGCTTCATTTGCCCTCAGAGGACTTGGCTTCCTACATTGACAATTACATTGCAGAACAATATTCCATAACTAGATCCATGACAAAGAATATAGTAAGTAGCAACAAAAGGGCTATGAGACTGGAGCATTTATTTTTGTATTATTATTATAGATTGTGAATATTCTTCCTGTATAATATATATCATTATTAATTTTTGTTATTACACATTAGATAAATTGAGGTGGACATAATAAGAAGAAAATATTTATTTCATAAGCCATATGTCATGGTAATTATATTTATTGATAAACTGACAAAACTACAATAATTAAAGTTCATGTTGTATTGCATTCTTAAGATTAATATATATCTACAGAAAATATAAATGCAAGTATAGTTAAAATAACTCAAGTTTCCACTTAAGTAAAAGTCCTATAACTGTTAAATGCAATCATTTAAAATCATAGTGACAGCCACCATGTCGTCTTTCATGTAATAAATGTTGAATACAATTACGAAAACATAATTTCACACTGTATGAGTTCCTGTTATAGTGTCACCACAGCCTTTAGCTCACAAAATTCTCATTATTACCCTCTGTGTAAGAGTAGAAACCTTTAGCTGTCATGAAAATTTTCCTGAAAAATACACTCACCTGTAGTGTTTATAACATCGAGAAAATTTCCGAATACTGTCATCACTTACAGTTGCTGGAACTGCAACAAGTGCAGGGTAACTGTAAGTAAAAAATTTATTTTTAACTACAAAACAAATGAAAAAAATACATTAATGTTTCGATGAATCTGATTCACAAAAATCATTTTAAGAAAAATGATGGGCAAAGAAGTATCAAATATATTCAATAAAAAATTCTCACACTGGCAAATTACAAAAATGTACACCTTTAATACCAAATACACAAGTATAAACGAGTACATTATTGCTCAGAAATTTATATACGTACTGTGGATTCAAACCAAAATCTAACTTAATATTTTCAGAATACATTTTTGACTTAAATGTCTTTCTTGTGGTATTGATATAAGCCAACACAATTTTTATAATAAAAAAAAACACATAAAAAAAGCAAAGTTCAAACATCATGTAATAAAGAAAGAACAGATGAAGCACAAAGGAATAATTGACAAAAGAGAAGGAAAGAGAAGTAAAAGAAAACAAACAACAAAGATATATGTTGGACTCACAAGATGATTAGGAACCAGGAATAACAACACAGAACAGTTGAAGAACATCGGGGACAGTGAGAAATAGAAAGTCATGGTTACCAATGCCTGCACATCCAGGTATGACATTGCAGAAGAAAAAATTCTTCTTGTGATATAGAAATATTCAAAATTAGGTAGTTATTCAACTCGTGTAAAATATAAAATACTAGTGACAGTACTAGAGTTAATACAATACTGTCACTAGAGTTAATGTAATGCCAGAACTTAGAAAAAGTTTGCAAATAAAATTAATAAAACAAAGTTAATAATTATATTGACACTTCAATATATACATGTAACAAATAAATATAATTGCACTAAGATAAAACACAAAAGTACAAGAATGCTTAGAATCATTATATATGGAAAGAATATCCACATTTTGTTCATTGATTAATTGAATGAAACAATGGCCATCTTCCTTCTTAATGATTTTATCACTTTTTGTGTAATTACATCAAATAATTAGTACCATAAAAACAGGATTGGAAACAAAAACTTAGATTCTTTAACTAATGTCATTCTATGAAAAGAGAATGATGCACAGAAAGACAGAATTAAAAAAACAGTTACAAATCAAATACACTACAAGTATGGGACATCATTGAAAAGTGCAAAGAAAATTAATTGTGACTTGAGCAATCTGTAACTGAAAACTTGTGATGAATGTCTTTTCTACAAACATTCACAGCAGTTTAATATATTTTGTCTGTAATACTAGTATAAAAAAAGTTAAGTTAGAAAATATTTGTTTTTATTTCCCGTGTTTACACTAAAATTTGACAACTGTTCTAGTTGCAGTTTTTCATTCTATTAAAATAACTTATGTTTTCTCTGCCAAATTTACTGTGATGCCTCTTGGGATAAAAGATTTAGGTTTTAATTTCATCAAACCTTAGAATACTTGTATTGTTTATAAAAATACGATTCATTAACACATTAATAGACTTTTATCTTCCAGTGATCAGGTTTTCATTCATTTTTAACAAACTTTAGATAACTTCATGTTGCTTCCCAGCACTGTAATTTGTTGTAGCAATAATTTTCATCAAGCATATAAACTTAAAGTATACAACCAAAGTGTTTCTTATAAAAAATTATCTCCATCATTTTACATTTTATTTGTTAGTCCAAGTTTTGACAAAACAATTAACATTTAAGCAAGTATTTAGATCCTTTCAGGGAAATATAAAATTTTCTGAGGCCTTATAAAAATTTTTAAATTGAGCAATTCATTTCTAACATGATCTTGTATTTCTGGTTGGCCCTAAAGTCTGTTTTTCTTTCTTATACATATACTTACAAACCAGTACATTTTTCAACATTCATTTGCCCATACTCACTACATGATGGTTAAAACTCCTCACTGGATAATAATTAGCCTTAGGTTCAAGAAACTTATTTTTAACTAAAAGATTCAACCGATTTTTTCTTGTTCAAAAACTGTTGTCATAAACTCAACCTTTAATACAGATCTCAGTTCAATATCAATCTTTAGTGGAAAACAAGATCGTGTTTGTAACTTTTGGCGTCGGTCTATGAAAAGTTGTTGTACAAATAAAATCTATACATTGTACTTAGATTTCAATATTCAATACTATAATTGCAACTATAAGTTAACTTTTCAATAAAATTTATCTTGATATAAACACAACACAACTGTACAATGAACTGATTTCACAACTAAATGAAACCTCTTGGTTATATTTAGTTCTTTGAATAGAAGTTTTGCAATATTTTCTCATCTGAAGTTTAAGGAAACTTTATAATTTCACTACTTTTATGTATTTTTGCAATGATCTTTGTAAACACTACCTAAAACATTCCTAGATTTTTATAAAATGTCTATACCTTCTGCAAACTGAGTAGTTACAATTGAGAGAAGTTACTCTGAACAGTTCATTCTTGTTTCTAATGGTAGAGGTACTGACAGTTCCTAAGCCTAGTCTCTGATAATCTCTACAGTAAGAACGTTCAGTGATCTTCTCCAGAGTTTTGGAGTCAACATATGGTGTTTGCAGACTGGATTCTGTCTCATCAAGTACTGAAACATAAGACAAATTTATCAGTCTATGTATTTCCCTACAATCACAAAGCATAACAGCATTATCACTTTAAAAAAGATGCAATAATGATACTCAAACATTCATAGTCATTTTAAGTTATATGCAAGTACAGATGACTCTGACATTAAAGTTATATCTAATAACCATCCAAATGTACTTTATAGATTTATCCATTATCAGGTTCAAAAGTAGCAATCATTCCATAAATTCATCCGTACATACCATAACAACGTTTTTAGACTTCAAGTTGATTTGTGCGTTACCACTGAGATTTAAGTCTACATTTAAGTCTACCATTATAAGAATATATCTTTCAACATTTAAAAAAACCACAAGTAAATCTGTTCATCAAAAAATATCTCTTTAAAACTTTTATAAATTATGCATGTCATGGAGTTAAAATACCAAATAAATAAGGCTTAATAAAAAACACACAAAAAAAACAGAATTTCATAAAGAGCTGTACTATCACTTTGAAACATTCAAAAATCTTATACTTGCTTTTCAAGTATATATGCACTTCTGTGCTAACAATTAGTGCCTTGCTGCCATATTGGTTGCTGAAATGCTTACTTCAAGAGGTATGTTCAACTTACTTACCCTCAAATGGTAGTACCTTACTTTCTTATTCCTATTTCAATTAATTTTCTTCTTTACTTTGGAGAGCAGTCATCTTTCCACAACTGTCTGCAGGCAGTGAAGGGTGATATATATGTGGGATGTTGTGGGCTTGAACACCCACATCTCAACTCTCCTAATTTCTGTATCTATTGCTACTCATTTCTTTTCTGAGACTGGCAAATGGAGATTGACCAATAGGTGGTGTATCCCCACTGCAACATGGGTCCTACTTCCACAATCACCTCCAAAACTTAGGGTACAGTTTATAATATAATCTCACATTATAGCTTGTACCCTGGGATATTTTCAACTAGTGCAACATTTGTTGTTTAATTTCTTTTTGTTTCAGCTTGTTTTTTTTAAGTTATAATATGCACTCTAGCTAACTAATGAATAAATATTTGCAGTAAAATCCTTTTCAATACTACAAGAGTAGCTATCACTTACCACTACTAATTTCATTCCTGTAAGCCCTACAATCAACCTTTTTGGACTCACCTTTTTTCCCCCACCTATTGTGTTTTTGATTAGATAGCATGATTTTTTTTTATTACATGCCTTCTTTAAATAATGTCATTCTATGAAAAGAAAATGATGGACAGAAAGACAAAATTAAAAAACAGATACAACTGTTTTTATTACACACCAACAAACCACAACAAGTGAGAAAGTGAAATTTGATAGTGTAATGGATTTACTATATGTATTTATTGTAATGTTGACGTTTGTTTCAGTTAATCATGTATTTAGAAATGTATGTAACTTGCAGTGCTAAATATGTGCTGTGAAATTTCCACCCATTTTCTAAATTTGTAGAAGATTCTCAAGTATAAGAATCAACAATATATGTTTTACACTATTGCCAACTGAAATTTCTAGAACCTCACCTTAATGTTTATAAACTGACACATGCATATGTATATCATTTGTTTCTTACAGTTAGTATACTATAAACCTTAAAAGCTGTAAATGTGATTAATGCTTAATAATCAAGCAGCTACAGATATCTGATCAAAAACGTTTACAGACTTTGAATATTATAAACCAATTAACTTCAAAGAATTACCTTTGGACGTTAGTATTTCTGTGTGCATATTAGATATTTTTGTTGGAAAAAAAACAACTCAAATGTGAAGAAGCTCACTGGTTTCCTGTCAAGGGAAATTTTCCTGTGTATCTGTATCAACAATAAATTAATTTGCTCATCGTGAAACATCAATATGTTCAGTTCCAGACTAAATGGAAGACTCAGTACTGTTTGTAAAACTTTTGTATATAAATCATTAGTTTTAATAAGCATTATTATAAGTTGAACATTGTTTGTACATTAAAATATGTTTGTGTTAAAAAGGAAAACTGTGTATCAATCTTGTTGAGAAATATCATAAATTTCATACAAACTGACATTCAATAAACTTCTAAATTCATATCACAATTTCAGGCTATTTGATATTGTAACATGTAACGTACATAACATAATAAATCAGAAGCTTGCCTGAAATATATTATAATACACAACAATAGTAACCAAGACATGCTCCAGGATTGTCATATATTACACTTTACTAAAACAACCGGATGCTTTAAAATATTTTGCGGTTGTTTTCCTCTATAAAACAGTGATAATAACTTCTTTTATTGCAATGCCATGGAATCTAAACTAACAATTTCTTGTCATTACTTGCATACACACAGTATCGCTATAAAAAAACATCACTATTTACGCTTACATCATATGATACTAAATGCTCTTTAATAAGGAGAATTTCATAAGATTTAGTGAATTTGTGCTTACAAGTTAGTAATGAATAATAACTGTTCACTTATAAGATTCTTTTGAATTCTTGGGCTAGAAATTTCAAATTTAGTTTGTCTGGCCTAACCAATATACATTCTTTTACCATATTATTTCTTAATAAACTGCCTTGAAATCTGGTATATAAAGTGAGGGTCGAGTAGAACATATCCACTGAAAACACGTGATAGTTCAGATTACCACAGTTGGAACTACAGAAAGTGGAAACACTGCTAAACCACTACCCCTGCTAATCATATACAGAGTGTTCTATGGCCAAAACAGCATGAAAGTGCAACAGCCTGTATCTTTCTAAAAACAATATATACATATTTTCAAGATAAAACTAACCAATTACATAAGACTTATTACAAAAATAGAAAGAACACCTACCTGGAGTTAAGTATAGTAATTCGTGCTTTTAATACAAGTAGTTATTTAAATCAAATATACGTATCAAATCATTGGAGAAACATTTATATTAATTTATCATTTCCTTAACATGTTTTAGGAGCTCCCATCTACAGCTTCTTTTTAAAATTAACTTCATTATGATGCTGTTCAAACACAAAATCTTGAGCAACAAATTATTACACTGACTTACTCTTTCAATCTCAAACTGAAAGTACCTAAGAAGTAATGCTCAAAACTAGTGAGCATAAGAAAACAAATTTAATATTATAAAATTTATAAACATGGAAGTTTTATTTCAAATACCAAAGTATCCAAATACTGAGAAATAAAATGTACCTGATAATTCTTTATCAAACATAGAGATTTGCCTATCTTCAGTTTCACTATCAAAATTAGTACTGGTTCCTCTCCCAGGATTTAGGATAGTGGGGATGCTTGGTTGACCTTGGATCATATATTTGTGCTTTCTGGAAGAAGGCTTTGACTTGAAACCAGCTTTCATTGCAGTTCTCAGCAATGTCTTCTTGGCCAAAACTCTTAAGTAAAAATTAATAAAATGCATGTTACATGCTGTATTAAAGAAAGATGTATTTTATTTAATATTAAAATATATTCAAAGTTATTTCATTATACTGAATTATCCTATACTAATCCTAGTTAAGTTTATGTGTTTTGTTTTTAAATTTCGAGCAAAGCTACTTGAGGGCTATCTGCGCTAGCCTTCCCTGATTTAGCAGTGTAAGACTAGAGGGAAGCCAGCTTGTCATCACCACCCACTGCCAACTCTTAGGCTACTCTTTTACCAATGAATAGTGGAACTGACCTTCATATTATAACGCCCCCACGGCTGGGAGGGCGAGCATGTTTGGTGCGACAGGGATTCGAACCCTCGACCCTCGGATTACGAGTCGAACGCCTTAACATGCTTGGCCATGCCGGGCCTAAGTTTGTGTACTATAGTCAAAGGAAAACATAATAGAAACAAAAGTTTTATGATATAGTAATAATATTGCGATTTCATTTTTTACTTACTTGAGTGTTGCATTTTTTTCTTTGTCTTTGTGTAGTGGAATCTGAGGCACAGTTAAATTACTACTGAATGCAAACAGATGATATATAGTTGGTGGTGCATGCACACGGTGTATTAGCTTTCGCAACATCTCTATGTTCTCTGATGTGACTTCCTCATCAAATGCTATTTTAATTAACTAGAAAAATAAAGAAAGACTCAACATTGTAGCAATTTTGGAACAATGCTTTCATATTATGAAAAAAATAAAAACAGAATTTTGTTTAAAACTTGTTAAATAATTATTTTCATTATTTTTATTGGTAAATGTTCTACTATTTTTAGTTAACTTTTTCCATACAGGGTCAAGAGATGTGACCAACCAACTAACCAATAAGTAACCATTAGTTTCCACATCATAACTTTTAATACATTTAGTGTACCTTCACAAAATTTTTTGTAAACCTTATATGCCTTTTTTTTTTTTACACAAAAAGCCAGATTTATTATCTAAGTATTTTTACTAAAGACATGTAAATGAACATGTGGAATCAGAGTAGTGACTGTTTGAAAATTTTCAAATTCCACATGTATAATTTTTAAAACCTCCTAAATAATTTTTTTTTTCTTTCCAGTAAAACTTGATACTTCATATGTTAATTTCTCTACCCTAACTGTATATGGACTCAAACAATTTGATCAATCTTGCAACTACCATAAAAAATATATAAATATAAATAACCCCTTTTTCCTTTCTGAAATGACTCCAGAGTGCAAAAGAAAACTTTGTTTTTCCTAAGTAACTTAAAGCTCATAAGTCTACTTATATTTACACTTAATTTTATTGTTTTATTGACCTTTGAACTATGTGTAACTAAAAATCCCACCACAAAAGTTGTAAATTGCTCAATGAATGTGTAGCTCACATTTTGTATTGAATGGCATAATACACAGACACTTTGTGAAGAATTATTATTTTTTCGTTATCTTATCTAACCTAACCAAACAAGTTTTTAATTTTTACTTTTTAGTTATGCTTATTACTACAAAGAGAGAATATATACATAATATAAAAAATATAGTATTTACTTTTGACCTCTTGTCAAACGTCAGTTGCTGTCAGTTGCTAATGAATTATAAGCCTTCTGGTTTCACTGGGAGTTTAAGCATTGGATGATGCACACGAAGTTTAAAACATCTGGTTTACACTGAATATTAATACATATATACAGCTCTTATCAGTAGTTTATATTTCTACAGGGCTCTTTATTGTAGTTATGTAGGTCCTATTTTGCCAGATACTTCTCCCAGAGACCCATTGTACTTTGCTCACTCTAACTTGTGCCATATGTTTGACTATTCTATTTGTGATGTTCCATATTTCTGATGTGGTTGTTGAATTTATGTTACATTTTATGACTTTCATTCCCATGTGTGAAAACAGCACAAACCAGCACTCAATATCACACCCAGTTTACAACCAATGTTGCTGACAAAAGAACCCATGAAAGCTAGCTTTCTGAGTGAGTAGCACTTTTAAAATATTGGTAAAAGAAATTGTTTGTGCTTGATTCTATCAAACATCAAGTAGGTTTAATACACTATTGTAACACTTGAACTTTTTGCTGTAATATGAACAGTGCAAATCCCATGTTTCCTAATTATAATTGAAAATATGAGACTCAGACTGATAAAATTTGGAGAAAAAATATTGTAGTTCTAAACTTTTTTGTTTATTTTCTCTCCTTCCCTCTATCTCAGTTTGTATTGTATATTACATTATTTTTGGTAATATTTTCATATTTCATACAACACCCTGTCTTTCTCAGATACAAATGTGTTTAATGCCTCAAGTTATTTCTATTATTTAAGAACTATAAATTTATAGATCATTCAATCAGACATGAATTATAGTTTTACATACAAGTTCAAACTGTTTAGCAGCTTCTAACATTGGTTGATCAATACATTAGATAACAGAGAAGTTCTATAGAACAAGTGTCACAAATATCAAACTAGGATGGACTGACGATTTTTAAAAATATTTCCTTATAAAATTTAGAATTTAAAATTTATGTACTTTGAAAATGTATTTTATTAACTATGTTTTAATACCAAGATTATTCATATACATTAATAATAATGTAGTTTAATGTAACTCTGTAAAAGGGGTCATGATATGCACATTCTGACTTACTCACAGCAAGGGAGTTAATAAGTTACTTATCTATATAATGTAACCAAGTTGACTGTTTAGCAAGCAAACTAATTTTGTATTGAAATAAAAGTTTACCCAACTTATGCATCTATTTTTAATATAATAATTTCTTTGTTTGTTTCAGGTATTCACACAGAGCTATACATGGGTCATTTTCTCTTGTTGTTCCTCATTTTAAACTGATCTACTACAGGAAAGGTAGCTAAGCAGGAGCACCCCTGCCAACTTTTAGGCTACTCAAATTGAAAAGTGCAATACAACTGTCACTTATTATTCACCCATGGCTCCAAAGTGTATAAATATATTCAGTGGTAATAGGATACAAACTTTGGATCCTAGAATAGATTCACAATCTTGACATGCTAACTGTTAGGCCATGCAAGGCCCCTGTTTAACTGAACACTTTAAGATTCAATTACAAAACTGTAAACATTTCACTAATAAATATTTACTGAAGCTAAATAAAATTCTAGTTTCTCAAAAAAACATACATATATACACATATATAAATACCAAATCATATAGAAACTGTAGGAGACTTATTAAGTTTTCAATATCAAACTAACACAATTTGTTTTGTAAACTTCTAGATCTATAAATAAGTATGTAATGCATAATTTTCTATTTTTTAAAAACTAGGTTTGACTCAGCATTGAGTGATTTTTGTACAATTTAAAAATTAATTGAACATATTTTCATCTCTATATTGTATTTTTTGATTAACAGCTATAAATCAGTAACTGTTAACTAAAAACTGACCAAATCAGAAACATTTTCTTTTTCTTTCAGAAATATTTATTTACATAAACTAATAATCATTTGATCATATTTTCTCAAATTCTGCTGTCTTCATTGAAAAAATATTAAACCTACTAGTTTATAGCATAGCAATCCTCTTGAATCTCGTAATAATTCTTAGCAAGAATTCCAAGATATTTTAACTCATGTTTCATTTTTCAATTTCAAATGTTATTTAGTAATAATACTTATTTTCTTACTCTTTTATACTATTAACTAGTTTCAGTTTTGCTAAAAGTCACTAATAGTACAATTCCATAAAGTACAGAAAACTAAGTATTTTTTTTATACTTAACAGTAATTTTAAATACAAAATTAGCCAAACAACTTAGTTACCAGTCCCAAATTTCATGTATAGTTTCTGACCAAATGGAGGAAAACCTGTTTGTTGCACGTGACACATATAAGGCTACTTTTAAATAGCAGGATTGAGTGTCACTTCTATATCATGACTACAGCTGAGATTGAAGTGTTTACTCACTGGCATATTGCAGTCTCAAACCTTGGACATCGACATCCATTGTTCTGCACACTAACTACCAGACCATGCACAGATTTATGATTAATAACTGATAATTAAAAATTGTTTTAATATTTTTTTTATTGTTTAAGTATCAGAAAATTGTCACTTGTACTAGACTAAATTATAAATGATATAAAATTGTTTTATGCCAAAAGTGTCAATTTGGTAAGAAGATATATTAAAAAAAAATCTCAATAATAAATAATCGAACAATTGGTTTATAATCTCCACCACATACTAGAAACAGTCTTCAATGCTGAACTATGATCTATACGATGTTTTATTGTCATTTTATTCAAAGTACACTTTCAAAGATACTTATTGTCACGAAAATATTTTGAGTGGACTACTTTTTGTTGAGACTTTTTCGTGCAAAATCAATTCATAATTTGGAAATAAAGAACATTCATCAACATCTAAGTACCTGGAATGTGCTTGAACGCATCTGTAATCCTTCTTGGAGAAACTGGTCTACCTGAGCTAGACACTGTGCATGCATTCTTTTTTCTTTGGTCAAAGTTGCCACTGGAAAGCATCTTACTACCACTTGCTCAGATGCTGGAAAAAAACAGGTACATCATTCACATCCACCAGAAGTAAGATGTCTAAGAAATACTACTAGATAATAAGATGACCATTCTAAGTCTGATTATAATTATCTGTATACACAATAACTTGGACAATTAAAGGTAGAATAACAACTTACATACATTCCTGCAACTGGTTTTAAATGTGAAACAACGACTACTGATGTGGTATTCACACATCTTTTCATGTTCAAACCAAACTGAAAATTAATTTCATATGTGCAACATGCTTGTTGATGTTATATTATAAAATGAAACTAGTTATTCTATCATTTAAGTATGATTTTTACTAATCAGTCCCTACATTCAACAATGCTTATTAATAGTGAGTATTATGTTATTTCATACTTAAGTACACTTAAAAACATATCAAGTATTCTAAGTGTCCCAAGAAATTCAAGTGCAATCAAGGGTGAAGCAAGGTCCTCATATTTGGGAAGGATGCAAGACTGAATTTTCTTGACAAAATAACAAGAAAGATTATCACCAATTTTGGGTATTAGATCAAGTGCTAAAACTATCAGACTTATTAATAAACTAGGAATTTTATCACTTTCTGCTAAATATTTCCACATCTTTCTCAGCATTTTCATCGTTGTCTTAATTTTTCATCAACAATAAATTAATTATTTTTCTTCCAATATTTCTCAAAAAATACTGATAAAAACTTTGCTGACAGAATTTACAGACAACTAAACTTGTGCTGAGTTCCTGAACAACTTTCAGAGTTATAAGATATGCAAGTAATAATTTATTGCTAACAAAAGATAAGACATTTCAAAACCAACACTTATTTTGTATTAGAATTTTCCCCATTTTATTGATGGATGATATTTCTAAAATTTTCATTTACTTTCCAAGATCCTCTGATTTTTTCCTTCTCACAATGGTAATACTTTATATTTTGTTAAACTTGTTTAATCTTACAAAAACAGCATCTAATTTTAGCTTTAAAAATATATAATTTTTATAAAATTTCCAAGCTTTAAAAAAACACCTTTAATTTTTTTTATTCTTCATCAGAAAGTTCCATTTTATTATCCAGGCTTGTTTATAAATTCAATTGATATTAACATAAAAAAGCAAAAACAGATTTATCAATGACTTAGGGCTTGATCTTTGTTTGGCTAGGTAACAGTATTTTTGCTAACTATTTTAGTCAAGATCAATTTACATCTAATAAATATATTTTCTTTGCCATAAATAATAAGTTCTTTTATCTTATGCATCAGTTGAATATAATAAACTTGACAATAATGTTCTATAAGTAAGGATATGAGTTTCCAGAGTATTTTGTTGTTGTCTACCATACTTGCTAAACCTGAATAAACTTAACTGGTTGACATCTTACCATGCAAGAAAACTCCAGTAACTTTTGAATGGATATAACACTCAAAAATTTTTAGAAACATAAATAATATCTAAAGTAACTATCTTAGTCTACAAAAACTGCAAATTATTACTGAAATTACTTATATTACTTTATATTGGAATAAATAGTTTATAAACTGTTCTATCCAATCATATCCAAGTGTTGGTTTTATTTAGTTTCAAAGTTAAACAATAATAATTATTAAAAACACAGTCTATGAAATTTTTACGAAATAAAACATTTACTGATATGTTATCATCTGGATGACAGTTCTTTACCAAATATAAATCTGTACTTTAAGATGAACAGAAATACTCTGAAATATTTTTAAATGAATTATTTTTAGGAAAGACTACTTTAAACTGCTCCAAAATGAAATAATATTCATTTTTCAATGCAAATTCCAAGAAATAAATTTTACTAAATGACAAAAATATCAATTGTGAAATTTCCTTGACTATTTAGAAGTTTATAACTTAAATCACTTACTATTTTTAGCTAAAGTTTGGATTTTAGTACACAGGTGTGCCTTTTGACACTTTAAAGGTGCTCACTGGTTATGTTAGAGTTACTTCGTTGAAATTTTAATCATTCAAGAGTACTATTTAATAAAATTAAAGAAGATTATATTCCCAATGAATTATTGGTATTGGCATCCCCAAATCAGTTTTCTTTCCTTATTTCTAATGGTTATAGAAAAGAAAATATATATAGGATCCTGCACTTTACACATAATAAGCATACACACTTGAGAAGTTTTCATATATAAATAAATTCTCAAAATTATGAAACGCAATTAATTTAAGATCAAACTTACCAAAAGGATCACATGGTGTCCCCTTAAAAACAATACGATAATTTGTTAGGAAAATTGCTCCTTCTGCAGGGAGTAAAGATGGTCCACCAAAAATACCCCCACTACCATCCTCTCGTCCATCAGGAATGAGATAAGCACGAAGTCCTTCCATAACAAGCTCCTCTCCTTGTAAAAGACTTGGTGCAAGAATTTTAGGCTGTAGAAAAAGATATTTGTAAAACACCACATCGTTACCTAATTTTTGTTCAATAAGATTAAACTTTCTATTTAATATAAACAGCACACCTATGATGTATAAATCATTACAAGTCTCTTTGGAAAAAAAAAAAAAGGAAATATTTCATTTTATAACTGTATATGTCTTGATTTTAAACATTTACAATGCTTAAAATAACAAGTCTGCTTATAAAAAATATATACAAAATTACATAAAATTTCAGTAGTACTATCTAATTTTTACTTTAATTTCTTAAAATATTTCTACAGTATCTCAAAAACAAAACATGTCAAAGTCCATTGATAATACATAACACATTTTATACCTTGTAGTCCTTACATGTTTTCTTAGAACCATCCACATTAAACATTACTGGCTTTAGGAAATAAACCAAGTTTCACATAATGATAGATGTAAACAACCAATTTCATAACCAAATTTATCAATACAATACTTGTAAACTGTTTTAAAATATTACAACTAAAATTACTAATTCCTATTAAAAAAATATCTCCAAACAGTTGTCAAGTGTTATATTAATTAAATACCAACAATAGTGTACAGATATTCTCTGTTTAAAACAAACCTTCATGATAGGAGGCAGTCGTTTACTTTCTCTGTGAACTGTTTCAAGTGTTTCTATCTGCATGGCTACTACTCCTGTAAAACAAGATAGTTTTAAATGTAAAATAAAAATATTTCAATTCAATGAAATTATACAAAATTAACAACAGATATTTTTCAATTAAATTCCCAAGATTATATATCTCTTAATTTAAAAAAACAAACAACCTAAGTTCACATAACAAGTGAGACAAGACACTTTATATTTTATATTTGGACTTGCTATTACTTGTAGAAATGTTGAGTAACTAGTATAAATCATTCAAATTGACATGATACAATTATTTTTATTTTATGATTATCATACCATCTGATAAAATAAAAACACTTTAATACACTTTTTTCATTGGGTCTGTTCCAATAAATTGCTTTATTATAATGAACTTTTGTCACCAGCTCCATATAATATTTCTAGTCTAAAAATACTTATATCCTAACTGATTTAACTTCTAAAAAAAAACAGAAAAATTATGCCTAATTTCCTTTTGTTTATATGATGACTAAATTTTGAAAAAATTCCAAATAACTATATACGTAACTAGGTGCTTTATCAATTATTTATAATACAGAGCTGACACTTTTCTAACTTTAAAAAAAAAAAAGAAAGTTACTTTAGTGCCTTGGACAACTTTCACTGCAATTAAAATCATTACCAAATATAAATGTATAAAAATTATAAACAAATGATCATAATCTCTATAAAGGGAGCTGGCAATTTTTCATCTTAAAGGAGTAACACAATAATACTAATAGTGAACTAGAGAAAACAAATTATCTTTGGAAAATGTGTATTTTGGTTTACAAGTAATTAATGCAGTTCCTTTTCAGTAGCCTAAAACAAGGTTAGAAGAAAAGCAGCTGTAGAAATGTAACACTTGAACATTAAACTTATGAAAACTACGACAAATATTATTAAAAATTCATTAAATAAAAATATAAAAATGTTTTTAAAAAAATGTTCTGCCAGTTTATCATGATATTTGAAAATATAAATCCATCCTCAAAAAGTTTAGCAATGGAAATATTATATTGGGAAGGGGTGCACACATACAAATACATTGTCAGAATCTTATGAAATAAAATGTATTTTTATGTGGCAACTACAGATATGTCAGTATTTTAATTAATTAATGAATAATTATTAAGTATTCTATGGTAGTAGATATACCTGGAATCATTTGATGCAGTGACTTAATATGTTCTTCAGTCACACCACTTTCTGTACAAACTTTGTCCACAAATCTTGAGACAAACCTTATAACATTTGTTCCCAGTTCAGATGTATCTTCTTCAAATCCACTTTCTACACCCAAACTGTCTGTTTCTGGTAGACTACAGAAAAAAAAACTTTATATTTAATCATCATATGAGGTCAGGAAGACAAAATCCTATTCTCATACATGGTAACATTAAGAATGAAGAATATATTAGAATAAAAGTCCACTTTTTATAAATCTGCTACTCAAAAATGAGAATAATTATTACAGGAAAACAATTGCACAAATTATATGCATTGACTTATCATTTTAGTTATATTTAATAAATATACTTTATTTCAATAAATCACAAGTATTTTTATTTATTTGTATTGTTTAAATAACAAACTTAAGAATAATACTCCATAAATAAAGGATCTGAGTCACCAAAATGTCTTGTCGCATTCCATGTTCACTCAATCTAATAAAGCTTACCTGATGCCTTATCACAAAATTAAATGAAATTATAGAAAAATTCCCAGATTTGTTCTTAAATCTTCTAAACCTCCGACTACACTAAACTGTTGTCTGTGCAAAAGTGAGATCTTGCCATTTTCTCATTAAGCCATAAATTACTTCTCAGACCACATTATTTACTCTACACTGGCAGTAATAATTTAAAACATGCTCTATCCAGTGGTATTTAAAACTCTTTCTGTAGTTAATTTAAAAGCTGAACTACAATTAGTAGCTGTTCTGATTACATGCCACAAGATCATAAGAGAGAGAACATCCTAATAAAATCATAGGATACAAAGGGAAATCATGAAAAATAATCATATAGGATTGTATTCTCAAAAAATAATAGTTTTTATAGTAAATATTAATAAATGCTTCAAGATACTCAAAAAAACTAGAAAATCAATAAGAGTGTTGATTACAGGCAAAGCTCTTCAGAGCTCTGCAGAAATGTAATGGTGAACATTAAAAGATTTTAATAGATAAATGTTACAACATAACAAAAAAATCACTTGTAAAATATTTCTCAGTCAACAATTTAAGGGAAAATGTTGAGATTTGATATGCAGGTGTGAACTTAACATGTGAAAGGTACTCACTAGTCCTGAAAGAGTTCAAACATGTTATAGTTTAAAAAAAGAGGAGGAGACATTTTACACATTAAAATCATAATCACATCTAACACATCAGAAATATCACATTGGTGAAATGTTTGTTCACACACATTATAAGGAACATACAAGACCATACAATCTTTGAGGGCAACTATTCCGTACACTTGCACGTTATCTGGATTATGATAAGCTACTGAAAAATGAAAAAGTCCAACTCGTCAATAGAAATAATCATTTCTGGCAACAAAAATAAAATAATGTTTCCACATATTGAAAGCCAAGGTAAACCCAAGAAAGGACATAACAGAGACCTTATGTGTTTAATACAAAAATTACATAATAGCATTATAGAATGAATTTAAGTTATGAAAATAATTCAAAATACAACATGAGATTTAAACTTACTTTACAATATTACAATGTTATACTAATAGGTATTTATAGCATATTTTAACTTTTTTCAGGTACAGTCTATGTTATTTAACATTTGTTTTGCACTTACAAAAATTCTCTTTTCAACAACATCAACATGCATCTTAAAACATACTCAGTGTTGCTCTTTTTAAAAATGTAAAATTTATGTTTTTCATTAAAGCCAATGACAAATCCTGAAGCAGATTGAAAGACAGTTTCCATAATTTTTTTTTTCTTTATTTATTTCGCACAAAGCTACTCGAGGGCTACCTGCACTACTTGTCCCTAATTTAGCAGTGTAAGACTAGAGGGAAGGCAGCTAGTCATCATGCCCCACTGCCAACTCTTAGGCTACTTTTTTACCAATGAATAGTGGGATTGACCATCACATTATAATGCCCCCACAGCTGAAAGGGCAAACATGTTTGGTGTGATGGCGATTCGAACCCGGGACAATCAGATTATGAGTCGAACGCTTTAACCCACCTGACCATGCCGAGCCCAGTTTTCATAAAATAATTTGTATTGTATATATAAATATTGTGTTACTTGAAATGATAACCAGTATTCCACAGTATTCAGTCTTTAATATATTGCTTTGAGAGTAACTTACACAAATTGTCATTTATTGCAATGTTTACAAGTACCATAATTTCTTTTCTTAATGAAATTTTTTAAAACCTTTATTATCCAACATAAGCTACAGAAAAATGTCCAAAATAAGAATCCACTGGTATTACATAATAAAATTAAATAATAAATTAATTGTGTGGGTGAATTTCATTTTCATGTCAATTATTAATTATTTATAAAATATCAAAAATACAACAATGTAATTAATCTGTGAGAAAAATGTTGCTAGCATTTTTATATTTTAAATTATAAAAGTGACAGTACTTTGATTCTTAAATCAAATTTTTTATTAATATATAAAGTACTATACCTAAATGGCACCTTGAAGAATATATATCTATTACAAACCTGTGTTTTATACAAATAACTTCTGGTTATACCTGTTTGTCAAGTTACTGTTGCTATTGTTTTCTAGCTCAGCATTAACAGATTTTGCATTCTTGTTGATGTCTAATGGTATGCGTAATGACACCATTCTGTTGGCATAATGAATGGCCTGACTATAAACTGTTGACTCTTCATTAGATACCATTTCTTCTTGTTGTTCCTTTGTTATAGTGGTCCACAGTCTCATCTTCATCAGAGTTAATGAAATTTTAAGTTAGATTCTGTTTTAATAGATACAGTATAAAATATATTAAATACATTTGTAACAGATACATTATTCCTATCTATACACTATCACTTACATATATGTAATGGTTCTTAAAAACTATAGTACGTAAACACTGGACTTTAATATCACAGCAGTCAACAGATTTTTCTGAAGCTGTATCATAAAGGGTACACGATTTTTGTTTATTTCCAGAGGTTTTAAAAAACTCTGATTCAGGTAAAGATTTCTACCTCAATCATATATATATATAATATAGTGCAACATGTTAGGTTCTTGTTGTTGTTAGTTATTAAGCACAAAGCTACAGAAAAGGCTATCTGTGCTTTGTACACAACAGGTATCAAAACCTAGTTTCTAGTGACATAAGTCTGTAGATATACCACTCTCATTTGTAGACAAAACTGTTAGGAATGAATAAGAATAAAAAATAAGTGTTTAATGTAACAGGAAATATATTCAAATAAGAACTACTTATACGTTATTAATGAAATACTAATTATAAAAAAAAAATATAACAAAAACTTCAATTAAATACTGATAGCAGCTGAAAACTAATTAATTTAAGATCAAGCCCTAAAACTGGCTATGTTCATGGTAAACTAATACATATATATAAAATTAATAGAGACTTGAGTGTTACAAACTGAGTATTAGATTTGTGTTTACTCATTCACAAAAATTTATCACAAATGTTATAAAACTTTAAATCTGTAACAAATAAAACCACAAATTATTTTACACTTTACTAACTTTTCATAAACCAAGATCAGATTTAAATTCAAGTATGTGTTTTGAAGAATATCATATTTTATTAAAGTAAAATGTTAAACTTGTGATACCATCATATCAATGTGTATTAAAAAATGATAAAGCACATCTAATAATTCAAGCTTGACATAGCTGTGTAAAAATTTAATAAAACCAGAAAACTCTACCTCAATATGTTAGAAACTACATATGTGTAAAAAGAAAAACTAAACAAGACTGTTCATTTAAATCCTATCACATTTGTAACAGAGAACTAATTAGTAATTTTCAGTAAGGCCAAAATTTGATTTCTTTCAAGTTGCTTACAAACCTGTTCTGCAGCTATTTCTAAAGCACTGGGTTCTGGTGGTTTGAAAGAAGTTGACTTTCTGCTAATCATATCATATACGGATCGCCCCACATTTCGATTCCAAACAGAATTAAAGTCCTTAGTCTGTAGATTAAAAAATTAAAGCATAAGGTTTTAAACAATGAATAAATCAATCATTTACACATAACAAATATATGTAAAATTCCCTTTGTTAATAACACATTTTTCTGTAGTTTTTTGTTTGTTTGTTTAGTATTAAGCACAACGCTTCACAATGGGCTATCTGTGCTCTGCCCGCCATGAGTATCAAAACTCAGTTTCTAGCAGTGTAAATATGCAGACATACCACTGAGCCACTGAAGGAGCATTTTTTCTATAATTAAAAATAAACTTGCATTTTAACAACTGCAGTTTTATTGAATTCAGCATTTTATTTATATTTAGTTTATTAAAATTTAAAAGTTTCAAAACAGTTTTTACTCCATCTCACTAACACAATGCACAAAAAGGACTGAAAAAAAATTTAATTTTTATAATATTCTCATTTATAAATCAATAATTTTAAAAAATATCCTTTTCTTTCAAAAGTTTTATTTAAGTTTGGTTTTAAAGTGCAATAAAAAGTAATTTCTCATTTCTGATGATTAAAATAAAATAAAATGGAATCAGTAATATTTTTCAATATTAGCAAATTCTTTAATGCTATTACAAAGGGTTGCAGGTCAAAGGCTATGTCACTGTGTTTATTGACTTTCATTTGAAATGTTATTGAACTACTATTTTATGATTTTATGTCAGTAAGTTTGGTATCAAACTGCAGGATATAATTCAAATTTTAGTAATATATATTAGTCAGTTTCTTAATTTAAAAGTAAATATTAAAGAACCCCCCTAAATATCGATTTCTGTGTGTGACATGCTATGTTGAATGCAGCACTGGTTCAAATTATATGTTTGTGACATCCAAATAAAAAATACAAAATCTACAGTTTTGCAGAAAACAAAGGTAATTTTAACTAGAAGATATAATTATTTACAATATATATTTATTTACTACTCTATTTTTTAACAAATATAAGTTTAAGAATTTTTTTAAATAGAAATAATGTACATACAATATGGTGTTGTACAAAATGTATTATATCTGGAATGTGTCTGCATTTTACAAAATACTATCACTAGTCCACAAAAACACAGCTAAGACAGGTCACTTTGTAAAAATGAGTTTTATATGTACGGTAAGACGAGTGCATGTGCTCTGCATCATTGAAACTGCATAACTTATGTTCATTTCCTAATTTTTTATGGTGGTTTTGAGATTGGTTAATTCTAAGAAACTTGTTCAAAAACTCTGAAATAATGAAAATAACAGACAAAATATAAAGTTTTTCTTTGACAAAATTTGATAATATCTGGAGGTTATAAAGATTTCACACATAAAATTTGAAAATTTTCTGATTCATAAAACTATTTTCAATCATAAAATGAAAATTTTATGCATCATGTTAGATAGTCAACATTCTGAAAGAAATTTTACAAGAAAATCTTTAATTAAAAATTCTTAATACTTAATCTAAAACCTGATATTTTGTGTACGAAAGCTTCATAATGTTTACCAATAATCTGCAAAATTTGTAAACATATGCTCACATTATCAAAAATTATAGTATAATTACTCTCATGGATATTTTCATGGTTACAAGCTGGGTTGATTCCACCCAACCTGTAATGGAAGGATTAAACAGGATGAATAAGTGTATTAATAGATGTTTTGTAAAAAAAAATTGAACTTACTTCGTAGGGACCAAAATGAGAGAATGACTTCTCTTTTTGAGAATAAGTATTATTTTTCTGAGGCAGATATAAGGCCTTAATGTCCTGTTGGACATCCTGATAAAAGGCTGCTTCCCAGAATTGTTGATTGGCCCAGACTGGGTGGTCTTGGATACATGTAAATGCAAACTGAATCACTCCAGTGCACAATTTCTAAAACATTAAAAGCAAAATACAATTCAAAATCCATATGAAGAAAAACATTTTTTAATAAACTAAAGAAATTATCACAACTGAAAATAAAACTACATGTACAAGACCATAAAAAAGTAAATTGGCAAGCAAACTATTAACACAGTTATTTAAAGTTTTAATTACACCTTAGCTAATAGGGAAGGATTTAATAAAGAATTATATTTAATAATTAAGTTTGTATTGAAATATTTGTATTTTCACACTTCCAGGAAGTTCCTGATTCAAGTAACACACACAAGGGTTAGATTTAACTTGATCAAGAAATGAAAAAAGTGAGAGAATACTTTAATAACTGAAACACTTTAATGATATGAAAAATACAACGAATACCAGAGTAAAGCATGGCATGTGATCATAGTTGACTATCCTATGAAAAAAATGATATGTAATACTCTTCATCATTAAAGTCAGATTCCTTACAATGTCACAAGGTGAGTCATAATACTTATGACTTTATTTAAAGTTACATTAAAACCAAAACTATGTGTAAGCTTCTATAATGTCTTTTCATCTATGATGCATGTCTGTGAAGATATGACATCTGATTAAAAGTCTTTTATGATCAGGTTTGAACAATTTCAAAACTCAAGTAAACACAAGTGTTTTTAAAAGTTGGAAGGTAAATCAAATACACAGATGCATTACAGTCATTTAAATGCATTTATTAACTATTGGAACATCAATCATCGTACTGTGCAAGTAAGATATATGTTTTTGTTGGAGAAAAGTATATACTTACACTTCTAAACTAGAAACTTTTTGAATATTTAACAGCTTACAAAATAATATAAAAAAACTTTTTTTTTAATAACAGGAACACAAATATAAATTTACCCTACAAAATGCCATGCAAAGTGGAAGAACTGATGCTGCAACTCCATGTTCATCCATACTTGAATCATCCTATTGTAGAAAAGAAGAAACTACAAAACCTTAGAAATAGTTATTTTATAAATCTATGGATTTTAAAATTTCAGTTTGAATACATATTAGAGCATAGTTTATTAAACACTTCAACCTTTAACAAGCTATATGAACAGTACAATATTTAAAGATAAATAAAAATCAGGTATTACCTGAAGAGCACAGTTTAAGAGACGTACAACTAGGTCAAACTGTTGATGTTCTAACATAGCTTTGTTCCCTGTTACATGCTGTGCTAGTTCCTGAGTCAAAGCTAAACGAGCAGTTTTATTTTTTAGAGCCCTTAATACAGCAGGAAATGTCTAAAAAAAGATAGAAATAGATCATTTTTAAAAACATAATAAAAATTCTTACTTACAGATAATAATTAAACTACGAATAAGTAAAACAGTGAAACTTTTACAATACATTAAGTGTAATAAAGATCATTAAATTAATAGACAAATAACTTATTTACTTTTTTCTCATAAATTCATAAAATTTTAAAGCTTCTTAATCCATTAAGCATGTTTTCTCCAGCTCACAACTATAACTACCCTTACTACTCACTTATTCAACCAATCTTTTGTTAAACCCAGTAAATTATCTGCCTCCATCACTGAAAAGCCAACCACCCTGTTTGAACAGTTTCTAAACTGCAGACAACTCCTAAGCTGCCAAAATTTGAAATTATGACCCCTTGTCTTATTTTTTCTCATTGCTGAATACTAAACAGTTTGATGGATCTATATTACCAATACCTTTAGTAATCTTAAACACCTCCACCAAATACCCTCTGATCCTTCTTCCCAAAAAAAGCAAGTTTAAAATATTAATCTCTTCTCACATGATATTCCCTGAATTCAATGCCCTTCTTGAGGAAGGCAGCCCAAAACTTTAAACAGTACTTTAAGTGATGTATACACTGAAACATTACCATTTGTATTATATTCAATATTTCAACAGATGCTACCCAAAATGCTATTTGCCCTATTGTGAAACGAGATGACTTGATTTTTTATCACAGATTCAAAATTTACTTCTTTAACCACAATATATATTTGCCATTTAAATTGTAACAATAATATGAATTGTGAAAACTTACGTGCATCGCCTTACATTTTGAATAGTTAAACATCCTCTGCCACATACTGACCTAACACATGAAATGATCCAAATCTTCCTGTAAATCTGCAGCATCTTTGATGCATTTCACCACCCCAAAAATCTTAAATGTCATCTGCAAACATAAAAATTTTGCTGGCCATTCCAGAGCCAATATCATTAATATAAACCCAACAGCAAAGGATTCAGCACAGAGCTCTAAGACTAATCCAGTCAGATCTGACTCCATTTATTACTACCCTCTGCTTTCTGCTCTCCAGCCAGTTTTTTTTATTGAATATAATAACATTTCTCCTACACCTACAGATTTAACGTTTATAACAAGTGTTTTGTGATGCACCTTATGAAACAATTTCTGAAAATGAAGGTAAACCAAATCCACAGAAGTTCTTTCATCAACTCTTACAGTAACATACTCAAAAAATGTCAGAACATTTGTTGAACAAAACTTTCCCTTAATGAAACTATGCTGGTTTTTTGATAATATTTCAAACTGCTTTAAGTGACTTTGTAATGCATCATACCCTCCAATTACTGGTGTAAGACTAACTAACCTTTAACTGCCTAGACAATGTTTATCACTTCTTTTAAATATCAGACTAACATCAGTCAACTTTCAGTCTTCTAATATTCTTTCACTACTCAATAACCTATAAAAAAAATACTAGCTAGCAGTTTACAAATAAAATCTTTAAATTCGTTTAAAAGTCCAGGATATAAGTTGTTGTCCAGGGATATATCAATTATCAGGTTTTCCAATGTTTCTCTTACAGTTTCAGAACTTAAAATGTCTTTTATCTTGATATATCATTAAATGCTATGTTTGAGGTACAATACTTGTATTTTCTAATATTCAGCAAGAATTGGAGCTACAAAATATATGCATTTTAACTTCCTTTTGACACATCCCAAATTATTCCTTGTAGATTAAACAATATTTGATGGGTCCATCTGTAAAATCCTAGCAGGAGTTAGAGGACAACCAAAACAGCATCTCTCAAAGGAAGAATAATATTAAATTGAAATATTGTTTATTAATCTCTAACAATAATTTCACATTTAAAAATTTAAGGCCTTATATTTTAACACTAGTTCAATAATATTTAGATTTTATATTTTGTCATTTTATAATATTTAATCAATATAACTAGGAAAGAAAATAAAACTTCATTTCATTTCTTCTCTATAGAATCTCACTAGTAAACAATCCACTATACCAGTTCTTTTATCATTTCACTGACCATTTCAGTGCACAGTTTTATGTTTGCTGTAAAACTATCATCCATTGAGAATATAATTATCCATATCTCTTTCTCAGATGATTCTCTTTTTATTTTTATGACTTGATTATTATAGCTTTTGATAACCACATTTTTATGCTGTCACAGCTTGTGGCCTGTACTATTGCTAATGAAGCACAGCTTTCAAAATAACACACACAATTAAACAGCATATTACAAATTATTTTTTGTCAATGTAGAGCAAATAAAGTGACAAGAAATATAATTTAAGGTTTGGGGAAAAATGGCTTGACAGAACTCCTGCTGAAATGAACAGTTGGAAGTTTAGTAAACTAGGAACAAACCACAAAACTTGGAATATTTTTGTGTTAAATCTGTTTGAAAGCTGAAGAAATTTTCTTTAATGACAAAACATCAGTTAAACTTAGTTTAGCAAGTAGGGTAGGAAACAGAAAAATATTCTAATAACTCAAATCCTTATTTAGTGAACATTATTTTTAAGTTTATCAAATTTAAACAATGTCAAGTAGAATAAGTTATTGAAAAGAAACTACATTTATGAAATATAATTTGATCCCAAGGAAGAATATAGCTATGAAAAATATTGTTACCTAGCCTGACAAAGGTAATGATACCATTTTGGAAGTTCAGGTCCTACATTACCAGTATATCATTGTCAGTTTTTATAATGTTTTTTTTATTATTTATATCCAGTAGAAATGACTAAACCAATCAATAAACTATCAAATATATGTTACTCAACATGAGTCAAGCTGAAATTGACTAGATATTTGAAATAGAACATTTTGATCAATAATAAAAAATATTGAAATTCTAAGACAAAAGTATTTTTAATGTTTCTTTCAAAAGTTTCTCAAAACAAACTTTTAGCACAATCATAAAAATGACAAAAAGTGTGAAGTTGTTTAAGCCAAAATTAGATATTGTAGTAAGCCTGTACAAGGTTTCATATAAAGTTATTACATATTATCACTATGAGAAAGGATATCAGTGACAAATACCCTCTGGAAATGTTCAAATTTACATTACTACAGTTATATTTATATATATATACACACACACACAGATGTGAAAAACCATGCACACACAAAACTTTCTTTTGTTTTAGCCTAAGAGTGTACAGCAGAAATAAGTTGTTTGGTTTAGAAAAATAGGCTATTATACATTAGATATAAATTATTATATAACAATCACTATTTGCATAATAAGTTCATAAGAAACTACCATTCAACTATCCATAACACAGACATCGACTCAAGAACAATACTTAATTATCAGTTACCAAACTGGCTTTCAAGTTTAAGCAGTTTCAAACATCTGGTTTATTCCTGTAAGTGATCTTCACAGCACATCATGTCTGAACCTTTTCAACCAGATGCTTTTACTCTCTAATTAATTGAAAAGAAAAGTCAATCCAGCACAGAACACTTACTTTTCTAGCATCTGAAATCTTGTTTTCAAAAATACAGTTGACACAGTTACGTATAACTTCTAGACGTCGGGCACTGTTTGTTATAACAGGATTTCCATCATGTATCGAGGAAATTAAACTGCCCATTGGCACAATTCGTGGCTGTTGAGGACGAACTGCTTGTAGCCTTCATACAAGAAGTACAAATATCTGTTTATAGTTATTCTTATTTGGTTTCAGTCTGAGAATTCTACTTTTTCTAAAAGCATCATACGATACTGCCTGAACTTTTCTGATTTTATTATATCGATATTTTGTTTAACAACATAATCCACTTTAGAAAATTAAAAAGTATATGATTTTGCAAAAATCAAATTGTATCTTCTAAAGATAAATCAACATCAATGATTACAGGTATGTTTTCTATTGTGTTCTAATGTGTACACATTTTACATTACTGGAGAACTTTCACATAAAAATTACTATAAACAAATTTTAATTACATGAAGTTTATATTTTCTTTTAATAATATTTATCTGTGGGTACAGGTGATATAAGTATGTCAAAAAAAAACCAAGTCGTTTATATGTTATGGCACACTTAGCTGTAACATCAACTTATGTGTTTCACAATGTAAAATAATACTAAACAAAACATCTACCTTGCTCTGAGAGTGTGCTTAGAAAGACCATCTCGCATAATGTCCTCTACAAGTTTATGATCTAACAAAGGAAATGTTGGTTGATGAATCCTTCGGAAAGCTCCCTCCGTTGGTTTTGGGATTTTCTGAACATATGGTTGAGGATTTGGATTTTCCTGCATGAAAGCAAAAAAAAATAATTTTTTTGAAAAAATGTTTTATAATTTTGGACCCTAAAGAACAGAAAGTTAAAATAAAGTCAGAAATATAATTCCCTCACTTTTCAAACCTAACATTAAATTTAACATTAACTGAGTGGAAAAGTTTTCTCAAACTAACTAGTTTCATACATATACGTATTATAGATCAATTGTGAGTTTTCATCACAAATTTGATTGTTAGATAGTTGGAAGGATTAAAAACATTAATTGATTATTTTCCTGGCATTATTCTCTAACTGTTTCCCTGCTGGAACAGCAGTAAGTCTTTGAATTTACAATTCTAAAATCAGGGGTTCGATTCCCCTCAGTGGACACAGCAGATAGTCTAATGTGGCTTTACTGTAAGAAAACACACACACACACACACACACTACTATAACTGTAATTTCAATAAATCAACTATTTTACTGATACTGATCTATGTAACTGATGCTCACAAATATATGGTTATATTGATTAAAGTTAATCACCAAGTTCTAACTGATATTACAAGAAATAGAAAACCAGCTCTCCAGTTACACTACTTACTGATCAGCATTTACTAAATCTACATAAGAGAAAATGTTTCATGCTGAAAATAACTTGGTAAAGATTACTTCCTCCATGCATACCAGCTTATGCTGATGCTACCAACAAACTAACATCTGGACTACACATCATAGGAATACTATCAATGTTGCTGCTTTACAACTTAAAGTTTTCACACATTCTCTTCTAAATTTAAAAAAAAAAAAAGTGCCCTATCCTTCCTTTACAACCTGCTTATTAGGTTATGTTGAATTAACCCAGATCGTGTCTACAGGATCAAACACTCTAAAAATGGTATTCTGTCACTCCTTTACAGCATGTCAGATTGCAATAAAGTGAGCTAAACATTACTTTGAGCTCAAACCTCATGAAGAGTGACATGTTAGTCCTTTAGAACACATTTACAGATAACAGTGAATGTATCCAAACTGTGCCTTTTGAATCTAACAACTTACAAACAATATCCCATTATTTCTTCACATAATACATGTCAGATCATATTCAAACAAGAAAAAAAGGTTTCTGCCTTCTGGATTCAAAACTTTAGAGCCAATTTCATGCCACTTCTCTAAAATATATGTTTAATATTATAATAAAGTAGCAAGAATATATACTGTAAATCCAAGTGACTCAGAGATGGTACCATGACATTCTTCTGAAACATATGCAAAATCTTGCTAGATATTAAAACCTCATCTTCTAGATTTAAATGAACTGGATACAGTTTGCATGTTATTCCTTTACAGTCTAGAGGTTGGATCATGGTAAAGTTAGACAGAAAATGCCTTTTACATTTAAATATACTAACTAGGTATATGCAAGCTCAAACTAGCTAAACATTGCTTTCTTTTGGACTCAAACACCTTGGATATAGAAACCATATCATTAAAGTTCTCTAATAACTTGAATTTTAGATTTACTAAAACCTGCAAACACTGTCTTCTGGATCTAAAAATCTGGAAACTATATAAATTAAGTTTCTTTATAACTTACATACATATCACATCATACTAAAGTTAACCAAACAATGGCTTCTGGAATCAAACAACTGGTACACAGAACCATGTCATTTATTTGCAGCTAACCTACCAGGTTATGCAAAAGTTAAACAACCAATGACTTTTGGAAACAAACAACAATATACAATACCATGCCATTCCTTCGTAGCTAACATACCAGGTCATGCAAAGATTAACCGAATAATGGCTTCTGGATTCAGACAACCTAGATACAGCATCATATTATTTCTTTGTAGATATGTCAAATCAAGTTAAGTAAATGAAACAGATAGTTAAGATGAAAACAACTTGGATAATATTATTCCTTTATAACAGGGGTGTGCAACAGGCGGCCCGCGGGCCACAACCCGGCCCGCCAAGCCATTTAGTGTGGCCCTAGTTGTTGTAATCTAACCATGTGGCCTGATCTGTAATCCAACGCAAATGGAATATTTTTAAAAGCATCGATCCCTACGGGATTCCCAGGCTTCACTTCGACAAACTTCTAAAATTATCTTTGCTAGAGAGGAGCAGGCCGAATTCGATTGGTCGGCCTCCTTAGGGCATGAATAGGTGACGTTTTACTGAATTTATTAAAATTTTTGCTTTCAGATGCATCTGATTCTATGTACAGTGTGACCTCGTTATTCGCGGAGGTTACGTTCTTTACCCTCCCGCGAATAGCGAAAAACCATAATATTGGGCGCAGTTTTAAAACGTATGTGTATGCGATTATATACTATATGAAATGCTTCCCAAACACTAATGATACTTATACTCATTGATGCAGTAATAATGTAGCAATATTGCATACTGTTATGTATTTCACTAAATTGTACCGTCGTTACGGGCTGTGCTTTGCCGTTTGCGTTGTTGGGAAGCTGAGGCAGTCAGCCAATAGCAGTCCAATCTTGTTTGGTGAAGACGACAATTGATAAAACGGCTTGATTGAGTAAATACAACAGAAATCTCCTCGAAAAGCCCTTTCAGTCTCTGTGACCTACAAAAGCGCAGTTCAGCGCATAACCAGCGAATATGCGGGGCTGCGAATGGCGAACCGCGAATAGGCGAGGTCACACTGTATTTTGCTATTCTCAATTAATTTAAGTACCGGAAGGCTATGATCGGGATGCCAATTTAGAAACATGTGTTTCTGTCCATAAGAGGTTCCATGTGTAAATAAATTCTATGTTTTTTTCTACTTTGCTATTTTCGTGAGAATAATTTTTGTTTTGATTTCAGGGCTAGTAAAATGTCAGCAGTTAAGAAACGAAAATTGATGATGAGGAAGGTTATTCAACAGTGAATGGTGCACAAAATATCTTGTTGTCCCACATAATCAAGGTGTTGTCTGCCTCGTCTGTCAAACTACAATTGCAGTCATGAAAGAGTACAATATTAAGCGACATTACGCAACTAAGCACTCCTCCCAGTTTGATGAAATTGTTGGTCAGGCACGAAAGGACAAAATTGAACATTTAAAACATCCATTAAAAGCAACAAGGAGTTTTACCACTTTCAAGAAACATTCAGAACTGGTGACAAAACTGAGTTTTAAGCTTTGTGAATGTATGGCAGAAAAGGGAAAGCCTTTCAGTGATGGAGAATTTATTAAAATTGTTTAACAATATTCACAGAATATGCATGTCCAGAGAAAAAATATTTGGTGGAGCAAACTAGCCTTTCCCGCTTTACTGTCTCACGGGACAAAAGATCTTTCAGAGGACATCAAAGAAACTTTGAAAGAGATTGAATTAGGTGTGAAGCTTTCAGTCTGGCTTTGGATGAAAGCACTGATATCAATGACACATCCCAACTTGTCATTTTCATCAGAGCTGTTACTGCAGGCTTTGATGTTTTCGAAGAGTTTTTAGATATGGCAAGCCTTTCCTCCACAACCACAGGACAGGATATTTGTGAACAAGTGCTTAAGGTTTTAGAAAAGTTTGAACTGAATCCTTATAAATTATGTGGTGTTACAACAGATGGTGCTCCTTCCATGACAGGTAGGACAAATGGATTCACCAAGAAATTTCTAACTGCAATTGGAGCACAAAACGTGGTTGTAAGCCATTGCATTATTCACCAAGAGAGCTTGTGCACCAAAGTTCTGGATTTTGCAGAAGTCATGAAAAATGTCGTCCAATGCGTAAATTATATTCGAACACGAGGATTAAATCATCGACAATTTAAAACTTTTTTAGATGAGCTGGACAGTGAGTATTCAGATGTTTTGTACTTCTCTGCTGCACGTTGGCTTAGTAGAGCTGCTACTTTGAAGAGATTCTGGAATCTGAGAGGAGATTAAGTTCTTCATGGAGAGCAAACGTCAGAATGTGGACTTCTTGAGCAATGAGAACTGGCTGAATGACTTAGCATTCCTCACAGACATTACACAGCATCTGTCTGATTTAAACTTAAAACTACAAGGGAAAAGTCAACTTGTGAATAAGTTGTTTGAGCATATTTGTGCTTTTGAGAAGAAATTGGAACTTTTCCAGGTTCAGTTGAGAAGAGCCATATTGACCCATTTTACATGTCTTGCAACCAGGAAACTGGAATTTCCTAATCTGGATTGCACCAAATATGGAACCAGTGTACAAAAGCTGCGTGATGAGTTTGCAAACAGATTTCCAGATTTCAGACAAACTGAAATTAGATTGAAATTGTTCGCTCAACCTTTTGATTTGGCAGTGGAAGACAGTCCTGATGATTGCCAAATGGAACTCATTGAACTGCAGGCTGACATGGACACTAAAAGGAAATTCTCTGAAAACAGTTTGCTAGACTTTTACAAACTCTGTGTACGTGAAAAGTTTCCCAATTTGTCCAGTCATGCACAAAGAATTGCCTCCCTTTTTGGTAGCACCTACTGCTGTGAGCAATTTTTCTCCAAAATGAAGCTCATCAAAACCAAATGTAGAAGTCAGCTGACTGATGAACATTTGACCAGTCAGTTAAGAGTGGCAACCACTTCTGTCAAAGCTGATATTGACAAGCTCTGCAAGGACTCTAAATTTCAAGTGTCACACCAAAATGATCATCATGCAAAAATATAAAATATTATTGCTTGCATTTTGAGATTTTTTTTTAATTTATTGTGCATGTACACGAATAAGCTTGTTTTTTAAGTGGCCCCGCTTGATTGATGAAGTTGGTTATATGGCCCACTGACGAAAAATGTTGCACACCCCTGCTTTATAACATGCATTTCAAAACAAGCTAAAATTAACAAAATTAATATTAACATGCAGAAGTTTTTTCAGATATAAAACAATAATGTAAATTTACAATTAACTACTTTCAAGAATAAAATAGTAGTACTCACTTCCAATAAATATTTTACATTTTAGGATATTATCTCTAACTGTGAAATAAGTAACACTAAATTTACAAAGTCAAAATTAACAATTGCAATACAATTTTAACTTTGCTCAGTAAGGTAAAAGATTACTTAAACATTCTGATCAATTGTAAAATGATGTACCCAAAAAAGACAAAATATTTAAGAAGTAAAAAATGTATGTATAGGCTTATCCTATTTCATACATTTCTACTGTTAGAATATTTTATAAAAAATCACAAAATTGAACATTACAACTCACATTTTGTAAAAGCTCTTGAGCAAGATCTTGAATATGCCCAATCACTGAGTCCAAGTTCTTGGCTTCTGATTTAAGCAGATCCTGCACACCTGCATACAACTTCAATAAGAAATATCACTTACAATTACTAGAGTATCAGTTTGAACAGCAAACTTCAAAATAACAAGATAGTGAAATCAATAAACTTATTACACTAAACAACTTTTGTACACTATCACAAAATTACTATTTTTGTGACTTGCAAAAAATATTTCCCAGGTGCTACTTTAGTTGTCACAAAACTTCAAACAATTTTACACTAAAATATTCTAAGACAAGAACTATTTTCTAGGTGGTACACAACTATATTTCACCATGACAGATAATCAGATAAAAAAAAAGGATTCCTCTAGAAATATAATGTCTTAACATCTCTTTGTCAATTCCACAACAAATTACTAATTAGTTTCTTAAGGAATTTTAAAATGACATAAATTGCAAAATTATGATGTCACACAAGGACATATTTAAAGCATCTTATATTGTTAAAGAGCACTGTCTATTCCTTTGCTTCTGAACTTTGTGTTAACTCCTAATGTAACCTTTGAAGTAATTCTAAGGGTAATTACTTTCAGGTAAGAGTGATTTTGCAACTAATAATTTCAAACTGATGAGATTCATTTCAACTCACAACTGCTTTATATTTTAAACTAAATCTCAAAGTTAAAACAAAATACAATAAACCTTACCCAATTGTAACAGTGCTCTTTCTCTTGGCCCAACTGTCTCAAAATTGAATATATTTTTTATGTTTAACAGAGATAAGATTGACTACTTAAGTAAACGTTTTATGTACAAGGTGATACTTAATTTTTGTATTTTTGTCCTTTAAGAATTCTATAAATTAAGAAGACCAAAAAATTATGAATTATTAGTATTTCAATGATATAATGCCTCTAACATAAAAGTTTCAATACAATGAAACAGTGTGTCACTCAGCATGGTTAAATTTCACACTTCCCGACACATTATAATGGCAATATAGTTTACCTTAAATTAACACAGAAAAGAACATATACTATTCTGAGTTGAATAATACTTGTCAGTTCACTGGAGACACATAAAAGTTTGATTTAAATTAAATTTTGTGCAAAGTTATATGACAGCTATTACCTATTTTAGCAGTAAAAAAACTAGATGTAAGGCACCACCTGCCACCAAATCTTGGGCTACTAACAATTAGTGAGATTGACCATCACATTCTATTGATACCACAGCTGAAAGGGTAAGCATGTGTCATGGTAAATTTAATTTGCAGAATTGTTTTCAAATAAAAGTACATAGTGATATCTTGTCAGATTTTTTCTTCAATAAGCTGTTGTCTTGTTTGCATGTCTACAAATCAAGCCAAACAAGTCTACTTGAAAAACACTGTTAATGGACTGCATCTGTCTAGGATATTTTTAATAACATTTGGCTCAGAAGATCATCAAAAAATTTTTAGACAGACTCATAACATTAACAATCCCTTTAGAGTTTTTGCTCCTCTGTTTAAACCTTTATGTAAACAATAACAAATTTTATTTATTTAAATCTATCTCTGGAAGATTTCTGCTTTCAAATATCATTTGCTCATAAACATTCCCTCTAATATAACGATACAATACATAATTTGCTAAAAATATTTGGATGTAATATTATATCCTAGAATTTCCTAATATGTACTCCGCTGCAGCAAAAATAGTAGTCTTGTGAATGTCTCTATATAAATTACAACATAATTATATTAAAAACCCTATTAATATACCTCTTTAAAGTTATTTCTTTTCACAAGTTTTATTACAAACTAATTCTGTCATCCTTGATCTGAAGTCTGGTAATCATGAAGTCAGTTGTCCACATGTAGTTAAACATAACTAGAGAAATTAATTAAAAATATATATAAAATAAATTTAAGAAAAAATTTAAAACTTACAGCATTTTGAAACCTAATATCTTTATTTTCAATAAGATAGGTCTTACCAAACTTGGTCTTAGACACTCCACAGACTGAATGTTTTGCTTTAACATTTGTTTTATTCTTATCCTAAATGTTTTCATAATGAATTGAAAGTTATTTCCAGCAAAAAAAAAAAAAGAATACTTCAGTAGTATAAATTTTGAATCTTTTTTTTCAGAACCATAAAAATTAGCCTGGACAGTCAGCTCACTACACTTAACAACAAGAAAATGTTTAGTATTTTTAGTAAGTAGCATGAGAACAAACAAGTCACCTTTTGAATCTGAAAGTATTACAAAAATTGAATATTCCACCCATGTAGATATTAAGATGTGCATTGAGGGCAACTGTTAAACAGCAGCTGGGGTACCTGTACTCTGTACAAAAGTTATGTAAATTCACAATTAATAAAAGGTTATCTTAACACATGAAGAGTTGTTTGTTTTATATATAATTTAAAAAAAAAAAAATAGAAACTCCCATAAAAACAGCAAAACACAAAATGTGAAACCATAAATTTGCCTGTATCTCCTCATGGACCCAACAAACCTTCATGCCCAATTTGGTGAGGATTCATCAACAGGATTGATGTTGTGAAAAAAAAAACATAAAAGCAGTCACAGAAACTGCAAAATGCAAAATTGAAAACTTGTATGCATTTCCCCATGGACCTAATGAAGATCCATCCATACCCTGTGAAGTATTTAGATGGGCCTACAACAGACAGTACTATTATATTTACAAATATGGTGGCAGTGCATCAGATACATGTGCAACATTTCATGATGTTATATCTGCACCCTGAGAATGAAGAAAAATAAAGCTCTCCATGACAAGAAACAGAAGTGAAATGGGAAAGTTGTGACCCCCAATGCAAATCTACATACACACAGTATAAAAAGTTTGTGAAGTTAAGGGTTGCACATTGCACAATAAAAACGTTTTTCCAGTATCATATATGCAACAGTTCCATCATAGTATGATTTTCTATTACAAACTACTTAAATCATTTGCATATGTTTTGATGAATAATCAACTTACCTCATCAAAAATATCACACGTACGGTATGGAGGGCCTCGTTCAGAAACAAAGGTATTGAAGAACATACAGTCTAACACTTTTGTCACAAAGTCATTATCCAGAAAATTCCTCTGTCCTAAAAATGCTGCCTATAAAATAAGAATTGCAAATAACAACTACTATGCAGTAATGAAAAAGAGAAACTTAAAAGATATTTTAGCTTTCACACAAACAATCTACAATGATAATACCCAGCATATTCATGTACATATTAGAATATCAAAATACTGTAAATACAACATTCATACACATTCTGTTAACACATTCTCACCTTGTGAAATGCAATAATTGGCTTTGGATGAATCCTGGTTATTGTGAGACAAGAGCGATAGCCTTGCAATAGCTGTGTAAACATTCTGAGGAAAATTGCTCGAATTTCCTTATCCTAGAAAACAAATCATATACTGATATCTGAAGAATAATGATTGTACATTATTAGTTTAAACAAATCATACTAAAAAGTTAATTAAGTGTTAAAAACGTGATACACTCATACAGACAGATTTTACATTTTTTTCTCACCTTATTCCTTCCCATACAGCAAACTAAAAAATAAAACAAAACAAAATTAATTGAAATATAATGTTATCTATTTCATTAGATCACATATGTGAAAACATCATTTTAATAACAATTAAGTGTTGCTAAATTACTAGTTGATATCTGCTGCTAACAACCTTCTAATACTGCAGGTTAACTGAGAAAACTTGAAATTGTTTGATCTATTGAATAGTTCATATCTAATGTTAATAACCTTCTGATACCACAGGATAATTGAGAAGACTTGAAACATTGTGACCCAAATGAGTGGTTATAATGTGTGTGTTTGTGTGTTTTTCTTACAGCAAAGCCACATCAGACTATCTGCTGAGCCCAAAGAGGGAAATTGAACCCCTCCATTGTAAATACATGGACTGACTGCTGTACTGGCAGGGGCAGATAGTTATCAACAGCAGATTTTAACTATCTGATACCATAGAGTAACTGAGAAGACTTAAAAAAGTCATGAACAAACCACTCAAGTATCTACTGTTTATAACCTTCTGATACAGCAGATACTAATTTGTTCTGGCAGATGTATTTTAGTTTTATACACATGGAACACTAAAAGTAAGCCTTTTTTTTTATAATTAATAACAAAGTCACAAACCTAATTTTTTTCAAAAATGTAAATAAATGTGTTTGTATCCCATTTTATTTTTATTCAAAATCCTTACACCCAAAAATTTACTGTGTAAAAATAAATAAAAAGAATATTTACAAAAATATATTTCTGTTCATATTGAGAAATAAACAAAAACAATAATTTCAAAGCATACTGGTCTATTAGTCTTTGTTGAAACTATTCAATGTTGAAATTTTGGTACATATGTGAATATTAAGTGTTACAGTGACCTTAACTGATTATAACCACATTCAGAAATATCTGATGCGGTAACAAACATAAGCTTATATCATTCCCCATGAAAAGGACACTGCATTCAACAGTCAATAAAGTATTGCTTATAATTATTATAATTAATATTGGTTCAGCATTGGTTCAGATTAGATGCTTGCAGTGTCTAAATACAAAATCTGTAATTTAAGAATTAAATACTTTTGAAAATTACCAATACTGACCAGCTAGAATCTGAGATAAAAACATCTTATCTTTTTTATTTTCTGAAACATTAATACATTTATTGAATCAATCAAGGTGGCCTCACCAACCTTCTCCATTTTTAGAAAATGATGGCTTACATATACATACTTCATCCAATGAGATGTACATAAACAATCAAAAGCTCAGAATGTCCCCAAGTAGCTTTTCAGCCTCTGCAAAATATTTCTACAGGAAACTTTCTTTTCATACTAGATTCCAAGCCATAACGTAGGTATGACGTTAATGAACTCAGAAAATAATTTTAAGACCCAAATACAGCTTAGACCTGATAAATGAAATGCTGAAATGCTGTGGTATTTATATAGTAATTCATGATTTTTTTCATTATTTCAAAATACATATAAGAAAACTTAAAAAAATCTCCACATGCAAAATTTGAAAAGGCTTAGCAACTTGCAGCAAGTAAGTACAAAGTTTGTAAGTACAAGAAAGAAATGTTTTCTATACTTCTTTATTTACTGTTATATGTTTCAAGAAAAATAAATGAAATTTAAGAACTTATTTGTAAATAGTACTAATTTATGTATGTCACAATGTATCATAACCAAAATGTGACAATATTTTACAAAATACTATTACTAGAACACAACCAAGACAAATTACTTTACCAAAGATTAGTTTTATACTTTTGGGTACAGTAACACAAGAATACATGTGCTGCATCGTTGTATCTTTTGTAATGTTAACCAAGCATGGTTGAAAGGTCAAGAAAATATAAATAATAGATAGATATAGATATATAATTTGTTTTTGTTCATAATTTGTAGTCATGCTAAAATAAAAAAACACCTTAATTTATATTTATGTCTCAATTTTTTATGGTTGTTACAAGATCAATCAAATTGATCAACCTTGTGCAGAGATACAGTAGTAAAAATAACAGATAAAATATGACAGTTATTTCTATAAAAAAAGTTTAATAATTATCTGAAGGTTAAAGATATTCATATGTTAAATTTCCAAATTATCTGGTGCATAAAAATATTTTTAACCTTAGAATCAAAATTACTTTGAATGTTGGATAGTGAACATTTGATAGCTTAAAAAATCTTTAAACTTGAAACAAAATCTGATATTTTGTGTATAAAAGCATTGCAATGTTTACTAATAATCTGCAAAATTTTGTGAAGATACACTTACTGTTCTAAAAGTTATAGTGTGAAAATTATAACAAACACAAAACGATTACAAGGCTGGTCCTTGGGGACCATGCCCATAATGGAATTAGCTTTAATAATGTTTCTTATACCATATACACACAATAGGTTAAAAACAACACGAGTGTTAAAACTTTCACATTTACTTGGATAATCTTAAACACTCTTTTGAAATAAAATACACACTATTCAAGCTTCCCCATTAACAGTTACACAAATTCCCACTGGAAGGGACTGTTTATCATAAATCTTCAGCAGTAACACTAATACAAGTTGATGTAACTATAAACTGTAGCTCTTTACTACAAGATGTTCTTTACACCACAGTAATTCCCATTTTCTCACATTCATAATAATCACATAATTTGATAAATAGTTACATTTTTTATTTTCTGAGGAAAAAATAATGGCTATAGCTTCAAACTGAAATTCAAATTTCATTCATGCTACAGCAGGAGCAGACATCTAGTTTTACAGCTCATATTTTCCTCGCTACATTTTGTAACTCACCAGTATGTTTGGTGGTGAAGCTTTCTGTTCTTGGGGAGGAAAAGCATCATCTGCTGTTAGCAATTCTGGTCGCATAACCTGAAAACAATGCTGTACAATAAAACAACAACTAAAGAGCAGGTTAATGTCTACTCTATGTGTAATCTACTAAATTATATTACAAAATGTGTATACCATAACATTTTTGACAAGAATCTTTTAAAACAAATACTAGTTCATCATCAAAAACAACAATTTACAAGTATCTCAAATTTATGTAAGAAGGTACATAGAGCTGCAGAATACCTTAAATTATGAAAACAATACAGTTATCAAAATAAACATTTATTCTGTTCTTCTCAATTTAAGATTTTATTTCTGTCAAAAGTATTTATGTTACTTAATTTCATTAGATAAGAAATATGCTCATGTTTGAAAAGACAAAGTATCAATAATAATAAAGACAAATATACTTCAAATAAATGTTTAATTAATATAGGCACTAGAATGCCTGTAGAAAAATTATGTAACATTTATCATAATTTTATCCAATTACTTTTATCAGATTACAGACATGATAAGCATCCTGTTTATTTAAAGACTTAACTGTTAAGTTCTGTTATCAACACAATACCAAAAGTAACCCAAAATATGCAAAACAGATATAAGATTTTCACAGTTGATTTAAAAGAAAAATAAGAGTTTATTTAACCAAAAAACATTAATTTTTTAACAACTACAACTTCTTTGATCAAAAGATCTATGTTGGAATAATAAATTGTTTGAATTCTGAAACTGGTTGTGTTTGCAGAGACAAATGAGTAAGACAAAGCTTTAATTTGTTCTGAAAAAAATCTGACAAATTCATACATTTTAGCATTTAAACAAATACAAGTACAAACAATTTATGGGTACAATAGGCTTGATATATGGCAAATTTAACTTTTAAAAGTAGACTTTCAATAGCATGTTGGATTAGAAAATTTTAAAAACTTTAAAATTAAAAAACTTTAATTACAAATAAAAGAAAGAATTAAAACAAAAGGGGATACTTGGAAAAAGAAATTAGTTTACTACATGATTTTATATTTATTGTTAACACACTATGAATGATTCTGAGATAAAAATTAAGGCAAAAAATGCTTTTCTTTTTGGGTCTAAGGAATGATGGCTTGAACAGATTTATCATATCATCTGAGTTTTCTATTTATTGTTTGTATTTATATTTTTTGTTTATTCTGAAACACCATCTGCACATATGCATACTTTGTGTAATATCTGTGGATCTTTTTCCAATCAAATTAAGATTTTTTCTAAATAACCCTTGAAATGACAATTATAATCCCTGTCCAAATATTGCAAGCACAAATTATCAATATATGTGCTGCTTCATTAATAAACTCTTCACATCACGAGCAATATTCTATTGTCACTGCTTTCCTCACACCAAAAATACTAATTTCTTTAGAGCAACTCTCTAAATTGAGATATTATCCTTTGTAATAGTGTAATAAATGTTCATAATTTTAAATTACCTACCATACATAGCTGTGTATACAGTTGAGAATTAAGAGGTTCTGGTAATGTCGGAACTGAAATACATTCAGGCACAGCAATTGAACCACCATCAAGGTCCACAACTATTACATCCAACTAAAAACAAAAATAAAAAAAACATTGTTTAATAACTTAAATCAATCATTTCTTTCTTAATTATAAAAAAAATTAAGAAATACAGTCTAAACCATATTTTACTTAAATAATTCTATTGGTACTAATATTTAGTTTCAACTTCAATGTAGCAGCCTTAATCAAACACAACTACAGTTGATGAGATATACCATCATTTCAAATACTAAAAAACTTAATCATAATTTTCCTTGTGCAGATTCCCCTGAAAATAGTTTTATTTTTCACAATCATAAATACTTAGCTACAGATGGTGACTGCTAATCAAACTAAAATAAATCTAAAGATCATGAATCTCCAATAATAAAATTTAACTGAATGTTGTAAACTGTTTAATTTTATCATGTTGATCATCAGCTCTGGCTGGGTCAGTTAATGCATGTTTTGTCAACAGAAAGAATTCTCTGAACTAGCAGAACTTACCCTCATGTATATATAGTCTTCTACTTAGAAGTAATTAAATTTCAGACACAGTAGTGTCTTCATGATTGATTTTATAAATGAGCTGTCTGATATTCAAGTCATAAAATGTAACTGCAGTACAAGTTTTTTGTGAAACTATGACTGTACAATTTCAATTCTTGTGAAATATATCAATGGAATTATTTTGTAGAAATATTAAATTTAATTACTGTTTGAAGTAGAGTGAAAGGATAACAATTAATCTTATATAATTTACTAACGGTCCTGTTAAGGTTTCTTTTTCAAAATGCTTTTTGTACCAAATTTTTACCACTCATAAAATATTCATGGCAATAAACTGAAAACAAATATCCATTTCTTCTTATAACAAAAACAAACAGAATTACCACCACCCCAATCCTAATATACTATTGCATCAAAAACAAAACTGGCAGCATTAGAATTTGCTTATTAAATTACAACAAATGTTATAAAAGCTTAAATTGTGCAGCTAACATTACACTTATCAGAACACAGTCTTGAAAACAGTATTCCAGTGTTTTTCATAAAATGATATTTTTCTCATTTTAGTGGACAGTGGACATAGTATCAGTACAAATCAATAAGCTGATTTTATTTTGCCTTCCTGATGTTTTGTTTTCACATCTATTACAATTATACATTCATAACATGTGAAAAAGATTAGGTGGAAATTAGTAATTTTCTGAAAGGATTTAAGGAACTTTATTCACATGTTTAAATGTTTGGCAATGATATTTTCATTTGGCATTACACATCTTCATCAGATCATGAGATCATCTCCAAACATACTTCAGCATGTGAATGAATAAGTACATTTGATATTAATTTCACACCACAGGTAATTATTATTTTATCAGCTACAGCCATGATACACAAACATACAAGAAAAACTTTCTGTATATTAAGAAATGGAAACCTTAAGCACAAATGAGAAAGCAAGTTGAACCACATAAGTTCCTAATATTTAAGGTAACTTTAGAGACTCAGAAAAAAGGTATTAAAATTAAAACAAATGGGCAAGTTAAACTAAAAACAACATTAGAATCTCAACTCACCAAGTCCACAATTTCTGCCTTAAAAGATGAGTGAACACCCATAATGAAAGGTGTTGGTGTGCTTAGAACTTCAACTAAAGCAGCCGGTAGAAGTGGAATATATACATGGCTAGGGAATCAATAAATTTAGTTAACTAACTCTTAAGTTTTTATGGTGAAACAATTAATACTTTCAATTAAAAAAAAAAAAACACTGCAATCTAAGTGGTAAAATAAATCTTGTTTTTATACCTAAAAATCAAAACCAAGAAAATTTAATCTCAACAAAATCATCACTCAAAACCAAATATTCACACAAACAATGAATATTATGCTTAACTAGTACTGTTGAAGATACCAGCTACAGAACGATATCAGAATAGCAAAAACTCCAAATCTGTTGAAACAGTTTTCATAGTACTCTCAGGCAAACTGATTTCTGTGCAAGTACAAGATAGGCCTGCTTTATAATGGGAAGATAACCAGGAATATCGTAAATTAAATCTGAAGTTAACTATATTACGGAGTTTTGAGCTAGGAAATAAATAGAATGGACTTGTCACAGTGAAACACAATATTAAATATAAAGCAAAAACAAACTAGTGTGTGTACTTGATGAATGCTGGACAGTCATTCTCCAACTGGTTCAGTACATCAAATGATAATTATTGCCTTCCAAGATATATTGGATCAACTCTACTTCAAACTGAAATTCCATTATAAAAGATAACTTCAGTTTTACCCAGAAGGAATAAGCATTATCAAATGATAAGCATTATCAAAAGATAACATTCACTTGGCCAGCAAAGAACATTATGACCAATGGCCTAGTTTGACACAAAGTTACAGCAACATCTTCACAAGCAAAGTAGATACTAACTGCTGAAGAACAACAAAGACACAAAGACAACTTGAACAAAACAATTTTAACAGTTTTCTGGAGCAAAATAACATGAAAACAGGCTACATGAACATTTTCAAAACTTCCTATAATAATAAAAGATGTTGAAAAATGTGTGATATTCTAACATACAACACTAGTTCACTAAAAAAACAAAAAAAATGTCTATAAAACTCCTAACCAAACAATATTTGGGAAGTTTGTTGACAATGATAAACCAATAAGGAAGTAATGGTTTATTTCACTATTCTATAACTTATGCAACTGAATACGTTAAGAAACTAAAAGATAACATAACTGGTCTTGAAGCTTTCATAGACTTCAAAGTTTATTACAAACTACTATGAAAGAGAAAGATAACTGATTAATTTTATATATCATAATCACAAATGTTCTTAGCAGTAATTACCTAGTGAAGCCTATTCTACTTTCTCAAAATGTAATATTAATATTGTTGATTTTAATGTTGTACAGTGACATTATTTTACAGCCTTAAGTAATTACACATAACGGTTGAGAATGGAAAGGCAGATCAAAGATTCCCTTGCACCAGTTTTCTTTAAAACTGGAAAGATATTAAGAGGAAAATGCAGCAATTTATTGAGTATGTAATTAAGCCTAAGTAATATATAAGGTACAGAATGTTTCTGAATACAGAAGAGCTGACATTCTACGGCCAATAATGTCCACATATGAATCATTTGATTACAATCTTGATAAATACATAGCATGGGCATTCTCCAAATATGTAACATCAACCAGCTCATTCATCAATGACTCTTAATTTTAAATCTAACCTGAATCAACTTAATCATAAAGCCTTAATGGCCAGTTTCGATGTTATATCCCTCTTTACAGAAGTCCCAACTGCTAAAGCCTGCAAGATAGCCTTATAACTCTATATCCAAGACCCTAACCCATCACTAGACATTCCCAACAACCAATTAGCAACCCTCATAAAATTCACCACAATGAAGACAAACTTTATGTTCAACAACCACAACTATATACAAACAAATGGCCTAAGCATAGGCAACCCAGTATCACCAGTTCTAGCCAATATTTTTATGACACAAGTTGAAACACAAGCAATTAACACAGCATTACATCCATCACTATACTGGTACAGATATGTAGACGACATGATTGTGGGATTCACATCTACAGAACACACAATTTTTTCAAATCACATTAACTCTATACATCCCAACATTATTTTCACACGTGAACAGAAAGAAAGTAATCAAATATTTCTTAATCTCAAAATTACAAGAACTGATACACAATTTAAAAAAGAAATCCACCAAAAAATCACCCATACTGGACTATATATTCCTTGGGACTCAGCACATGAAACAAAACAAATACTCAACATGCTAAGAAACCAAATAAACACAGCCATAAAACTATGCTCACCAGATAAAATTAATGACAAATTAGACAATATAAAACAATACTTCATTAACATCAATAATTTTCCTCCACAAACCATAGAAAATATTATACACACACACACACGCCTAGACAAAAAGCAAAATCAACTAACAAATGTAAATAAACCCCAAAATTTAAAAAATGACAAAAACCATTACTGCATACTGCTGCATACCATATATTCCTGAGATCAGCAGAAAAATAACCAACATTTGGAAAAAAACTAGTAACAAAATATGACATTCCAGTTAATACCAAATTTATTCAAAAATCAGGCACAAAACTAAGGTCTATACTATGTAAAAACTACACTGACAAACACCACACCAACATTATTTAAAAATACAATGTGATAACTGCCACAACTTTTATATTGGAGAAACAAGTAAAAAAATGGAAACCAGATTCAAAGAACACAAAAAAAACGTAATTTCACAGGTTTTCAAACACTGCAAATCAAATAAACCCAACATAACCATAGAAAACACCCAAATGCTAAATAAAGAAACAAACATAAGCAAACACAAAATTAAAGAAGCCTTACTTATACAACAACTCAAATCCAAAATAAACCAATACCTATATTAATAAATATAATCCAACATCTAAGCACACTCTCTACATTCCTACACTCAATTACACAACCACCTTAAAACATGTGGTCAGCTATCAGTCAGTTACCTCTTTCTATCTTTGTGAACCTGACGATGATTGAAGAAGGTCAAAACGTCGTTCACTCATCTACATAGAGATTTCTCTACCCATACCAGCCGTTTTTACATATATATTTTTCTCTACAAGCAGGTTTTCTTGTCATCATGGAAACTATGCTCAACCAAGGACTCAGGAAGGAACCTCTGCATTTGGAATTATGAAGAGACAATAAACTCTTCCACAAACAATGTACTAAATCAATATTGATAAAAAAGAATGATCTCGCTCAATCCAAATATGCAGCATTACAAGTAGGCTCCCATATAAATTGGTGCTGTTTCCACCAATTTCTGGGGTAAAACAAAACATCCAATGTCATGTGCAGGAGGGTCCCAACTTTGTCCTCTTCCCCAAAAGTGGAGAGAAGTCACATGAACACTTTGGAGAAATAACCTCTGTCTGCCACCTCAATGACTGTAAACGAGGAGAACAAGGAGTTGTAGGAACTCTGCTAACTCCACTAGTAGAAACCACGCTTGAGAGTCCTGAGTAAGAATGCTCTAGATTTGTTGTAACAGGTGAACCAACTTCCATAAGTTTTTAAAAATAAACTGATCCTGATTTATACAGTACACTAATCAGCAGGGATAAACAGGATCCTCCTTATCAGTGATGATGAGGAAACCAACTTGTAGAGAAGTATATATGTAAAAACAGTTTGTTTGAGTTGAGAAAATTTTTTATGTAGAGGATTCAAATATTGCCAAAAAATTAAGATTATTTAACCTTCTTTCAACCAAAAATAAATATTTTGGATAAATACTGTTGTAGAGAGGTTTTCCCACTCAAACTTTATAACCTTTAAACAAGTTCTTGTTAAACAGATAGCAAGATTGTTCAAATCTTAAATTGTTTCATTTCAACCTTCTACGCTCCTCTACATAAACCAGCTGTTTTCACATATATAAAATTCCCCTTATGCTTCACTCATGATAGCCCATGAGTGGTAGTCTTGCACAGTACAGTGATATGAGCCAGTCTGTCTCTTGGTGGTCTTATAGAATGTTTTTACTGAGGCATTGCTAGATAATATTTTAGACACTTTTCTCTTGATTTTGAATAAACTGTAATTAATTTTGTGTTAACAATGCTCTTTAAAGTCTTAATGAATATTACTAACTTTTGTTCTTCATATCATAATAAAATGGAAATCTTGCTTGAATGGTACTAGAATATCATTTTTATTAAGAGATGTACAACCCCCAACTTTAAGAAATTTTTATCCTGCATGCATGTAGATTTGCAATATGAGTCACGATCTAACCGTTTTGCCTCTATTTCCTGTCACAAAGATCTTTATTTTTCTCCATTCTCAGAGTGCAGATATGACATTATGAATACATCACACAACTATATAATAATAATAGTACTATCTGTTGTACATCTGAGGTAATGTGCATACAATTGGTAGATAATGAGAATGCTAGGAAAAATCCGTATAATAGTCAAAAAGTGAGAACTCTCCTGCAACAATAGAAGTTGTTTCCACAATCCAAGGAGCTCTCCTGAGAAAGAAATTGCCTCCAGAGTCCACACAGATTCTCTACAATATCTCAACATGTTCACTACCGTAATGAGACCATCAACTGTTCCTCATCCAAACCCTTTGTAAGTATTCTAATGCCATTTTTCCTAAACATCAGTTATCATATTAAATAGTATAGAGTGAAATGAATATTTAGTAAAAGTGTTAACTGAAGTAAAAAAAGCTAATCTATTTGAAAAGATGCAAGTTGGATGTGACTATTAAGTATATGAAAAGTTAATAAAAGAAGTATTCATGAAATCTTAGTCTCTAGCTTGTTTATTTTAACTGTAAAGTGTCGAGTGTGCTCCATTCACCCACTGCATCCTCACTTAAGATAAATGAATCTTGTAAAAATTAGTATTAGTCGAAACTCCAATGGCTAAACCAAACCAGTCACTCAGCCTGCCTAACGTCACACTACAGAGCCTCTTGCAACCGAGATTAAGTTTATTATGTTGCTGATTGTTAGTGTGGATTTGGTTTGATAAAAACACACCTGATTGAGCAACACTTGTCACAGAATGGAATCCTATGAAAAAAGGTAAAAGACTCTGGAAAATAAAAGATATGAGATTAGTAATAAAACTACTCACCCCTCTTTAAAATCTAGGAGATGTGGTTAATTTAGCTACATGGGGTATTGAAGAACTTTCAGAGGAAGATACTACAAGATGATCTAAATAATGTGAGATAAAAGTATGGAGGAGACAACAACATACCAAAGAAAAAGTGGAAATGGTGGACACACCTGAAGGTACCACAATAGTAGAAACCAGGGTTAATCTTGCTAATCAGGTGCCACCAACAGAGCACAAGTGAAAACAGAGTGAGAAATAACTCCATAACGAAATCTAGAAGATCTAGAAATTGATTTAGATGAGAAAGATGACTGAATGCCAAATTTCCATCTTCTTGAGCTCAATAAACAGATAGTAATAAAACCCTGGAAGAACTGGAATGATTCTCTCACCTGCCCTTTGACCAACAAATCTCTGATAGCTGTGTAACAAACTTTCAAAATCCAAGAATCTGCTGGAGACAGAAACATCACAGGTTGGGAGGTTAATGATGAAGATTGAACTGAATGACTAATCCTGATGCAAGAACCTATAGTACCCATGGATCCACTGTAAAGTTTTCTACACATCCAGAAATTCTTAAATCCCAGAAACATACAAGAGTCACCACTACCAGTGGCAGTACTTTGACCAAGTGAAGGAACCTCATGGATGCAGGCAGAACAATGACAGGGATGAATGCAAATGGGCAACATCAACCCTTGATTCCAAAGACTGGAATGCCCACAGAAATCAATGGTCAAAAAAAAGAGGCCTCATGCAATTCACAAAGGGAGCAGCAGGTAAATAAATGCCCCCCAACAATGTCTTTATCTCATAAATCTCAACAACATACCAGCCAAGAGACAAGGGAAAGTGCAGAAGCTAACAATCAAACCAACGTGGACACTAATAATGATCCCAACTCATCATCAAATTGATGTGGTGAATGATAAGAAGCTTCCACAAAAAAAGATGTACGGGATGATAAATATCTCAGCACCATAGTTAAGGTCAGACAAATCCTAGAAAATTGTGATCTATTCAAAATGCAGACTCCATTTTGAAACCTCATATTTCCAGGAACTGATCTATTTCGTAATTCTAAATGTGCTTTCACATGGTTCAAACATGACAAAAAGGCATAGCTTAACTGAGCAATAAATGTCCTTGCATGAAACTCAATGACAAGATATGGAGGGAGAACAAAGTGCTCATACTTTCCTTCCATCAAGGAAGGTACAGACTCTAAAGCAACTGGCAAAAAACCCAAAACATCACACACTCAATTTACCAATACAAGAAAAGAAGCCAGAGACAGCTGATCCAAACCAACCTCATGAAAAGTTAACAAAATAAATTAAGTTACTGGAAAAAGCAAATTTAAATTCTATCCAGAATTTCCAAGATCATTCATGTGCATCCTCAGAGTTCCCCAGAGAAACACCATTTGACTTGACATACTTTTCCATCTCACTGCAGATAAAGTTACAGACAGAATGAACTGAGAGCAACCTCCCCACACCTAATCTTCAGTAACACTACATACCTGACATGGGATAGAAGAGACCTGATTTGCCTCTGTGATAAATACATGAATTTGGGAATTCATGCTATATGCTGATTTCCCAAATAAAAAAAAAAATTTGTATGAAAATCAAATAAATGACAGGAAGAAAGTTCAAAGTATCTCTAACAGTTTTACTACAGAGAAACCCTCAACGAATGCTTTGTCTAGAAAAAGTAACAACATTAACTGAAGGAGGCATTCATATACAGTACCAAGATAGAGGGTGTATTGATGTAGGTGGAGAGTGTCCCAAGAGAAATAGTGCCAAGGGCAGTTAAGTGGGGAATAAAAGACTTCAAAAAAATTAGATCAATGCTTAGATGGTGAAAAAAAGAAAACTAACAGTCAAGTAGTAACTGTCATGTGAAAGGACGTATGCATGTTTTGGAAAAGAAGAATTGTAAATGGGCCATTCTGTGCATTTTTATACAAGTACAGCCTTAGCAGTCAATAGTAAAGATTTTAAAGCATTGTTTGGAACTGAATCTTTACTCTTCAAGGTGTTTTATGTCCAAACATTCTATTAGGGTTTTGTGCAATTCATTGTGATCCCTATTATGAACCACTATCATGATTCATGATAAGAAAAAATGAGTTCATGTCCAGTGGTCCCAGGAGCATATCATGGACTGGTGGGTACTTTCTGCTTAAGCATCCATCACAAAGGAGCTAAAGCATTCACTAACACAAGCTACAACATGAAAGACTTCTGCTTAAAAAGAGCTTCAACTTATTGTCTATGAGCCACTGCCAAGGAACCACAGTTTGGAAAAAAATATCCATTATTAAATCTTTTTGATTCAGAAGAAAACAGTGACAGCAAAACAGTAAAAAGAGTAGATAAGCAGAAAAATACTTTATCAGAAGCAACTGTAAAGTATGTAAGCTCTCAAATAAAAATTGTGTAGCAGATAGTAAATGCAATAATTTCATGATAAACTGCCCGAAACAATCAAAAGTACTTTGTAAAAAATTGAAGGAGTTAGGATTTGAAGCATCTTAGTACAGAAAACAAAAGATAAAACATTTGGTAACTTTAAAAAAGAATGTATCTCAGCTTATCATACACAATGATAAGTAGAGACACTAAGTGGTTTCCATTCTCTTTTTCTTCTAATATGTTCCAAGTCATCTAAATATTCCAGAGGAAGGGAATCTGTTTAAGATCAGAAAAGGTATGCAGTTCATAAGAGCTTTTCAGGAAAAAGTGCATAAACCTAACACTGCATTGTCCAATTAGCTTAGAAACATGTTTTAGCAGATTTATCTCAAGACCTGTATCAAAATACCTACACCTCAAGCAACATTGATGCCTGAGGTAAAAATGAAATAACCTCAAAATAATAATAAAATATTTAAATGGTAAACATAAGACAAAGTACTATCAAATATGTTCCAAAGCAGTGCTTTCCCTGTTACTTACAAATAAACAGATATCTAAAACCAGATACAACAGGATATATTTTTAAATTGTAGCTTTAAAATATCAACGAAGAATGTTATTGACCAAACAAGTCCATGATGATCTCGCATAAATAACACTTAGTCAAAACTCATGCCAAAACAAAAGAGTTTTAATCCAAATGAATGGAAATTAAATTCACAAAAGAAGTAATTTATAAAAAAAACTCCCATTTATCTCTGTTAATCACTTTTGTTTAATTATCTTTAATGAAAAAATAAAAGATTTCAATGTCATCACATGTCTTGTACACATACACCCAATAAGTAAGATAAACTTAAACTTTACATATTTACCTTTTGTTTGTGAACATTCTTTTAAGCCAAACTTCCAAATATTAGTGCACAAATTTTAATTTTTTTTTCATTTTATTATTTTATATACAGGTTGCACATGCTTCAAAAGAAAAAACTTAACACCAAAAATACTGAAACAACAAAACCCTGGCTAGTAAACAGACTATTTTGATTGAGCTTGTGTATGAACAATAATCTTCATTACTTTCTGGGGTTTACAAACAAAGTAGTTTATCTCTTTCGACCTAGGTATCCTTCACTACACGACACAAAGTTTTAGTGTCTTATGTTCAACAATTTATTAAAATACTTTTTGTTTACATTACACCAATTAATATGGAATAAAAAATTAGTTAATAATCCATATCTTAACAGTAAGGTAAGTTTTAAGTTCTAACTGCATAAGGAAATATTTTAAAAAGTCACGTACTTCTTCTAGTGTTACACAGTTACATATTTTCTCTAGGCATCTTCTCTATTTTATCCACCATCCCTTCAAAATGTATGAAATTAAACATTAATTGCTCCCTACAGAATTGTTATTGCTCAGATACTGTAATTTTTATACCTTTCAATAGTACTTGGTTACAGAGCTATAAACAGAAAATACCTTTCCTGTCAAACCTACCTGTCACATTGTCTCTTTCACAATATGTTAATTGTTCCATTTTACATTTAATTAGACAGTACCTATAACCAATAGAACTGTTTGTTTTTTAATTTTGCACAAAGATACACAAGGGCTATCTGCACTAGCCATCCCTAATTTAGCAGTGCAAAACTAGAGGAAAGGCAGTTAGTCATCACCAAAAACTGCCAACTCCTGGGCTACTCTTCAATCAATTAATAGTGAGATTGACCCTCACATTAAAATGCCCTCATGACTAAAAGAGCGAACATGTTTGGTGTGATGGGGATTCAAATCCACGACCTTCAGAATATGAGTCGAGTGCCCTAACCACTTGGCCTCGCATAACCAATAGAAAGTCAAAGTTTTTCATCTACCAAATGATGTCTTGTATTACATTATGTTATGAATAGATAAGCATCAATATTACTTATAATAAAACTTTGGTTGCAACAGAAATCAAAAGAGTTAATTTGGATGAATGTTGAAAGACTATTGTTACATAGTTAGAAAGCCAGAAAAACTTTGAAAGTTACTAAAAATTATCTACTTTTAGCATTTTATTATTCTTATGTTCTTTGGTGCATTACTTAATTAAATAAAAATTATTTAATGCACTATTACCATTAGTATACAATATGTAGGCTGGAATATCCTCAACAATTGAGAGCAAGAAAAATCATCAAGAATTTTATTTCATTTTTCATGTTTATTGTTTAATTATTATTATTATAAAATAAACTAAAATGTAAAAAAAAGGGGATCTTTTTTTTTAGGAAATGTAAGATTAGATTAAGTAAAATAAATAATAATAATAAAAATGGTTCATGAGGCATGCACACAACCAGCACATAGGTAATGTAATTTGATGATGAAACATGCCCTAAGTGACTTGCAACTTTTGTTGTGTGGACACTAGTTACAAATGATTCAAGGGACAACAAAAGAGCAAAAAAGTTAATTATCAATAGATGTATACTGTTACAAACTTGAATCTACTTGGGATAAATTAATATAGTTTCATGTTACAATTTGAAGTTATTCAAGCAAAGAAGAATATTTCAGGTTTATTTTTTTGTTTATTTCAAAATTGGTCAAATTTATGGATCCAATTTTGAGTTAAGGTAGGAAAAATAACAAAGTATAAATTTTTACTGGAAGAAATTGTTTGAAATGTATTTTGAAGGTTTTGGGAATCAACCAAAGAAGATTTAAGATTCTTGAGCTGAGAAGAAGTATTTTTAATCTTAACATGAAAATTACTTTTCACACGGACTATTCAAAACAACTGCTGCTCCATATATTCATGAACAAACCTTTATTTTATTAAAAATGCTTAACTAAAAGAAGGATTTTTGTGTGTGTGAAAGACTTTATATTAACTGTAAGGTTGTCAAATTTAATGAAGATATACACACAGTATTGAAAGTCAGAAGTATTAGATCTATAAAGACTTCAAACAAATACAAAGAGGTCACAAGGTCTGTCAAATTGACTGAGCCAGTGATGAAAGAGTTATAAACGCCAGTATGGATATATGTAGCAACCTGCAAGACAAAATGTCACATCAGGGCAAAATATTTTTAATGCAAAACATAAGATATAACAGAAAGGTATTTCACTGCTTTCTACAAAAGGCTTTTAAGGTTATTACAAAAACTTTATTTTCCATTACTACATCTACTTTGATAGTTGTATTGAATACTGTGACATAACATCAACTGGGAATTGTTTCATTATTCCAACCATTTTACCTATACAGCTCCACCAATATGACTTGCCATGATTCATGAAACCATCTCGCTGTTGTTCTAGCCCAGCAACATATACTCAAATCTATGATTAGATATATTAAATGTAGAGTATTAGCCTTGCCACTTCAAAAAATATCTTTGGTTGGGCTGTGCAAACTCTGAATTGTATTATGAAGCAAATCTACATTTTCGGTATTAAATCATTAATCTAGAATTTAATGATAAATCAGTTGAAAATGGTAGCACAGGTACATTAACTTATTACTAGTATTGGACTCCAGTAGTAAAACACAATAACTTTTCAAAGTATAATGTCTCAATACTTTCAGTTCCATAATGCATCTCTGATATCTTTAGTATTTAAGATATGATTAAATAAAAAGATATGTTCTTAAACCATCAAACAGTACCTGTATTTAAATGGATACATAAGTGACGTCAAGGCATGACAGGCTTCAGTTAATCTTGTATAGCTTCTGGACTCAAAAAGGATCTTATGCTCGGTCATTGTGGCAGAGAAAAGTGTAACAACATTGTGGATACCTAAAGAAAATTGGTGCTACAATTACATTAAAACCATAACACTATTTTTACAACAACCTCTGATATATTATGTCTTGAACAAAATATCTTATTAGATCTACATAATCACAACATACCATCTAAACAAAACACTAGAATTTTTTACAATGAATTTGGTATTACAAATAAATAAATCGTGTTTCAATGTATAAATATAGTTCTCCATGTTACTTCTCCGAATGTTATTAAATTCTGGTATCACAATTTCACCATACTTATGCTTAACTAAATACAGTTTTACATGTACCTATATTATACTTTATCACTTCAATGTAGACTCTTTGCATTTAATTATCTACATGTAAATAACAATATAAGGGGGTAATATGGCTAAGTGGCTATTGCCCTGGACTTGTAGCCAAAGGATACAGATTCTAAGATTAAATATATATGTAAAAGTGGCTGTTGTAGGTAGAGGAAGTTCTATGTAGAAGAACAAACAGTTTCGACCTTCTCCGGTCATCGTCAGTTTACACATATTTTTTCTCTACAAGTGGATTTTCTCGTCATCACAGATTCTAAGATTACCCCCATTACATATTGTTACGTCCTTGAGCAAGACATTTACCCCAATTTCTTCAGTTTACACAATAGGTACCAGTGGGTACATTGGAGTTAATCTGTAATGGACTGACATTCCATCTATGGGTGGAATTCATCACCATCCTCATCCTCTTGTACCACAGAAACCTGTAGCTAAATACTGGCCTTTTGTGCCTTCTTAGGCATAACCAGGGTTAGTTTATATTCTTTAAATGCCTATATACCAGTTATCTAATCTATTTTTTTCATACAGTATTTGAAACATCTTGTTCCAGTTTTATAACAATTTTTACATGACAGACATTAAACAAACTTTATATATTAGTGCCAAAATCATTGTGCATATTTCTCTCTCTCTCTCTCTTTTGTTTTTGTATAAATGCTGACCTAGGTCTTCAAAAAGCTGATAGACGGTACTGTGTGAAACAGGAAGGGTGGTACTAAGTGGGGGTTGCAATGCTTGTCTGTCACCTGCTCCTACTGAAAACCGTACTTGAGGCCCTCCTGCAAGTGAACAGAATTATTAGTAAATAAATTTTAGGTTAAATGAAACAAAATACGTTTTAATGTGTTTAATGTATAAAAGCATTATTCTTCTCCCATTCAATAAGTGTAACACTTCTTAAAGTATAAATAATATAAACGAAGGGAACTACTTCATAAGTGATTTAATGTTTAATTTCCAAATATATTACTGTGGTTCAAATCTGATTGGACTTACAATTTTTTATATATATATTTCTTTTCAAATTATTAGGCTTTATCCTTTAAACAATCAGATATAATGACACTAGTACAACTGTTATAATTGAAATATAAAGTTTACTTTAATGTCCATACTGTACTTCTTACTGGCTTAAGATACCACAGACTTATATAATAGATATATGGATTACTACACAGTAGTGAGCAGTGTTGGCCTACTTTATATTCATAATCAGTTGACACAGTTTACTGGTATAAAATATTACACAATACTGAACAATTCTGGACCACTATATTGCACTGTTTTAGGTGGTATAGTTTCCTGGTGACAGTATACTACACAACACTTAGCAGTTCTGGACTATTGTATTTCATCATTAGGTGATACAATTTTCTAGGATGTAATATTACACATCATAGAGTAATAATCAACTACCTGTACCATCGACAGTTGGAATGTTGTAGGTAGCAACATCAGTTGATGATGGCTTCTATTTAAGGGTTAAAGGTATTTCAAAAGTTTTGCAATGCAAGTTTTAGTTTCTTATAGAAACAGAACATACAATTTACAATCTACTGTTAAGAAAAACTGAAAAATACTATTATCCTGATAAGAAAATAAAGATAATAATTCAAGACTTTCATTCTTATGACCTAATTCATGCTTAATTACAATGTAGTGCCATCACTGCATACATAACTTAAGCTTAAATGCCACATAACTCCATTAATTTTGGGTCCATTAACATCATTCATAGTGTGTGAAAATAACAATAATTTTCTTCTGTGAAAATGAATGCAAGAATACCATTTTTCAATTTCAATTCTGGCTTCTAAATTATTTTTCTAATAACACGTGGTTACATACATAAACACAATGCACAAAAATACATCCAGCTACTATACAGGAGATTGGTTTAAATATACTTACCTGGAGGAGGAACTTGAATGCAACCTAAGATGTTCCCTATGAGAGTTTCTATTTGTACTGGCATGTTTTCTATATACACACTGTAAATGATTCCCAGACAATTCTGAAAAAATTTTAATTTTAATTTCATATTTATAAATTTTGATTCTGATTCCTGTAACTTGAGGATATGTAAGGAGCTAAAGTATAACAAATAAGAAATTAAAATGGAAAAATTGTTTTTGTCACTTTCTACTAAAAAAAATTTTAAAATGCACTTAAATGAACTGAAAAAGTTTCCACTTCCATCTTTTAGCTACATTTGAGTTGTTTTTTTTCACGTATTTCACGTACAGTGCTTAACAGCCTTATCCTTTCTGAATCTACTACTAAGTCTCTTCATGCTGTTGGAGCCATCAGTGAGTTCATGCTTTTATGAAATTACTAAAACAGCTGCAAGTTCATTTTTATGTTCAAGGCAAACCAACATTATATTTAAAGAAAAAAATATCAAAGCAGAAAATTTATACTGTCATCAAAATATTACATTTTGTGACTTATTCACATTTCTTGATACATTTTCTGTTTTCCTCTCGTCTTTCAGAGAGAATTCTGTAAATACCAAACTTTAATCAGTCATGCTGATGTTTTTTTATACTTTCAGGTCAGAATACTCTTATTTGAAGACTTGTTGTAAACTTGAATAAAACTGTTAATTCCCAGCTATTATTTTCTAACTGCACATATTAAAAATTAAAGATTTGTTTATTACATTTATTAACTTAATATTTTAAATTACCTGTATGCTAACGTTATAAAGAAACATGAAAAATCAACAGAAAAATGGAAAACTAAAACTGCTACTCCAAAATTTTCAGTTGTATATAAACTAAAGAGCCTATTAAAATTAAAATAAATGTATGTAGGACTAGAATACATAAGATATGGGTTGATTGTTACAAGTCATGTTTGTACATACAATCTGAAAAATATTTTTTTACATTCTGATATATAACTTTTAATATAACAGGTTTTTCTCAATTAACCCATTTGCAACAGGCTCTGCATAATATACACGAGCTTGTCTACACATTTGCACATGTCAAGTATTTGCACAACAACTTTTTATACATCTGTATCTTCGCAAATTTTGGTAGACTTTTAGTAAAGATTACAATTTTTTGTGCACAAAAATTCAGATTTTTTTAATAAATATATTTAATAAAGATTTGTTTATGAAAATATCAAGACTGTTTCATTACTTGCTTGAGTGCAAGGTGATTTCATGTTAGGATTAAAAAACTATTCTTCATTCCAAAAATCTTAAATATTATTTGCAAAATCTCTACAACCTTCTAAATACATTTCAAACATTTGTTTTCAGTAAGACTTTATATTCAGTATTATTTTCTATAACCTAGTTATGTGTGGTCTGTCACTTGATAAACCTTGTAACCATCATAAAAAAATTAAGAAATAAATTTAAACTATGCTTTTTTCATGCTAAAATGACTACATATTATAGCATGAAAATATAAAGGTTTCATCTACGTAGCTTAAATATCATAATGGTATATACATTTTTATTATATCAACCTTCGAGTCATGCTTAGCTAACATTATATAACTTGAATTGACAAGGTGCACATGCACTCACGTTAGTATCCAATAATATAAAATTGACCTTTAGTCTTCCTTGTGTTTTAACAGACTAGTATTTTGTAATATACAGTCAAATTTAAATTATTATACATTATATATAGATTATTACTATCTGGAAATAAATTATTAAACTTATTTTTCTTAAAATACAGAACAATAAATACAGAAGTAAAGTAAACAATTATCTCTTCTAATCATGGCCTTTGAACTCAGTTGCTGCTGGACATAGGTTGCTTAGCCTTTTAAAATTTTGCACATGGAGAACAGATAATTTGTTTTTATGTTTTCTTTTTATATAGTTGAAGAACCAAAAAATCAATTATAACTACCAATACCATAGAATGTCATTATAATTTATTAAGCTTTGTAACTAACTAAGATGTACTTAGGTTAAAAAGAATATGAAACTTTGAGCAGACTAAAGACAAACTACCTTCTTGAAATTTGGGTTAGAAAGAATGTGATAGACTTTCCACAGATTAAAATGGCTAAGAAAACCACGAGAAGGAGATTTTAAGGTGTTAAATGGTTATTAACATTATATATTGAAGTAAGAGTATATAAGGGATTGTTTTCAAAAATAGAAAGAGGTGAATCGGACCACTGTGTTTAATTCAGTAAATAAGCCATATCTCAGTAAAATAAAGAAATAGGAGATTCTTATTTCATATTCTAGCTTGTTAATATTGGGAATTTGAGTTCCTAATTTGTCTGAAACTATATACTTAATATCTTGACATCACAAACATCTAATTTTAAACAGTGCTGCATTTAACATACAATGACTCACTGAAATCAATATTTAGGTGTGTTATTTTAATAGTTACTTTAAATTAAGAAATTAATTCAAATATAATATTAAAGTCTGAATTATAATCTACAGTTTTATTTCAAACTTACTGAAATAAATTTATAAAATGGTTGTTCAATAAACTTTTGAATACAAGTCAACAAACACGATGGCATGGCCTTTGACCCCTAACCCTTTATATGCACTATTTTTCTCATGACTAGCCTTGATACTCCAAACTATCCAATGTGTTTAATGTGGAACAGTTGCATTGTAGCATGAAAAAGCATGTAACAGTCCTCTACCAATAGAAGCAAGACACACACTCTTAACACAGTTGTCTCTCCCTTGATAAATTTCTAATCTCACTTCAAGATTAGGTACCAAAAACAAAATGCCAGTACTGAGGAGAAAGGGTGGAAAGTGTGAAAAGAAGTTAGTATCTTTCAGAAATATATTTTCTGTGTAGGAAACTTATAACTACTAATACAATACCTTACCTCCACTCACATAATAACTGGAATCCCACAGTGACTTGGTGAAGGAGCCACTGTAAATTGACTTAAATAAGTTTCCTCCAGAATGTTTCTAAACAGAACCAACAAAGTGTGACATCTCTGTGAAGAGAAAACATATTATTGGCCGACTGCATCACATCTAAACCAAGTATACTCTTCTCCCTTGAAGTATGATAGTGTTGCTGAAGAGGCAGCAAAAAGACAAAGAAGAATTAGCTATACATGTTCCAGATAGACAGTGGACAAGGTAAGTCCAACTGTAGTCAGGATATCAACTCCAGAATCAAACTGTTGGAACTTAGAAAAGAACATCTAATCCCAGGTAGGAGGAGAGTTCTCATCCATCTGTATTCAAAGTGTAAACAGAAGGTTCTCAACCAACTAAAACCAGTCATTCTGGTTTGGAGTATCTAGCCCTAAGACAACTGGTACCATTTTTAAATTCCTTTCTGTGTATCATTGAGATACACTCAAAATTTATTGAGCCATTTTACCCTCAATACATTTCAATGAAACTATTACCACCAAATACATTATAATTCAAAATTTTTTTTATCTATGTTTTAATTCCTTTATTTTAAAATAATACTTTTAATAAAATAGTTAAAAGTTATGTTGTCACTTAATCCAAGAGCTATGAAAAATCTCATCTTCTGCAGCATTTGTATTGAATAGAATAACCCTAATCATAGGGCTAGGGCACACTGAAGTGTTATCAGTAGTTCAACTCCATCTAAAACCAGAACTGGGAAGAGATCATTCAGCCCACAGTAAGAAGTTCCTCTACTATTGAACTCAGACTCAGGAACACAGAGTAGTGGATCACTTTCATTCTGAGAACTCAAGCCATCATGTGTGCATATCCAACACAATTACACCTGTCCTCCAAGGAACTAACATCCAGATGACAGTAGGAAGGTGAAATGCAATGTGGAGGTTCAACCTAATCCAAAACCATGCATCATTGTGAATACTATTATCCAGTCTAGCTCTAATCCGTACCACCTGGGAACCAACAACCAGGCAGCAGTAGAATGAGGGATCCCAGCAAGATGAGAGAAATACATTATGGTGGATCATCTCCAATCCACAACTAGGAGATACTAGGTGCCACACTTTTGGGCCACGGTAAGAGGAGTGTTCTACACCATCTACCGAGACAAAATCCTAATATCAACTGAATAATATTCAGCATAATCAGGAAGAAGTTAACATGGTCCACCACCCCACTACTAAGGATCTTAAGGCTCCACTGAAAGAATGGTGAAATGTATTGGATAGTCCAAAGGAATGCAATACCAGAGAAGGTGCAATAAGTGACCATAAAACCCTATTTTTAAAGCAATACACTCCTGATTTATACAACAGAAGGAACTGGACAGATGGGAAGCAATTCCCTTTTGATTTACTAATGCTATTTCATGAGTGCACAGTCCAGAATGGACATGTTTATGATACAAATCACTGCAAGGAAAAACCTAAAAGCAGTCTTGTGGAATATCCCATCTTAACAGTGGGCACTAATAACCTTATTGGTCTTACACTGAGAATTTAAGAATTAGTATACATGAACAGGCATTACTTGTCATTGAGTGAAATCCAATAAAAAGCACCATAAAAGGAAACCGTAACAGAAATAATGGTAAGTAAAGTAACCTTACCTCCGTACAGTTACACAATAGTGTGTAAGACTGCAATGGGAGGCAGACAAAAGTTGGCTGAAGAGGAGATGGCCAAATGAAGTAAGCAGCATGAAATAAAAGTGTGAAGAGCAGTTCATATGCCAGCTTGGCTGATACCCTCCAATGGACAACAAAAACAACCAACCAGGGGCAAAGTGAGATGATGAATTTGGGAAGAGGAAACTTGGATAAGGCAACAGTCACATAAGGATAAGGAGTAATAATAGATTGACAAAGGAGAGATGGGAAGAAAGGAAGAGGTAATTTTGGTAACAGCTGTAGGATAAGCATAGATATAATGATTATTTCAATCCTGGTTGAAAGCATCTACTGCAACCACTAAAGGTAGTGGAACTGGTGATCAAAAGGAAAAGGGTTTGTCATGCTAATGGGTGGTAAATACATCCAACTGAGGTGTACTGAACTGGGACCAGAATATCAGGGACCACTCCAAAGGGTGAATTCTGTCAAAACAAGAAAACTATCTACAACAAGATTGAGAAACCCTTTGATATGGAAAGCCTGAAGGTTAACATGCTAGCTGTATCCCTAGAATCAAAGATCCAATGTTTGAAAGCAGAGAAACTGAGAACAGTTGCCCCATTGCCAGATAATGTAAGAGGCCACTGTCAAGTTGTCAAAATAAATCACGACCAACTTGCTGTTCATAGGAAAAAATAAAAAAATCCAGATCTTCAAAGAACAGCCAAAAATTCCAGGAGAGTGATAATGAAACTTGGACTCAACCACTAACTGGTGATCTCTTAAGAATCGAAATACATTTCTCAACCTGTCAGAGATACATCTGTAAAAAATGTATAAATCTGGTTTGAGGAGTGAAAGAGAAACCTAATAGTAATAGTGTCTATGTTTAACCAACAGGCAAGAATGTTGAGAAGGAAGGGAGGAAGATCAATAGGAAAATCAAGGGGATCCCTAATGAGGTCACAATGATCATGTAAATCTCACTGAAGAGTCCTTATTTGGGCCTGAACCAGTAGAATAAGGGCTTCCAAGAATTCCAAAGCCCCCAAAAGCAATAGAACCACCTGCACAAATAAAATAAGATAGGATTGTGCTTCCTGAACTGTCAGCTCCATGGACCATAGTCAATTCAGAGGTGGCTGGGCATAAATGAGATAGAAGTTTGAAAAGACCCCAACATGAACAAGAAGTTAATATGTCAGTAACAGGATGAACTTCTATAAATTGATGAGCAAACCCACCCATACAGCTTCTCTGTGAAGAAAGTGAGTGTGGCAGGAAGAAACTGCTAAAAACAAAGTTTGAATTAGCTGATAGTCCATGTAATGATGGAAATGAAGCCCTTAAGAATAAAGCCATTTGACATGATCCTTGACCACCCAACAAAAAACAAGGTGCTAAGGCTAGCCTGATTTCAAAGGCTAAGAATTGGTGGACCCAGTCCTCATGGGCAAAGAAAAGAACCAATGGAATTTTTGGGAAAAAGAGGTACACATCAGACATGTCGAACTTTATCATTCACAGACATGGAGTAAACACCCACTGGAGATATAGGAACAACACCAAGTTGAATAAAAAAAAAAAGCTTGTAGAATAGTTCATATGGAAAAAGTCAATAATCAGCCACCCATTCACAGTTGTTTTATGAACAACAAATAACAAGGAATAGAGCCCTCAATGAGATTAAGCCACACGTTCTATAGCACATTTGGAAAGAAGGTTCAGAACCACCTCAGAAAAATACAGGCTGGATATAAAATCAAGAAAGAGGGAAGGAAACTGGAAAAGAAAATAAGAGAGAAGGAACATGAAAAAGAAGGGAAAGACCTTCTGATAAACTTGTAGAACTCAAGGATCTGTAATAAAGGTTCTCTATACATGATGAAAATTGTAAACCCTGACCTCTATCAGATAATCACTGATATCAATGACAGCAGACAGGTCAGCAATGAATGCTACAACAATTTGCCCCTGAAGCCCGAGCAAAAGGAACAGAAAATGGGTTGAACAGAAGGAATAGGATACAGGTACAGAAGCAGGGGAGGATTAAGACAAGCAAAGCCAAGTGGGAGAAGAAAGAATAGAAACAGGCCAACTCCCCACAAGACTCCAAGGACTCGGTGATACCCCTGGAAAAGAGACTAATGCATCAAGAGTGCAATAACAGACCATACCTATAAAAGTATAATGCCAGTAAAAGAGCAGTTAAAGCCACACAGTTTTAACGCATGAACTTCCTGAACTTCAAAGGCTTAAAATAACTTTCTTTTGCACATACACTAACACCATACCATTACATGTTCTTAAACATAGTTATATCACATTGATAGACTGTGATCATTGCATTCCTTACAAAGAAACTAACATAAAATTAATAAATTTGACTGGGATGTCTTATCTAGGTAACTGCCATTATTAGGCTCACAAGTTGTAGTTTTATACTAAAAACAAAACTGTGATAATTTACTTAGTTACACTTTCACTGCCAATTGATTGTGCTGTAATTTGAGTTTTATTTACCACTAACAATACCAAACAAAAACTGGTAATTTTCAGTGAATATATAGCCAAAACACTTGATTCTGAGTCGACTAAAACTCAAATGATTCGATAAAGTGAAAATGTTACAACTTTTAATTCAAAGTAACTCAGCCATACGAAACATGGTTGAGCATGTGTCATGTCGATGATGTAGGTCTGTATTAATTCCATTAGGGAAAAGTAGCATTCATATATGTACTATCATGTGACTACTTGGAACCTGGTGGTATTTTCTTGAGTATGGATTTCTAGATAATTTGCCACTGCTTTCTGGGAAAGTATAAACAATTTCATTGGGACATTTATTTTCATGAGTACTTTCTCTATAAATGGCACGATTGTTTTTTTTTTAATTTTGTGCAAAGCTATACGAGGGTTATCTGTGCCAGCCACCCCTAATTTTGCAGTGTTAGACTATAGGGAAGGCAGCTAGTCATCACCACCCACTGCCAATTCTTGGGCCACTCTTTTACCAATGAATAGTAGGATTGACTGTCACATCATAATTCCCTCACAGATAAAAGGGTGAGCATGTTTGGTGTGACAGGGATTCAAACCCACAACCCTCAGATCAGGAGTAGAGTGCCTTACCCAAATGGTCATGCCAGCCCATGCATAAAAAGGACAAAGTGAGGAAAGATAAATGTGCCAACATGGACAATAATAAAGAACAGCCATCCCCCAAAAATCCCGCATAAGTAACAATGAATAGCCTCAGACAAAGTGAACAGAAGAGAGATAGCAAAGGACGGAAGCTACGATTAAATGAAGGCAGAAGAACTTGGACTGGGAGAAATGAACTGAGGTATAACAGTCCAAACCCCAAAATGAAAGTAAAGAATATAACTGTTTAGAATCCATAAAAAGGATTCAAAGCCAACTGGCAGGCCTTCCCATGATCCTCAGAAGAGTGAGGGAAATGCAGCATGCTAATCCCCAAACATAAATGGTCAGCAAAATGCTCACCATAAACTCTGGTATTGGAATAAAAAGCAAAAACAAAACAAAAATCAGAAAAAGCTGTGTCATGAAACAGTGAAGAGAAAGGGTCATATGGCATAACAAACCTCTTTTACCAAGTCCAGAAAACCTGAGGAAGGTTGCCTTAACTGCAACTGAAAGGAAAGATGAGAGAAAAGGCTGTTCATGTCTTCATCACCCTGTCCAGTATCTCCAGGGTAGTAAAGATCTGGCTGAAGGTAAAGAGAGCCCTCAGCCTTCATGCACAACTCCATTTTCTTACAGATGAGAGCAAAAACCTTTGCAGATAGTCATAACCATGGTCACAGTAACAGGTGGATGAACCATACAGTGGTAACACTTGAAGTTGTTGTGACAATAAACTGCAAATTCATCACTAAATATGAAGTGGATAAGTTTACCAAAAAGAAAAAAAATCTTGGCAAAAAATGAGTTGTCAAAAGAGGAAAGAAAATTCACAAAAGAAATTCAACTCTTTACATTATTGAAGTTGAAAAGTTCAAGAACTAAAGTAAAAAAAAAATTGAAAACTAATGTGTGATGAAAAATATCAAATAATTTGAATGCCAAGTTGAGAAGTGAGGTTAGACTATAATACAGCAGGCAAAAAGCTGCACCAGGAGTGTGCATCACTGCAGCTGTACAACAATAAGCACATGGAGGTAATTGGAAGTATTAAGACAAGTAGAAAAATTGAACATATAGAGAGCAGCATTAATTGAGAAAAGCTATTATGTGAGAAGAGGTAAGGTGTAGTGTCAGAAATAAGTGTCCTATTTCTATAACTTTAACATCATAATTTTTATTTTTAATGTTAGCAGTTGGTGGAATAATGCAGAACATTTTCCCTTACCTAGTGTAAAGACTTGAAAAAACAATTCTAAATTATGATACTATTTGTATTTAAAATTTTTACTTGACATTTTATATTCAAACTTATTACTCACTAGTAAAAACAGTGAAGTATTTTTACTTGATTTTCTTAGCAAAACAAATCACTTAAAATGTAACCATAAAACAAGCAATAACGATTTACAAATATTACATGCAAACATAATATGGTAAAAAGTATAAAGCAAAGCAGTTGGGACAATTTGCCAACCAAGTTAAGTTAGACATTTTTTATTCCTCTCATGCTACTCCTTCAAGTCAGCTCACAGTGACCTTAAGAAGAAACACGAATGTGACCCAAAATGCCACCCAATTTAAATTACCTGTGAACTTGTCACATAACTTCACTATGCAAATATTTTAAACAAACAATCACATAGCGAGGCATTCAAGTGAAAGTGCTGTGTTATATGCAATACTGCAGAGATAATAACACACCTTGAAAGTAGCAATATAGTCTAAGCTGGAGATGAAAACCAAACATTTTGGAGCATACATGATGGAATGATGTCGAACACTTGAAGTATCTGAACTTTCTTCTTCGCCTTCTTCGTCTGGTGGTTTGGTGGGAGTTATGGCCACTGGTTCGTTGAAGGAAAGACATGCACAGTAATGACGGTTGGCATCGATGTCGGTCAAAACAGAAACAAAAAAGGTGGGTTGTTTGTGAGCAGTTGAGAGACTCCATCCTTGTGGCTGACAGAACTAAAAACAACACACTTTTTGCACCAGTACTCATGATCATCAAAAATTAAATAGCAACAAGAAATAATCTAATGCATCAGTTTATCAATTTTAGAATGTATACAGCCAGATTGAACATTGTTTTATGCTATATAAAATCAAGAGAAATAATTTACATTACAAATATTTGAAAACATTTTCTCATTATACACACAATTTATCTTCACTGAGCACAACTAAGCTTTCAAATAACTTAAACTTACTTTAAACCAGTAATATTTTGTACATTCTGCCTGAATTATTTATTTCTTAATTATCACTACACCTTAAGAAACTTCAGTTTTCTTAATTTTGTGGATGACAACACTGTTTGGATTACTTTTTTTAGCCAGAGAGACATAAATGTTATCAGACACTATCATTGTCCAATGAATTAATCAGGATTTTTGGTCAGATGCAACCAGTATCTACTTAGGTCTAAGGAGTTAATGAACCATAAGTAAATCCCAATTATTGAAGTACGTCCCAAAATCTTCCAAAATTTCCCATAGCATTTTGAACTAACTGGATCTTATCTGAAAAATGTAGACAATTTATAAAATTTGATGTTTATAATTTTATGAACACAAAACAAAGATTTTGTTTTCCTTTAATATTTTTTCCAATGAAACTGACAAAAGAAAACTTCTGAGAGAACACTGCAACTAAATTTCTATATCATAGCCTATTGCTTTTAGCTCTAATTAGATTTTATTCATTAATATTACAGTACAACATGAGCACCCACAAAGCTCACCATGAAAAAGTGTGAAACTGTGAAGTGAATAAAATATTCATACATATATGCTAAATGAACAAAGAATTATATACATGTAAAAATGGCTCGTTTGGGTTGAGAAAATATTTTACGTGAGGAGCGAACAACGTTTCGACCTTCTTCGATCATCATCAGGTTCACAAAGAGAGAAAGAGGTAACTGACCGGAAGCTGACCACATGTTTGAAAAGGGCTGGGTAACATGTGGTCAGCTTCCGGTCAGTTACCTTTCTTTCTTTGTGAACCTGACGATGACCGAAGAAGATCGAAACATTGTTTCCTCCTCTACGTAAAATATTTTCTCAACCCAAACTAGCCATTTTTACATATATATTTCTCTACAAATGGGTTTTCTCGACATCACTGAACAAAGAATTATGTTTCTCATTTTCTTAGGGCAGCAAATGGACACCTGTGAATACAGATATGACTTGTCAATGACATATCCATTAATAAAACTACTGCTAGATACAAGTTATATTACATTGAGTACATTATATAGTTTGGAGCCTTACCTTGTCATTACTTTTATATTACCATATCTGGTCATGCTTTACCTAAATACCATTCATCTTCAAAACCCTGCAGTATACTTTTCATTGTAATAATCTTTGTTGGGAGGATGTGACATCCTCCCATGGTTGTCTATGATCAATCAAGTGTATAAGAACAATAATTTTCTAATGTCCACTTCAACAGTCCAACTGCACATAAATTCATGGTCACTGCATCTAGTGACTTAATTGCTATATCTTCATATGGAACAGCATGAATAACAATTTCATTCTCCAGCTGTTATAGATATTACATTTGAATGGGAGGTATAACTACAAGCCTTATCTTGGTAAACTTATACACTATTAGCCTCATTTCTAGACTAATTTCTTTATTATGTTATGTCTCAGATAATAGCACACATGGATGGATTTTGCCAATGTCTTTTATAGTCATGGAATTTTACCTGTTACAGTATACTATATTTTACTTACCACAACTAAGATACAACATTTTTGCAGGTATCTTTCTGAATGATCCTTTGTTTCTCAATGCTATAATGAATAAAGGGTATCCCCATCATGATTATTCTAAATCCCTTATTTGAACACATCTGTACAATCCAAGTGGATGAATATTTCTCATCAAGGATAATTGTTACATACCCTTCCCAAATGCAATTAATGTTTAGTGGTATGCAATGTTAAAATGTAGTTCTGGTACACTCTGTCACATCATGACTTTAAACAGATTGTCAATGTCATCTGGCTTGCTGAATTGCATATCCAAAATTATTTTAATACAACTTACTCAAGTTTTTGTAATATAACAAACCATATACCCACAGTATCAAATACTAGTATTTGTAAATAGTTATCACCAACTGTTACAACATTTTTACATATTTTGTTTAATACAAAATACAGGAGATAAAATATCAAACTAAAAACCTATTCTTGAAACAAGAAATCAAAACATCACATAGAAAAAAACTTAAGCACTTTCAGTGTAACTCTCTTATCAAATCATTTATACATGGGTAAGAATACAAAATTCAATAATCATCACAATAAAATGAAATATTAAAGAAATTAGTGTGGCATTTTCTCATAAATTACAATTCTTAATTAAATGATTAACAGCAGGTGCCTGCTTTTCTACTTTGTTAATTTGCATCCTAATTTATTTGATCTGCAATTTATCACTGATCAGAAGTATTTACACAACTGATAAAACATTTTATTTAAACTAAATTTATAACTGTCTACAAATTGTATCTTACAAAACCTAACCTGAGAATTATACAATATCACATGATGTAACTGTACATAAAACTTTACACATAAGCAAATTTTTTCAGGAATCAATGTAGTCTTTATGTTGATGTTCTACATCACATATACTGACAGATACGCACCAGTTCTATCCCATCTATAAATGGTGCATCTTCCCAATCTTTTCCTGGAAACCGTTGAAAAATTTTTCCAAGGCTAATACCACTTCCTGAAAGTCACAGAAGAATAATTATAAATATCAATTCAAACTATTTATTTTACATATAACTATAAATAAATCATGAAACATGTGGAGAATAAACTTTCAAACCAATTTATTCTGTTCGCTAATGAATACTGGGAGCCCTCATTATACACTTGTTTAACATATTCAAGTTCACCCTTATCTGAAGACTATATTTCTGTCATAAATTCATTATATGCAAGAACATATAACACTATTTTGTTTTATGTGAAACTGTGTTTCTTCTGTGTATTTTGTGGACTGTGTAACTTACATTCCTGTACATTTTATAGAAATGGCTTCCAAACATGCTACAAGTTCATCTCCAATCTCTAAGCTCTAATTTACCCATGAAACAAAAGAGGACTGTAGTGATGCTAAAATTAAAATGAGAAATTCTAAAGCATGTACAAGCTGGTGAAGGCTGCTCAGTACCTTGATCATGCTGACAACCTTGGTAAGCCAACTATATGCCATTAAGAAGAATGCTGATAAAATTAATAGTTCAGTGATGCATTCAACACCATCACTGACAAAAGTGATTGCTAAAGTATGGAATCTAGTGCTGGTGAAAAGAGAAGATGCTGGGGTTTTGCACTGAAAATCAAAACCAGAAAAAAATGAATCTTAGCTGTACTAGTATCTAAGCAAAACTTTCAAAATTTGTTTGTTCCAAGAGCCCTTCATGATGAGTAAGGACTGATTTGCTCAGTTCATTCATTGTTGAAATTTGCATAAACTGAAGGTTATGGGTTTATCTGCAAGTACTCACCACACAGCTGCTGCCAGATATCCAGAAGAACAGAGCAATTATCAAAGGAGAGGGATACAGCCCAAAGCAAGGTTGTTTGATTCAAGAAACCTAACAAGACAAGCATTAACCATCCTCTCTAAAATCTTAGAGAGACAGCTCTTCAAAGCAACAGGATGATAGTTTAAAAGGAATCTTGGATCCTTCCCAGGCTTAGGAAAAGGAAGTACAATAGCATAGCATCAAGCATCAGAAAAAACATTCTTCTGCATATCTGGTTAAAAACAACAAGAAGAATAGCAAGAGAGGCAGTAGAGAGATTGCAAAGAATCTCATAATGAATATCGTCAGCTCCAATTAATGTACTGCCAGGCTGATAAAAATCAAGCTTGAGCTCCACCAGCATAATGGGGAAACTGCAGTCATAGAGACAATAGCTCTGCCTGTGTCTTGATGGCTAAGGTGGAAAATGAAGCAGAAGAGCAAGATGCATGAGAAAAGCCTTTGAAGTTTTGATTCACACAGTAAAGACAGTTGCAAATGTTGAAGGTATTGAGGAGGTTCATGAGAGTATTGGCATTGCTCTGGGCATCGGAGACTACCTGGCCATCAGAGAGCAAGATTGAAAAGAGGGCACAATACACTGTCCACTAACCTTTCAAGTCTCGTCCCATATGACTTCAGAACTTGTGGTAGAAGAGATGCTAGAGGAGTATTCAATCCAAGATTCCTTCTGGCTTTGGTGCCCAACTTGCTGAGTGTGCACAGGCCTGCTGAATTGTAATCTGGTTTAAAAGTGTGGGATGCCTACAAAAGATATGCCAACCCAATTTTTGAGCTTTCCTTGCCATGTGGCAGGCAGGATCTCACAAAAAATGAGAATACTGTGGGAAATGTGTTGAGATTTTACAAGTACACTGAACAGATGCCTGGATAATACAGTCAGTCACTGCTGCCACGCAGTATGCTATCAATGGCTTGCAGATGATGGCAGGACCAAGTTCTGAGAGAGCAATGAAAGAGGGTTAGTTAGATTGGTCCAACTTCCATTGAGGTACATGGGTCAGGTGGCATCGACTGCAGCTAGTCTTTCTCAAAATGATAGGAAAATGATTATTGCCCCATGGATTACTGTCAACCTTCCAGGAAATGTAGGAGAAAAGTAAAGGGGAGCAGACAGAAAAATCAATAGCAGTAACTGACTAAAAAGGTGCATGAAAATAAGTATAAGAACCAGTATTGAAGAGAGAGAAGTTGTGATGCAATAGAATATGCTCTGTGAAATGAACCCTCCCATCATTATCAGCACCACCCCAAAAGGGATTGTGTCCAATGGAATCATTAAAAATGAAGACAGTAATTGCTCAATGAGGGCATCAAGGTCTGAATGATCATAGGTCTCTTCAGTAGCCAGGTAAAGAAAAAAATATTGATGGTGACCCAAGGAAGCATGGATGATTACAGCCTCCAAGGGTGTATCACATGGCAAAGACAGGATGGGCACATACTGATCAACCAGCAGTGCCACCCAACCATACACTCTTGCATCACACAACTTGTCATTTCTGTACAAAGAAAACTACTGAAATGCGAGTATATTGGCAGTTTCAGAAATGTTTCCTGTAAGGAGAGACACACAGGATGGTAAGAATCAATCAAATCCTTAATATCATCTGTATTTGAATGAAAAGCCCAACAGTTCCATGAGATCAGAGTGGTAATTTTCATTTATGCAAAGGAAAATGTGGCAGAAAGCCCTTCTGGTTTTCACCACTTTCTTTTCTTTATTGGATGAAGGTCTATTGACATCCTTGGATCCTGTCCTGGGACGAGTAGACAGGTCTCTGTCTGTAGACAAAGATCACAGTGACTGAGGGTATAAACAAATGGTTGTTTTACTACTCAGGGCTGAAGAAGAGGATGGACCTGAAGAAATACCCAAAGCCAAAGGATGTGGAACTTGGCAGTCACTGGAAGGAGTGGCAGGGACAGATAGAAGTAGACATAGATTTGTTAACTCTTTTTATCACCGAGGACAAAAGATTCTTCAGACGTTTTGCAACTGACTCTGCTGGAATCACGGAGAGATTTGTCTGCACTCCCATTGTGGCAGTGGAATGAAGTGCAGCATTATATGTCGAAGATGGAGTTGGGGATAATTTCCAAACCTCTGGGTAGGAGATATTATTATTCATAGTATTCAAGCATTTACTTCTTTCTCCTCCACCCATTTAAGGCAAGAAATAGAGTAAGAGGGGTGTGGACCACTACAGTTAACACAGCATGGTTCTAGTTGGCTTAGTTGGTTGATTTAGTGTTTTATGGCACAAAGCAGCTAGGCTATCTGTGCCAAACATCCAGTACAAAAGTAAAAGTAAATGTAATAAAATTCATAAATGGAAATTAAGGTAAAACAAAACAGAGTTTAAAACCATAAATAGCATAAAACCAATGATGACATCTGGTCTATAACATAAAGAGAGAAACTACAGTAAGAGAAGTCATAAAGGTCTTACTGTAGCATAATGGTAATTATCATAACCCGCCAAAAAGACTAACAGTTAAGTACAAGCACCACAGTCAGTAAGCAGAAGTTAGCATTTCAAGTCGTGGTTCTGAGTTAATTGACATTATGGCCATTTTCAAAAAGAAAAGTAACAAAAAAGTTTTAAAAGACGTGTAGCAAAATTATAATAATACACCAAGATGACTAAAGGATAGTTCAAATAGCAGTGTCAGTCACCTAAAGTTGGCCTTTCCAGCCATGGCATTGAGTTATTTAATGTTATGGCCATTTTCTAATTTCAAATTGAATTATAGAGACTGATTCTTATAAGAGAACCACATTAAAAAAAGGTTAATGTATAAATTAAAAAAGCTTAAATGACATTAAAAAGATTAATAGTCTTTAAAAAACTAAAAACTTTACCAAGGTGGACAGCATCACCATCACCAATAACACTAACATCATGGACAAACCTCGAGACAGAACATGTAAAAATGGTACAGTCGTTGAGAGTTGTAATGGCATTGGTAGAAATATCTTTGTTCAGTTTTGAACTTGGCATCAGTAATTCCCAAAACTGTTGTTAAGATGAAACCATTACAATGAGCAAGTGTGTAAATTGTGTATTCTGTCTTGAGGATAGTTTTTGCATGCTCTTTAACCTCTTACTTTAGATACACCACTCTAACTTTCTTTCTTTATTTTCTTTCTTTACTTATTCTATCTAACTATTCACTATTCACATATGTGTGTGTATTGTGTTGTTTAAATAAAACATTCAGGGCACATAGAACCATACAAAATTTATAGTTAACTTGGTTTTATCTACTCTGTAGCACCATTAGACAGTGTAGCAAACAGCTGCTACATTCTTCTGGGAACATTAACCTTGCTTATCTAGACATTCATAATTCCCAGTTTCTTTTGACCAAAGACATGCCAACCAATCAAGAGAAAAGTTCTAGTGTCAAAGTACTTAAAGATCAGTGCTGCCTTTGTTTCACTCTCTCTCACCTGACAATCTTATAATGTCCCATTGCAATTCATACCTCAAAAAAGTAAAACTTAAAAATTAAATACAGGTAAAGTTTCAAATACAGTAAAATACATCTCATGTGAGGGGACGTAGAGGAACCAGAACGTTCCTGATCACCCCACTTTATAAACTAAACCACTGCCATGTTCCTTTGCGTTTTTGCATTTGCAAGTCGTAACAAGAGCAAGAAAATAAAATGTGGCTTATTGTGATCCGAGTGTTACACAGACAACACACTGATGCATCAGTTCCGAACAAAAGAAAACGATGAGTTAAAAAACTGTGACCAATGCATAGACTAGTTAGAACTTCCTCCTTCCGATCCTCACAAAAGCAAGATGGCCGAAGTCCAACACAAGGTTTTAATTGGTAAAGCTTGTTCTCACATTGCTCACTCCAAGTCAACTGTCAGCTGGCATGGAGCCAAGCCTTGAATACAGGACCGCAGTCATTGTATGGAACAGGCACTGCAGTGATAGTGCCAGAGCAGATAGATTTAGCTGCGGTGTTGGCAAGCTCATTTCCACGAATACCAACGTGGCCCAGTATCCATAAAAACTGATTAAAAGTAGATGTTAAAGAGAAATGGCCAGTCCTTTTGAATATTGGTGAGAACAGGGTGTGAACGAACGTGAAGAAATTCCAGGGCCAGTAGAGAACTAAGTGAGTCAGTATAAATAGTGCAGTTGGAGTACTGCTTAACTTCTACGTAATCCAGGGCAAGAGAAATGGCATACAATTCAGCAGTAAACACAGAAGATGACTTAAAGACAGGTCACAATTGGGGACTGTAAGAAGCCATGGTGGGATGGGCTGACCAGTGCATACTGCAATGTTATCTAAGGACAGACCCTACTTCGTCCACCTTCGCCTGAATACAAAGGCCAAAAGGAGCAATGGCAGATCATCTGTTCTGAAAAAGTATGGCCCACCAAAGAAGGAAAACACAACCGCAGATGGGATGCTTTGATAAGGAACAAAGTTTCAAAGCATATAGTAAAAACAGTTACAAACAGCAGAGGTGCAAAGAAGGTTCATAAGGCTATGTATAAGGTCTGAACTGGAGAAGTGTGGAAAGCCCCAGTGAAGAGCCAAAATCCTTGATGATGAATGAGGTCCAGCATCTTTAAGACAAAAGGTCTGAGCCACAGACCAGTGATCCATAGTCGAGTTTCGATCAAATAAGAGCATGATATATCTTTAGCATAGAACTTCGATCTGCTCCCCAAGTGGTGGTAGAGAGAACACGAAGAATGTTCAATGCTCTTGTACTTTTGACCCGTGGCTGCTCAACGTGTGGGATAAAAGTCAGCTTACAGTCAAAGATAAGCCCCAAATATTTTGTCTCAGGGACCACAGGCAGCACAACTTCACCATTATAGAGTTCAGGATCAGGATGAATACCCCATTGGAGGCAAAAGTGCATGCAAACAGTTTTAGAGAGAGAGAAATTAAAGATGTTTGCTGTGGTCCACTCAGTCTGTAGTTGCTGCTCAATATACCTCATTTTCAACAACTGACACCAGATGTGAAAGCCATCGACATAGAGCCCGTTTGCAACAGACAGAGGAAGTTGTTCAGTGATGGCATTCATTTTTACACTGAAAAGTGTGACACTCAAAGCACAGCTATGGAGGACTCCAAGTTCCTATAGAAAAGAACGGGAAAGTGTCAAACCCACGCAAACTTAGAATATCCTGTCCATTAAAAAATTTTTAATGAAAATGGACAAATGGCCACGTAACCCATATATATGGAGGTCTCGCAAAATGCCATACTTCCATGTTGTCATAAGCGTTCTCAATGTCAAATAATACTGATACAAGATGTTGTAATTTGAGAATAGCTTCTCTTATTGATGTTTCAAGTCGAATCAGGTGGTCCATGGTGGAGAGCTGTTGTCAGAACCCACACTGCATGGGCAAGAGGAGTTTGTTTGAATCAAGGAACAAAACAAGACAAGCATAAGCCATCCTCTCTGAGGTCTTACAGAGACAGCTCGTCAAAGCAACTGGACAGTAGTTTGAAAGAATCTTGGGATCCTTCCCACACTTAGAGAAAGGTAGGACAACAGCCTTGCATAAGGCATCAGGAAAACATTCTCCTGCCAGATCTGGTTAAAAACAATTAGAAGAATAGCAAGAGAAGCAGGAGATAGATAGCAAAGCATGTCATAGTGTACATCTTCTGGTCCAACCGATATACTGCCAGACTGACGAAGGGCCAGTTTCATTTGCACCAGTGTAAAGGGACAATAATAGTCATCAAGACAATCAACTCAAAAGGAAATGGTTATCACTCTGCCCGAGTCTTGATGGCTAAGAAGGTGGAAGAAGAAACAAAAGTGCTAAATACCCAGCAAAACCTTTCACCTAAAGTATCGGCAATGCTCTGCGTATCAGTTGCTTCCTGGTCATCAGAGAGCAAGATCAAGAGGGGGAAAGAATTATATTGCCCACTGACCTTTCGCATCTTATCCCTTATGACTTTGGAACTGGTGGTAAAAGATATACCAGTTGTGAACTTAATCCAAGATTCCTTCTGGCTTTGATGTCTTACCCACTGAGCATGTGCATGGGCTCACTGGAAAGTGATGCGGTTTGAGTGTGGGATATCTATGGAAAGTATCTCAGGCCCGTTTTTTAGCCTTTCGTGCCATGTGACAGGCAGGAGTCCACTATGGACAAGGATATAGTGGAAAACGTGTTGATGTTTTAGGAATACATTGAGCAGCTGCTCCTATAATACAGTCAGTTACAGCTGCCACACAGTCGTCTATTGATGGCTGACAGAGGATGGCAGGATCAAGTTCTACGAGAGCAGTGAAAATGGGACAGTCTGCCTGATCCATCTTCCACTGGGGCAAGCTGGTTGGGTGGCATCGACTATGACCAGTCTCTCTCAAAATTATAAAAAAATGATCACTGCCTCATGGATTATTGTCAACCCTCCATGAAAAATAGGAGAATAATGAAGGGGAGCAAACTGAGAGATTAATAGCAGTAAAGGATTGACTAGGTGCATGAAAATAAATAGAAGAACCAGTATTTAAAAGAAAAAGGTTGTGATCAGAGAGCATGTGCTCTATGGAGCAACCCCTCCTATCAATATTGGCACTTCCTTATAGGGGATGATGTCCATTAAAGTCCCCTAGGATTAAAAAGGGAGATAACAACTGTTCAATGAGAGCATCAAGGTCTGATTGATATGTCTCTCCAGGTGACAGGTAGAGAAAACAAACAGTGATGGTACAACCCAAGGAAACACGGATGGCTACAGCCTCCAAGGGTGTGTTGAGTGATTGAGTGACAAAGACAAGATAGGAACATACTGATTAACCAACAGTGCCTTCCTTCCATGCACTCATCCATCACACAGTCTGTCATTTCTGTATAAAGTAAACTGCCAAAAGGTGACTGTATCAGCAGATCTCAGAAACATTTCCTGTAAGAAAAGACATACAGGATGGTCAGAAGCAATCAGTGTTTTGATGTCATCCAGATTAGAACGTAAACCTCGACAGTTCCATTGTATCTAGGTGGCCATTTTGTATGATGTGTAGGCAAATTGGCTGGAAGACCCTTCTGTTTATGACATCTTTTTCCTTACTGTCCTCTATCAAGAGAGGTCTATCAACCTCCATGGATCCTGCCCTGGAGCAATTGGGCTGTTCGAAGGGAATTCCAGTGACTGAAGATGCGAACAAATGATTGTTTTGCATCTTGAGGTGGGAGAAGAAGATATATTGAAAAATACCTGTATGCAGAACCAAAGGATGTGGATTTGGAGGTTTGTTGGAATGTATGTAAGGTTTTGGTTCCCTCTCCAAAGAGATGGGTATAGAAGTTGATTCATCAACTTTTTTAACCATGGAGGTCAAAAGGCTTTTCATTTGTTTTGAGAATGATTTTCTTGGAGGCAGAGAGAGATCTGTCTGCACTCCAACTATAGTTATGGAATGAAGTGCAGCAGCATACGTCCGAGATGAAGTGGTGGATAGCAATTTGAGCCTCAGGAAAAGTAATGTTATGAATCCTTTTCAAATGCCGCACCTCTTTTCCTTCCAACCATTTAGAGCAAAAACAAAAGTAGGATGGGTGAGAGCTATTGCAATTGATACAATGTCAGTTTGTTTCAAACTCATAGGCATCATGATCCTTGCCATCACAATGAGCACATATCATTGTCCCACCATGACATGACATCTTTGAGTGACCGAACTGCTGACACTGGAAACATCGGAGAGGGTTTGGTATGTATGGCCAGATCCTGCAATAAAGATAACCTGCCTTTATGGTGGCAGGTGCACATGGTGATGTAAATGTCAGAACAAGATAATATTGGTCGGCAATGTAACTCCATCTTTGTGAGTGCAGACACGCCTTACTGCAGAAAATCCTTGAGTGGAGAAACCAGTGAGAATATCTGACTAATGGATGTTCTTCAAATCCCTCTCAACAATAACTCCTCATGATGAATTCAAAGTAGCATGAGGTGTAACCTCAATAGGTATATCCCCAATTGCCTTTGAATGCAAGAGCAGTTCACTGTGTTGAGATGTGGATGTTTCCACCAATATGTCACCAGATCAAAGCTTCTTCACTGACCTTGGAGAGCCAGCAAGTCACTCAAGTCCCTTCTGAATAAAAAAGGGGGACATTTGCCCTAAAGGTTTCTCTGAAAGAGAATGTAGGATAAGAAAATAAGGTACAACAGGTGGTACAGGTGTTGAAGATTGCTGCTCAGAAATGCCAAGACGTGGTCATTTACTTACTGAATGTTTTTTTCAATATTTTATTTAAAATTTTGTTTGGAGGATCCTGGGATTCAACGCCAAAGTGGTGTGTTGGAGTTGGACATCTCAACCACCAGGATCCTCTCCTCCCCTTCAGAGGTCACCTTGCACGGCAAACATGTGGATGGATGTTTAGATCCCAGAAGAGGTAAACTGAAAATATAAAACCTTCTCTGGGAGGTCCCCCCACCAGGTACAGGAGTCAACCTCTCAGGGGACAAATAACAGGCATACAGATACTTGTCAACAGAACAAATTAGTATTAAAATATTTAGAGAAAATTTTCACACCTTTTAAGTATAATTTCTACTTAAATTTCAGCCATCATTACAAAAAAATTGGATAAAACTGCCTATCATTTCCATTACTTAATTTCATGGGAAACTGACCATTTTGTTTTTTAAGCCCAACAACAATGGTGAGTGCAGCTGTTTTAAACAACTAATTTTTCAGTCACTTTCAAAATTTATCTAAGACTTATTTATATATTTACCAGTTAATATGAATTGATTTTTCTCTATAATTGTTTTAGTCTTACAGCTTCAAGCTATAACTGTTCATAAGTAATACACTGACACCATTTAACCTGATTGATACATGAACCAAATCAGTATACAACAAGAAACAACTCATAAGAACAACAATAGTTTAAGATGTTATACAAATGCTCATAGTACAATGTATCTCAAATAATATTTGGCTACAGAGTAACAAACCATGACTTCAGCACATTAAGCAAACTATCTCTATGAACACCCCTGGTTGGAAGACTGTTGTTGTGAATTCTTTTTTTCACACAAACTATGTAAAGTGTTAATCATTTTAACAGATTCTCTAATCATTTGCAAATATTATAAAATGACTGTGTTCCTTATATGCAGTCTGATAAATAACATATCTCATAATATCACAGTTTTTATAAATCTGTCTATATGCAATAACACATTGTGCTTTTAAGCTGATGAAAGCTGCACTGAGTCAGTGATGAGCACTTAATTGTGTCAGATTAGAAAAGTTAACAAGTCGCCAATATATGTAACACATATGCACAATAATGTGAGTTATACCAACATAATTTTCCCAGCTTAATGAGAGTGTTGGTACGGTATGCAAAATTGTTTATCATCAGGCAGAACATATTTTGTTCAAAATTTAAAGTAACTGATTTTTTTCACATATATTTAACTTTTATATGAAACTTAAAGTTCTTAATATATATTGGAGTAACGTTCCCATTTGTTCTTTATATTATTTATTACTGTTACATTTCTTAACCATCTTTTATTAGGTCAAACTGGTCTTAAAGCCACATAAAAATGTAAGAGGAAAAAATGAATGGTTTGGTCAAGACTAATTTGACATCTTTAATTTACTTGTAAAGTCCAAGGAAAACCTGAAGCAATATCTAAAGAACTATACAAATACACTGAAAGTAACATTTGTGGAAAAACTATGCTGTACAACAAATGTACTCAATTCAACAACTATTTTTAAGGAAGAGCTACGTAACATTGAATTTTACAACAACCTTTAAGGAAGGACTACACAATACAATGAATGTGACAAGCTTTCAGGGATACAAATAAAGAAACAAAACTACATTCACTCCAAGAAAATTATCTCAAATATTACGTTATGTCATGTAATGTTGTATTTCCAAGAATTGTTTTGTTAATTAATCCTTGCAATATGTTCACTTTCATTAGTAGTAACTAAATAAATATGGATGGACCATACATTCTGGATTGGGAAAGTCAACTACAAAAAAAAAAAAATAAAAAAAAATGAAATTCTTCAAACAAAGTTAAATTCCTTAGGCATGCAGGAATGTAATAGTAACCTCAAAAGAAAAACTACGTTGCATGCTGAATGTAACAAAAATATTTAAAAGGAGAGCTAAGTACCACAATGAACGTAACAGCGATGTTACGGAAAAACTTTGTAACACACACTAAATGTAACAGCAACCATTAAGAAAGAACACTGAGAGAGATATTATATTTTGAGCTATTATTGCCCGCAACCCCAGTTTCCATATATTGATTACAGTAGATCTATTTTCTTAACACCAGCTGTTTTTCCTTACGAAACTTTCTTATGCTTGCACTCAAGCGTACAGCCAAGATGTTTTTAGTAGCATAAGATGGTGTGGGGAGGGATGGGAGAAGGCAGACTTCATTGGTAGAACTTCTAAAAAACATTATCTTCATTTAATAACCTCGATAACTTGAACTCACTCCATTTGACTTTTATATACTTCAAAAAACAATCGCAACGTTAATGTTTAATGTAAGGGCCAAATGATGTTCACAATGTACTTTCATTTGGAAAAGTATATTATGCAATAAATTATGTTTGCACACATATCGCGTTAGCTTTTAATGTACATAATGCTACGAATATGTATATATATACATCATTAAATCTAATGTTTTTATCAATTTGACTTTTGTTACGTAAGAACGTGAAACAATTAGTTCACACAAATTAAACTGCTCTCATCAGATTTCATGCTTAGGCTTACGTCACTGCAGCGAGTTTCAGTTTACGACGACTTTTAAGATAATTTTTTTTCAATGCCTCTTAAACATTATACTTAACACTGAACTAAACTAAGCATGCATCAACATTACATGGTCACTATGTACGAGTACCTTCATGGCTTCATTAACCGAGCTAACATATTCGCCTTTACTTGAAGAATACAAAATCAATATTGATTCGTTTTGTATATTTGTATGATTTTTTTATATATATTTCTCGAAGAGGCTTAACAATATTGAAAACTCCTGGCTCCTATTGGTCTCTTATTGATTAATGACCTAACATTAATACCACATACACTTACACTACATTAAAGTGAAATTCTCACGAAACCAAGAATATAAAGTTAATACACGAATACTAGTTTTATAAACACAATTTAAACTTAATTATTTAGTTAAATGTGTTCCTGTACATCCATATATATGTATCTAATTATGCCCAATCACTCTGGTCACTTCGTGATTATATTCAGCTACCCCCACACAAAGCACGCTAAGCACGACGAGTTGTTTGCTCTGCAGATGTTTCATCAGCTGCACTCCTCTCTGTGCACGAACTCGACACAAAGTTTTTGAGGTGTATTACCACTTTTGTATCTCGTGATCATTGCGTCATACGGTAAATTCCACACTGCTACTCAACCGAGTTACATTACATTGTATAATACTCTAAACCAGCAAGGGATATAAAAAAATTCTGTAAAAAACAACAACAATCAAACAACCAATGTTATTGTGTATGATAATAAACAATGATCCAACAACAACCCACACAAAAGGCACAGATATTGGTTTCAACAGCATGTCGGACTTTTTTTTTTAAATATTTTTTCACCATTTGGGAAAAATTAACATATATGGTATAGACTCAAATGCAATTGGAGGAAATCTATATTGCTCCACACCTGGGAGTAGAAATTACGTTATTCCTTGCCCAGTGGACAAGTTTTATTAACTCTCTACCAATGAAAAATATTCCGAGAATATTTCTGTGGAGACACACAAGTTCCTAAAAATCCTTAACTGCAACAGTCAACAACAGGCACCTAATATTTTAAAAATGTATCTGGGAAATGTCACTATTTGTATGGCATAATTTCCCTACCAATGAGATACCACAAATTTACAGAGGTTCGCTCTTTCCGAATATAACATCAGATTTTGTCTTCCTATCCCACCCTTCGAAATTCCAATGTTATTCCTGCTATCACAAACCTCCTAGTTAGACTAATCAAAAAAATAACAGACAACTTTTATAAAACAAATACACTGACGCATGCTTTCTCGATATGGAGAAAGCTTTAAATACTGCGTGACACAATGGTATCTGGTTCAGAATGATGGAAATAGAATTACCACGCGGCATTATTCGCTGGTTGTCTAACTTTCTGAAGAAAGAAAGCGTAAACATGGAGGGTACCTGTTCAGAGTATTTTACTCCTGAAGTTGGTGTTCCCAGGAAGACGTATTAGTCCTATACCTTTCATCACGTATATTAGCGACATGTTATTTGATGATCCTAATGCAGGCTTCACCTCGCCTCGAAATTCCCAGACGACATTGGCAAGTTGAAAGAGCTCACCAACACCCTCTTTAGTAGCTACGAATATACAACCACAGCTAAATATATTTTAATATTTTAAAAAATATAAAATACAATTAATGTGTTTACAAAACTCTTGTAGTACTATTCACCAAATCAATCAAAACTAGTAGACGTTCACTTGAAGTTTATTTAGATTGAAATATTATCCAGATTGACATATCTACAAAAGTAAGACTGATATATATATGATTTTATATTAACATGGACAAATTTTGCAAACGAAATAACAGCCGGAGCTTGGAAAAGCGTAAATTACGCTAGAATGTTATTAGATAACAACAAAGGAACATCAGCGAGAAACATCATAAAAATAACACTAAATACGTCAGAGCCATTATATGAGGGCTGTTCAAAAAATACGCGGACTGACGTCATAAAACAAAATGTACTTTATTTAAAAGTTACAGGTCTGGGACCCTTTCAAAGTACTCTCCTCCCCAACGCACACACTTATCCCAACGGTGTTTCCACTTGTTGAAACAGTCCTGGTACGCTTCTTTTGTAATGTCCTCCAGCTCCTTCGTCGCATTTGCCTTAATCTCGGGAATCGTCTCAAATCTTCTTCCTTTCAATGGTCTTTTGAGTTTGGGGAACAAGAAAAAATCGCAAGGAGCAAGGTCAGGTGAGTATGGGGGTTGGGGAAAAACAGTGATCGAGTGTTTCGCCAAAAACTCACGAGTTCTGAAGCACAAATTTCGCAGCAACGCGGTGCATCTTCAAATTTTCGGTCAAAATTTCGTAACAAGATCCAACTGATATTCCACACTTTTCAGCAAGCTCCCTAACAGTCAGACGTCGATTTGCCCGCACCAGGGTGATGATTTTGTCGACGTGTGGGTCGTCAGTTGACGTGGAAGGACGTCCAGGACGCTCATCATCTTCAATGGACTGTCGACCATCCTTAAAACGTTCATGCCACTTGAAACATGCCGTACGCTTCATACCAACATCACCGTAAGCGGTGTTAAGCATAGCAAAAGTTTCAGTCGCAGATTTTCCAAGTTTAACACAAAATTTCACAGCAAGTCGTTGCTCCTTCAGGTCATTCATTCTGAAATCCGCCAAACGAGAAAAACGCACTTCACTTAAAACCGCGTAGCTAATACACAAATGAAGATATCTGCAATCGAGAAATGGCGTCGTAATCTGCTGATCTGTGCGAACCTAGCGACACCAAGCGGATTCCCCTGGAACCAACTGGAGCCGCGCAATTCAAACAGTCCGCGTATTTTTTGAACAGACCTCGTATAATACGACGTCTAGCATGGATAAATATTGAACCCACAAAAATAAAAAGAAAATTATTTAAAAAATGCAAAATTCACCCTAAAATCGGCATTCATCGTATTATAATCAACATCATCAACCTTCCCACATAAATATGCTAATATACAACCACTAACTGACAGACTCATTCATGCAACCCTAAAATACTTTCAGAATAATCTATATGAAAACGAACTTCTATACGAAAAAGAACGCTACCACACATATGAAGAATATGAACTTAAGCATCTCTTTCCAATAAATACCTACATTAAGTATAAGTTTGTTTTTGCTTTTGAATTTCGCGCAAAGCTTCATGAGGGCTAATGTACCTTCGAATCCCACGGCGGAGAACAGGTACTTTGTTAGTTCACAAAGCCTCAAACACTTAACACACTCATGAGGAGCCCAGTAAAATCTAGGTTGAATATACGCCATAAAAAGCAACAACAAATTGTTTTAAACCATTTTATACATGTGAGTTACCCTTTACGCGTGAAAGCATTAACGTAACCATAATTTCTTTATCAGTTTGTAGAGTGATAATTACATGTTGAGCTACTAAATCCTACTTAATAAATGTTAGAAACCATCAACTACACTAACGACAATACAGATACATTTCTCTATTGTTAAGCGCCAGGCTATACAATGGATTATCCGTGCTGTGACAATTCCAAAATGTCGAAAACTACTTGTAGCGTAAAAGCCCTTGCGGAACAAAATTACGGCTGAACTATCGAGGTGCAAATATACAAGAGTATAAAGTCAAAAATTATTGCCAAATAAAAAGGATATATGGTACTGGTTACTGAACTTGTAAACCGAACTAAACAAGATGGAGATAAAAGTGAATACATAACTTGGTCTGGCTAATGATCACATAAACAAACGAAGTTACCTCAACTTTACATGCATAATAAAATCCTTACATTGTTAACTTCACCACTTTATCCACCAAAAGTTTGGTGTTTGAATGGAATCTCACCTCTAATCATTACAACTTTCCTTTAGTTACATTTAATATTTTTATAACTATTTTACAATAAAGTGAGATTTTACGATTGAAAATTCTGGCTCCAGTTGTTTTGCCAGTCAGAAACCCAGAAATGTGAGGATTTTATTTTCCATGTAAAATCATGATAACTTTGCCTGCTATGTAATCATTAGATGGATCAAGTGACACGTCCACTTCTATTCCTATCTTGTTTGGTTCCTTGTATCAAGTTCGGTAGCTAATTCTACAAATCTTTCATATGAAACAATATTTTTCTCCAATTTTTTTTTTTACGCTTTTCATAACATGGCATACGTGGGTTACTTGGTTACAGAATGCATTCTAAAGCTTTATATATTCTGTATAAGATATGTCACAAACGTTATGTATTACAATGTTAAGTAGTGGTAAATTTTAATTTAGAAGTTAATTAAATATTAATATGTATCACATTTATATTTGCCAGCCACGACTCATACACAATTTTCATTCTTGACACAAATATGCTTTAATATACAAGAAAAAACAATACAATTTATAATAACAGTCATCGCAAATAGTTAACATAAATAATTATTTATATACACAAAGTTTACAAACTCACGAACAATATCCAGTCTTTATCTGGTTTAGAACTAAATATTTTATCAACAGTCAAGGTCCACGAGTAGCAAATTACTTTTAGGTTGAAACACAGATACAATTCACTTGGCGGGAATGCTGGTTAACTTTATTCTTCCCACATAAGTTTTTTCTGCTGAAGTTACGAAATGACTTCGTGGAAACACTAACGTATGACGTTTATTCTCTAAAGTTGAAAGATTTGTAATGTTCGAAATCTATGTATGTTCCTGGTCAAATATCTGTAGTTTTCCGATTAATAAGCGTTTATTACAATTATAGCTTCCGAGGTTTATAGTATAATAAATGTAGAGACAAAACAATATTCTATTACTGTCCCCGCTTCTTGTGATAGTACCTTTCATACTCAGGCAATATTCTTGAACGTTCAACAATATTCGAAGATACGCTAGTATTTTCATAAAACATATCGTTGATTCTTATTCTCGAGAATCTTCTAAAAATTTAAAAAACAGGCAGGACTTGCGCAACACACATCCAACAATATACGTCACATGCATCAAATTGAAAAACCCAGATATTAAAATAAATGTTTAACAGTAAATCCTTTCCAGATAATAAAATAAATAATCAGAGATCATAAATACTGCTTTCGAACCTAGATATTAATCGTTGGATTTTCTTATAAGTTGTCATTGCTTTTTTGTTTATGACTCAAACGAATTAGTGAGTTTAAGTTTAATAATTACTCTTAACTTTCGTAACTTCTTGTAAGCCTTGCGTTTATTGAGAAATGTTGAAAACCGTTAAGAAAATATTGACAAGTTGTGGTCCAATTCACAATGGAACACTAACCTTTGTAGCTGTACATCTAACGTGAATTTCAGCACTTGAATATTAGTCTCAAGCTGAATTTCGACATACTACATTCGAAGTGATTATATTGAATTAGAAGTTCTTCTTTCAAGTGAATCTTTAAAGAAAGTTTTTTTTTTCCTTGTACTGTTGTCAATTGCTGCATAAGTTAATAATTGGTGTTTGTGTTTTTTATGTCATAAAACGTACCTATAAAACTACAAAGTTCCGAAGTTTTTGTTTTTGCGTATTAATGCAATACGGTAATATAGGATCGTAACTACATTCATACCTAGTTTCTGATTACTTGTACAAAAGAAAATCATCAGTTTTGTACTACTTTAACATGGACACACTTATCTATATAAAGATCTTACAGTTAGATTTTAATTGCGGTATACGCAATTATCAACAAAATCAAGCTAGTAATCGCACAGTATTCATAGATATGCAACAATTTGGTAAAAAGGCCAACAGATAAAGTAAAAGTTATATATGTTTTTGGTTTACATATAATATTTTGTAATTTCTTAAGTTAAAAACAGCCTATTTTTCATACCATTGTTGTGAAAGCTGTAGAAAATGCTAATTTTCTCAAAATAACAAAACCAGATGTACATAGTTTTAGTGTTTAATTAAAATAAACGATAATGTGTAGTGAGGCCAAAACAATTTGCAATAAACAGTTTGTTATTAACAGCAGTGATAGTTAAGCGATTTTTCACTTTCTGTAGCTCAAAACGTGGTAATTCAAACTATCACATACTTCCAGTGGATATGTTTAACTGAACTTTTACATAATAAATTTCAAAGCAATCCATTAGAAAAAACAAACACAAAATACAAAATATCCAGTTTTGATTGCCCTTTATCTTCGCATCTAAAGTACGAAAATATATTTGATATAAAAACATTCTTAACTTTTACAGATTAAATTTGTTACACTGATAAAATTTTACAACCTACAATTTATAGAATATAGGATGTACTTAACAAAGGCTTAACATACATTAGGCCTACGACAAGGGCTTATATATCTTAGTGTCTGTGATTAGAATTTGGTATTATATTATTATAGAAATCTTGTATTTAAAGAAGTACTGTTGTATTAAAGATGCTAAGAACTGGATCAGTGAATATTATCTTGCTTTCTCAGTTTGAAAATCCCATAATGTTTTTCATTGTTCACTACTGAAAAGGGATTTTCGAGTTGTGAATTCGTAAAATTACTGCCGATTCACTGGAAGACTAAGATATCCTTGAAACTTGTATTCTACTTTTTGTACATGTTTTCTAGGACAAGATAGTGGACTAGATTTCGTTAGCACTTTGTTCATTCCACAACATTCTTCCAACTTAAAAATTCCAACTCCGAGATTCCTCTCTTGATTGCTTACCATTACGTTGTCAATGTTTTAATTCTTCACTACCTGTGGTATTAAAATAATGCATTATACTGAGTAATCTTATGTTATTGCTTCCTAATGCAAACACGGTATGTTTTTTGATTTTCCCAAGGTTGGTTGTGCAAAGAAAGTTTTGAACGGCCAGATACTACCATTCTGTACGTCAGTAAAACATAACGAGATTAAAACAACCATTTATCGTGTACATGAACATATTTTGTTAAAGCTTACTATAACACGATTATTTCTTTCAATTATGCAAAATGAGTGCGATTTCTAGTATCATATTATTCAAAGATAAATTCCACGAAAGTTTTTTGGTTAAGCTTTGTGTAAACTGCGATAAATGTATTACTTCGCCGCGAAAGATGAACAAAATGAAAAAAAAAATTGTGTTTTTCTCATTCAGGGGGAAAAAAAGTCCTCTAACGTCATATCATTACACTTTTTAATTTTTCTTACATTTTGTTAACGTGACATAATCACAGGATATATATATCGACACCAAAGTTTTCTTATATATCATTTAAAAGAATTGAGGGCAGGAAAAAATACATACACACATTATTAAGCTTCGCAGAAACTTAGCACCTAAAGCTGACAAATGACATACGTGTGTGTGTGTGTGTGAACAAAAATAAAGATATTTACATATAAATAACTTTGTTTTTGTTTTTTTACTATCGACTTATTTCGCTCTTCATCATAGTAATTTTACTACTCAATATTGTCTTATCTCGTTCTTCATAAGAGTATTTTAATTTTAATTGATTCTTCATCATAGCCAGTTGTTTTTTGTTTACCTGAAAAAGGCTCAAAGTAGAAAAGATGCAAACTAAATCCCTTTAATTAGAGTGTAGAAAGCTTTTTTACTACTCACGTTGTACAAGAACCCAATGGATGCTTCATTCTACTGGCTAGAACAACTATCTTTTCAATGTTTTGCTCAAACTCGTATTTATATTTTACCCTTGAATTTACAAGAAATTCTGACATGAGAATCTTCATAGCTTTCTAGCCCTGTAAATAAGCTTTTGATCTTGATATTATTCATCCATTAGCTGATATGTAATTTACAAAATTAAAAACACTGCTCATCACACTGCTCCTTTCCAAAATTGTAAAGTCCTTTAAATAATCCTAATAATCTTCAGTTTTAATACCTATATAGGCTGTCTTTCAACTACATTTTTACTTCAAATGGGTTTCTAGTCATCATGAATACCAATAAAATAGCTCATTCATTAAATCTTTTTATAAATCTTCCATACCAATACCTATATTATATAACTGGAGGGTGTCTTGCCCCTTATTGTCACTCACTGTCTTAATGCTGGCAGAGGATCTTTCTGGGAAGGCAATCAAGTAAGTTAACTGTTGGTTTCACCCCTGATCATCTTCTGAGAGTAGCTTCAATAGGAAGTAGCTCTGGACAACTTAGAAGGTTGAATTTCTGCTGACAAGTTCTTTTTTGGAGTCACCCATTTGGCCATATTCTCACTAGAGTACTTCTAAATAACATCCATGTTTGGATCACTTATATTTTTGGATTCTGGAAATCGCATCAATGATTCTCTTCTATAATGTACATAGAACAACACCTACTAAACCTTGGAATTCTCTCTTTCTTGCAATGGATATAATACAGCCATACAATGTCATCTTGAAAAAATCCAATTTCAGCAGCATTTTATCCCAGTGTTCTCTGGCTGTAATCATGTCTGATATCATTATTCTTCACATCCATGAGAACTCTTGCAAGCAACAATTCTTCAGCAAATAACAGTGTTTGGTTTTGCTATGCTCAAGTCCGTAGATGAAGATTTATTACAAGTAACTTCTGGTATTACAATGACTAAACTACCTGTTTTCACTAGAAGTTCAATCTTTGATGTAGCAGTTGCCATATGCTATGTAGGGATTTTCTGGTCATACATTGTGAAATTATTTACAATTTGTCCAGTCTTGCACTCTTTTCTATGCATGATGACAGTTCCCAAAATGCACTCTTCTTCAATGTTATTACCTACACAAGACAAAGCACACAGAAACTTTCAACAGTAACAGTAACTTCCAATTTATCTTTTGCTAGTACTTAATGTCCACCTGTTTACATCAAATTTCTTTTTTCTTTATCTCCAAAGCCAATTTCCTATTTTCACTAATAAATCAAGTTGAACAATTGAATAACACACTGCAAGAATATTCATCAATAAACCCAAGAACTCATGGACAAGTTTTGTCAAATAATGACCTTCTTATCTATTTGGAGTAAGAGAAGTGTGCCCCAATAGACTTTGCCCATTAATCCAGTTAGTTCTTATTTTTTTAATGTCTGGTTAGCTCCATGTTGTTTCTCTGAACTGATAGGTTTAAATGCACATCCTCATGGTATTTTCCCTTTGGTTTAATAACAATAATTGAATTATTACAGTGTAGACTGTAATGACCATATTTTCTATAATAACAGCTTCTTCTTAATATCTTCCAAGAGGAATTCTTATGTCGTGATGATGAGAAACCCACTTGAAGTAAAAATGTATTTCAAGATGGCAGGTATGGGTATTAAAACTTGTTTCAACATTCTCTGGTCATCTTCAAGTTGTGTGTGTTTTCACATAGCAAAGCCACATAGGGCTATCCGCTGAGTCCACCAATAGGAATCAAACCACTGCATCTTCAAGTTGACAAAGAACTTTAACCTGAAGATGATCTAAGAAGGTCAAAACAAGGGATTCTTATTCCATACTGGGTTTTATCTACAGTTCCTCACAATGTCCTTTTAATTTACAAAATGCAACATGAATTCCATTGTAATCCATTTCCTCCATTCTATCAAACTAATTATATGATTAACTGTCAGTTCTTGCCACAGGATCTGATGTTCTCATATTTCAAAATAGTGCCTTTAATACTTTATCTGCAACTTCAACAGATTAAAATTCCATTACCAACTGAAGAATGTTTTCAAGAATGTACATCTATTGTGCTTCAGCATAATTATCATATCCTTGTCTATCACTTGGTTACATGACATTTGGTATTGTTACGGCTGGAATAGTTCAAGAAAGTCCTTCAGTAACAGTGGCAAAGCAGTGGTGTTAATAGGTACAAATCATAGAAGTTCTCCAATTCCTAAGTTGTCTAAACTTGTTGTAAACCTTCTGCATACCCTATAGCTATAACTTAATCAATATTCTTCAATTACATTTATTTTTATTATTCTTCAAATGGTAGGTTTCTTTGCTTCTTTTAACTCCTTCCTTACATTTCTGTAACAATCTTCTTAGACTTCTTTATCCTCTTCTTTCTGGTCTTCTCTTAGGCTTTTCTTTAACATTCCTTTTAATTTTGCTTAAATACTTTTCTTATCTCAAATAAAATTCCACTCTTACTCCTTGAATTTGTCATCTTTTATTTTATACCTACCAATATAACCTCATTTCTGATGCAACAGTTGTCACAATGATCTTTGGTTAACAAGTTCTTTTAAATTATTTGGTGAAAACAATTCCAAACCTGGTCCATATAAAGATTACACTAGTATATATTATCCTTAATGTTTTCAAAGCTCAAAAACATAGGTAAATTGTCGGCCAAGTTTACAAATGACATCAACTGCACAATACTAATGTAAGAATAAACTTACTTTTAAAACTTTATTGTAAAATGAAAACATAATTATTCACTTTACTGATAAGGAATAACTTTACTATTTTTTTTCATTGCTTCACTGAACCTTCTATTTATGAACTACTCTTGAAATAACTAGAAATTCTGACAAAAACTCGTAGAACTTTCTAGACCTACATTATTACTTGCTGAACTTACTATCACACACATTAGAAATATATACCATAAAAATATTAATGCCTGCTAATAATAAGGGCTTCACACTAAAAGAAGACAAAAAGCCTGCATTAACTTTTGGAATATATTTATAACTAAATAAAATGGCAAATTTGGTTACAGCCAGTATTACACATCCTCTAAAGTACTATACTAACACATATAAAATCCTATAATGATACAGTTAGACACTTTGAATTACTTCATCACAAGTTACACAAAACCAAGAGGGTTGTTGAGCTAAATCAGTAAAAAATATGTTAAATGCCTAATGAAGTGCTTGGGAAGTGCTAAGTGCTTTCCAAGTGACAATATTTATCTATTACAATGCATTGAAGTATATGTTTATTAAGCAAAATGCTACAAACTGGTCTATCTGTGCCCACAACAAATACAGAAACCTGACTTTCAACATTATAAACCCTCAGGCTTACTGGTGAGTCATGGAAGGTGGAGTGAAATGTATCAGCAATAGGTTAATAGTTTTCCTTAGTTGCTGGAGGTAAGGAAGAATGGTATATAAAATCTGTTAAGAATATTTAAGTACTCCACCAGATGTAATTCTAAGTAACAGCACTGAGCCAAAATATGGATTTGCAGTTTGAGTAAATAATGTGTACAGTGTCTATAGCATTGTTTCCTTACTTTTTTCACAACTCAAATATAATTTGCAGGTTTTTAAATTTCCAATTTTTATTTATCTTGTTTTCTTCACATGTAATACAATAAAAAACACTCATGCAAAAAAGAAATTATATGGAACTTTGCCTTCATTGTCAAGTTTTGTTGTAGCAATGTAATTCAATGTTTCCTACTAACAGAGACCAGGTATTATAAACAACATAAATGCTACTTAAAATAGTTAAAAATTGCAACAATTCTTACAGTTAGTTTTCTCAGGTAGAGAAATTGAATTAACAAATTTCTTAGCTGTAACTGACATTTCAAAATTTTTATTAGCATGTTTAGTACAAAATTGATGTTTCACAGCTTTAATCTTCACTGTCATGTCTTCAACCCACCCTAAAAAATACTGATTAATTTCTTTTAAAATTATTCTCTTCTGAAATGTTATGTTTATGTTATTTTTTTGAGAATTTAGTTCAGTAATACTACTAAGAACTTTTATAAAACAAGTTATGTCTTTCTGATCATGGATAGCCAGTTAAAGCATATGGAAGCCATGCAAGAAATTTAATTCTGAGCAGAATTGTATCATGCCTTCCTTTCACATTTCCAAAGTCCAATTTGATTGATAGTCCAATACAAGTTGTGTTCATTGCAGAAAAATATAGGAGGAATATGAACTGGTTGGTTGGTTGTTTGATTTAGTATTTTATGGCACAAAACAGCTAGGCTATCTGCACCAAACATCTGGTAAAAAGTTAAAAGTAAATTTTGTAAAATTCATAAAAGGAAACAAAGTTTAAAAAAAACAACACATAAATAGCATACGACCAAAGCCAAGCCTTGAAAACAGGACCACAGTCCATGTATCGAACAGGCATGGCAGTGATAGTGCCAGAGCAGATAGATTTAGTTGCAGTGTTGGAAAGCTCATTCCCACAAATACCAACATGGCCCAGTATCCAGAAAAACTGATTAGAAGTAGATGTTAAGAAGAAATGGGCCAGTCAGTTTTGAATATCGGCAAGAACAGGGTGTGAACAAACGTGAAGCGATTCCAGGGCCAGTAGAAAACTAAATGAGTCAATATAAATAGTGCACTTTGAGTACTGCTTAGCTTCTATGTGTTCCAGGGTAAGAGAAATGGCACACAGTCCAGCAGTGAACACAAAAGATGACTTAAAGACAGGTCACAATTGGGGACTTTAAGAAGCTCTAGTAGGATGGGCTGACCAGTGGATACAGCAATCTTATCCAAGGACAGACCCAATTCATCCAACTGCACCTGGATATGAAGGCCAATAGGAGCAATGGCAGACCGTCTAGTCTGAAGAAGCATGACCCATCAAGGAAGGAAAACACAAACCCTGGTGGGATGCTTTGGTAAGGAATGAAGTTTCAAAACATATAGTAAAGAGCTGCAAACAGCAGAGGTGCAAAGAAGGTTCATGAGATTATGTGTAAGCTCTGAACTGGGGAAGTGCAAAAAGCCCCAGTGAAGAGCCAAAATCCTTGATGATGAATGAGGTCCAGCATCTTCAAGGCAAAAGGTCTGGCAGAGCCACAGACCAGTGATCCATAGTCAAATTTCGATCAAATAAGAGCACGACATATCTTTAGCATAGAATGTCGATCCACTCTCCAAGTGGTGAAAGAGAGGAAACGGAGGATGTTCAGTGCTCTTGTACATTTGACCTGTAGCTGCTTAATGTGTAGTATAAAGGTCAGCTTACAGTAAAAGATAAGTCCCAAGAACTTTGTCTCAAGGACCACAGGCAGCACAACTTCACTGATACTGAGTTCAGGATCAGGGTGAATACCCCGTTGGCAGAAAAAGTGCATGCAAATGGTTTTAGAGAGAGATAAGTTAAAGCCATTTGCTGTGGTCCACTTCAGTGAACAATTGAGGGCAGTGTGTAGCTGCCGCTCAGTACACCTCATGTTCAACGACTGACATGAGATGTGAAAGTCGTTGACATAGAGCCCGTTTGCAACAGTAAGAGGGAGTTGTTCAGCGATGGCATTAATTTTTATAGTGAAAAGTGTGACACTTAGAACACAGACCTCAGGAACTAAGTTCCAATAGAAAAGAACAGGAAAGTGTCAAACCCACACAAACTTGGAATCTCCTGTCCATGAAAAAAAATTTTAATAAAAATGGGCAAATGGCCACGTAACCCAAATGCACTGCTGGCCAAAATCTTATGACCAATAAACATAAATAAAAAATATGCATTTTGCATTGTTAGACTCAACCACTTATTTGAGTAGAGCTGTGAAAGATGAAAATAATAAAAGGGAAAATAAAAAAATTGTTCCATGGAAAGAGAAAGCACCCCAGATCATGATGGAACCTCCTCCACTTTGTCATGTAGAAAATGCATCCAGTGGGATATCCTTATCATGCCAGTGATGTTGGAAGCCATATGGACCATCCAGGTTAATTTTTTTCTCATCAGTGAACAAAACCTTCGTCCACTTTTCTATGTCCCATGTTTGGCGCTTCTCAGCAAAGTCAACAGAGCTGTTTCGTGGTGTGAAAGGAGGCATGGCCTTTGAAAACATTTACAGTTTTTAAAGCCTTTCTCTTGTAGATGCCATCTTATTGTTCTTGAGATGCATTCTGCGTCCATAAGGGCCTTAATATGGTTCGATGATCAGCTGCTGTTTTGCCGGACAACCCATCGAATCCTCCTGCTCAACGCTGGTGAAATTTTCTTTGGCTAACCACTTAAAATTCTCATTCCATATCCCTCAGGGTCTTTTAAAAAATTTGCAACAGCAGTTTTACTATGCCCAATCTCACCAGCAATGGCACATTGAGAAAGACCTTGCTTTTGCATCTCGATAATTCTGCCATGTTCAAACTCTGTCAACCTTTTAGCCTTTGCCATGTTTTTTACCCAATGTAACACAGGAGATGTCAGTGGGAGATGTTGCCAACACCAATGCTTGAACACAAATGACTAAATTTCATTACGTGTTTACCTATTAAGGCTTTGTTTAAGTATGGTCTTAAACTTTTGACCAGCTAGTATTTAGGCTACTTTCATAGTGTTCACCTTTTCCCTATTAAATGCTAAAAATGTTTCCTATTTTTATTTTTCCTTTTCTTATTTTCATCATTTGAAGCTCTACTCAAATAAGTGGTTGAGTCTAACAACACAAAACATTATTTTTTTTCTTTTCTTTTTCTTTCTTTCATTGGCCTTAAGATTTTGGCCAGCAGTGTAAATGGAGGTCTTGCAAAATGCCATACCTCCATGTTGTATCATAAGCCTTCTCAATGTCAAAGAATATTGATACAAGATGTTGTCATGTGAAAAAGGCTTCTCTGATTGACATTTCAAGTCAAATCAGGATGGTCCATGGTGGAGTACTGTCGTCGAAACCCACACTGGGTGGGCGAGTGGAGGTTGTTTCATTCAAGGAACCAAACAAGATAAGCATTAACAATCCTCTCTAAGATCTTACAAAGACAGCTTGTAAAAGCAAATGGACAGCAGTTTCAAGGAATCTTGGGATCCTTCCCAGGCTTAAAGAAAGGTAGGACAATAGCCTAGCACCAGACATCAGGAAAACCATTCTCCTGCCAGATCCGGTTAAAAACAATCAGAAGAATAGCAAGAGAAACAGGACATAGATGGCACAGCATGTCATAGTGTACATCATCAGATCCAACTGATGTACTACCAGACCAGCCAATTTGAGTTCCACCAGTGTAAAGAGATGATTATAGTCATAGAGACAATCAGCTTGAAAGGAAAGAGGTGATAGCTCTGCCTGAGTCTTCATGGCTAAAAAGGTGGAAGAAGAAGAAAAAGTGCTAAATATGCAGCAAAAGCTTTCACCTAGAGTATCAGCAATGTTCTGGGTTTCAGCTACTTCCTGGTGATCAGAGCAAGATTGAGAGGGGGATAGAATAATATTGCTCACTGACCTTTCAAATCTTGTCCCTTATGACTTTGGAACTGGTGGTAGAAAATATGCTGGTTGTGAACTTAATCCAAGATTCCTTCTGGCTTTGATGTCTTACCCACCGAGCATGTGGACGGGCCCATTGGAAAGCGATGCAGTTCAAGAGTGTGGGATATCTATGGAAAGTATCCCAGGCCCATTTCTGAGCCTTCCGTGCCATATAGCAGGCAGGATTCCACCATGGATGAAGATATAGTGGAAAACATGTTGAGGTTTTAGGTATACATGAGCAGCTACTTGTATAATACAGTCAGTTACTATTGATGGCTCACAGATGATGGCAGGATCAAGTTCTGCGAGAGCAGTAAAAGAGAGCTAGTTTGCCTGACCCAGCTTCCAACAGGGCATGAGGGATCAGGTGGCATTGATCATGGCCAGTCTCTCAAAATTATAAGAAAATGATCACTGCCTCGTGGATTATTGTAAACCCTCCATGAAAAATGGGAGAATAATGAAGGGAAGCAAACTGAGATTAATAGCAGCATAGGACTGACTAGGTGATGTCCATTAAAGTCCCCCAGGAAGAGAAAGGGAGACAGCAACTGTTCAATGAGAGCATCAAGGTCTGATTGATCAAATGTCTCTCCAGGCAACAGGTAGAGAGAACAATCAGTAATGGTATGACTCAAGGAAACACGTATGGCTATGGCCTCCAAGGGCATGTTGAGTGGCAAGGACAGGGTGAGCGCATGCTGATCAACCAACAGTGCCACCCCTCCATGCACTCATCCATCACTCAACCTGTCATTTCTGTAAAAGAAAACTGCTGAAAGGTGACTGTAATGGCAGGTTTCAGAAATGTTTCCTGTAAGGAAAGACATACAGGATGGTCAGAAGCAATCAGTGTTTTGATGTCATCCAGATTAGAATGTAAACCTCGACAGTTCCATTGTATCTCGGTGGCCATTTTGTATGATGTGTAGGCAAATTGGCTGGAAGACCCTTCTGTTTATGACATCTTTTTCCTTACTGTCCTCTATCAAGAGAGGTCTATCAACCTCCATGGATCCTGCTCTGGGTCGATTGGGCAGGTCTTTGTTGTTGGAAGGGGATTACAGTGACTGAAGATGTGAACAAATGATTGTTTTGCATCTTTGGGTGGGAGAAGATGTATTCGAGGAAATGCCTCTACCTGAAACCAAAGGATGTGGATCTTGGAGTTTGTTGGAACATGTGTAAGGAACAGATGGGTGTTGAAGTTGATCATCAACTTTTTTAACCATGGAGGTCAAAACACTTTTCATTTGTTCAGAGAACGATTCTTTTAAAGACAGAGATCTGTCTGCACTCCCTCTGTAATTGTGGAATGAAGTGCAGCAGCATACATCCAACATAAAATGGTGAACAGCAATTTTCGAGCCTCAGAATAAGTAATGTTATGAATCATTTTCAAATGCTCCACCTCTTTTTCTTCCAACCATTTAGGGCAAGAACAAAAGTAGGGTGGGTGAAAGGTATCATGATCCTTGCCACTACAACAAGCACACATCAAGGAACCACGACATGACGTTTTCAAGTGACTGAACCACTGACACTGGAAACAGAGGGTTTGGAATGTATGGCCCTATTCTGCAATTAAGATAACCTGCCTTGGTGATGGCAGGTGGATGTGATGATGTAAATATGAGAATTAGGACATTGGTTGGCATCATAATTCCATCTTTGCAAGTGGATATATGCCTCACTACAGAAACTTCTTTGGTGGAAAAACCAGTGAGAATCTCTGACTCTGGAATGTTCTTCAAATCCCTCTCAACAATAACTCATGATAAATTTAAAGTAGCATGAGGTGTAACCTCAATAAGTATATCCCCAATTGCCTTTGAATGCAAAAGGCATTCACTGTGTTGAATGTTGGTTGTTTCCACCAATATGTCACCAGATCAAAGCTTCTTTACTGACTTTGGAGAGCCAGCAAGTCCCTCTAGTCCCTTCTGAATGAAAAAGTGAGACATTTGCCTTAAAGGTCTGTCTGAAAGTGAATGCAATATAAGAAAATGAGGTACAACAGATGTACAGATGGTGAGGATTGCTGCTCAGAATCTTCAAGATGTGGTCATTTACCTACAGACTGTTTTTTCACTATTTTAATGAGATTTTTAATTGGAATATCCATAATAAAGGGAAATTTCGGTGCCAACTGACCCCACCCACCATGAAGCCCTACGAAGGGAAGTACTACAATGTCAAACAAGGACACTGCAGCAATGCCAGGGTTTCGTGAGCACTATATCCAGAGACCAGCATCAGTTGCAATGTCCATAACACCTGTTGAGAACATCCAACATTGGTACTTGGTTGACCTAGCCCTAGTAAACCAGCCGACTGACCCAAGGGGGCTACCCCAACGCCGCTCATCTACAGAAATTCAGGGCCAAAGAGGTGTGTTAGGGTTGGACCCCTCCACCACCAGGATCCTCTCCTCCCCTTCACGGGTTGCCACACACAGCAAACACATGGGTGGATGTTTATATCCCAGAGGAGGTAAACTGAAAGAACAAAACATTCCCTGGGAGATCCCCTCACCATGTACAGGAATCAACACCAAGGGGAGGAATATGAAATTGGCAGTTTACACATAAGTAAAACTAGTATCACTTTTAATGTGATATGATATACTGGAAAGAATGAGAGAAGTTATTATAGGAACTGTCATAAAACTTAAACATCATTTTCAAACCAGAGAGGATGTGTTTAACAGATAGAGAAGTATTCACACCAAAAACTTGAAAGAATTGCAAAGCCAAAGGAGAAGGGTGAAGGTGAAGAGTTCCTTGAATGGTATTAATACAAAATCTCAGATGAACATGATATTGAGTAAGCACAAACTGAGAGTTAAACTAATAAGCCATCTTATACCAGAGAAGATGTTAATTGGCAGGTAAATAGAGCATGAAACAACCACTGAGTAAGAACTCTCTTAATCATCCATGTAATGATAAAAATAAATATTGGGTGTGTTTGTGGAAGACCAACAAATAGTTTTGTTACAGGAGAAAACACAGCATGCCAAACACCACTGCACAACATGAAAAACAAATATATGGTTGAAAAGGTTGATAAATTGGAAGGTTAAATAGGGATTTTTGAAATTTTGATGAAATAATTTTAACTAGATTATTATAGGTTACATCTACAAAGTTTTTCCACATAATAAATGAGATGGGATATAAATCTAAAACTTAAAAAAAAAAAAATACAATTTCCTGTTGCCTTTGGCAACACAAAGAGACAGTAAAAAAAAAAAAAAATTGAAGGAACCATGAAGTACATCAATAACTACTTTTCACACAAAAGGTTAAAAATTTCCAGATATAAATTTGAACAGAAACTGCAAAAGGCAAAATTGGATGATGAATAGAAAACAGAATCGAAAAGCCTGAAGAACACAAGGAAGGCAAATTCAAGAGTTTATTTCAGAACAATAATCTGATGACGAACAAAAGGAGTCATCGTACAAAAATAATAAAAAAATGGGTCACTAAATGAGTCATAAATACAGACCTCACATACATTGATGATAGGCTGCATAAAAAGTACAAGTAGATGTAGTGAGTATCAAAGAACATTACATACAGGATCCTGGAAGATAATGAAAGAAAGAGACAAACTGAAATTCTGAAACCTTAATCTCCCAATGGAAACTGAAATACCGTGAAAGTAAAAATGAATTAGCAGAGATTTTATGAATATACATCTGATTATCAGCTGATTAAATGATGTACATCTTTCAACACAGCCTAGTAGACAAATATCGAAGGATTATAAAAGTCATAGCAATTGATACAATATCAGTGAAACCCCCAGATAATGAAGGCATCAGAACAGTCATGTGGCACTAATATAAAATAATCAAGATAATAACTAATTATTGTGAACAAAAAAAAGTCTCAAAACAATACAAATCATAGCATGCATGAGAGAAAACTAAAAATGGGTCATAGGAAAAACCTAGATGGAGATTAACATTAATACTTAACATTTACATGTTAAAATATACAAGAAACAGTTTTTGTGAAGAAATATGAGTATACTGAAATTGTCTTCTCAGAGTTTCTTGACAGTTATGAACACATCTAAGTGGGTTCTGTATAAGCTGTCACACCTGAGGAATCACTTATAAACCTCTAGTGGAAGTTGCGACTTCAACTGGATCTATAAACTGAAACAATGTCTTAACTCACAAGTTAAGATGCTTTGGAAAGCAAGCTAAGTATCCTGTCTTCTAATAATAATAATAATAGGCTACACTGACCCAAAGTTACAAATTATCTCTTGTAATCATGATCCCAACCCTCTAACAGTGTCTAATGACTCATTATTGTCAACCCTTCAAAACTGATGTCATTTTTCTTAAATAGTTGTGGATGAGAAACCCCACACAAGTATCAGCAAAAGATTCTTAATGATCCCTTTATAAAATATATAAAAAAAAAATACACCTTAGGCCAAACGTAAAAAAACGTGACAGTTAAAATATAGTAACAGTGTAACAAAATTCTGTATCTTTCTGTGGCCACAGCAGAAAGGACTGCTAGAAATGAGAACTAATCTTTGAAAAATCCATTGCTTTTGTAAAAACACTAAGGACAACATTATTACTTGCTAAGATATTTTTGTCTGTCACAGTGTATGGACTATGAAAATTCCAATAAATTTAAAATATTAATGAAGTTTGCTCAAGATGAACTGCCATAGCATGATATATTGTTACACCTAATTTTTCTTGATAACATCATAAAACAAATTTGTCATCACTAAGATGGAATGCAGACAATTCATGAATAAGGAAGAAAGGAAAATTTTCATTCAAACTAGAGGTTCACTAACCTAGTATGTGGAAATAACATACAACAGTGGCTACACTCAATAGCTCAAAATTGTTAGCTTGTTAAAAAAAAACAAATGTCCGTGTATGGAACTAACAGTAAAAAGTTAAATTACTTATACTAAAAAATACAGGAGATACAACTTATTTCCACAAATACAACTTTTGTAGTACCTAAGACTTATTAGAATGTTACAAAACTTGTAGTTTATATGAAACATTTCAAATAGTTGTGTTAAAATTATATGCCTAATTTCTAAAATATTATGAATTATGAATTTTTGGTTTCTTTTATGGGTTACATCACTTATAACTGTCCATACTTTAAACAAGTTGCTGCATGTAATAATATTTATTAGCTGTATTAACTGGTACAGAACACTAAATAAGACTTTTCAATTAGATTATAACTGTGAAAAATAGTATTAAGTTTCACTAAATCTTGTATATCTTTTCTAAAGATTTAAATGTAAAGTACAGTTTTTGTTTGATTTTAATCAATCTGTAATTTGTTCTCCACACTGTATATTAAATGTACAATTCTCAGTGTTATGGTCTTCCTAGTATTAAACAAGACAACTTCATGAGTGATTCATGGCAATAATAGTTGTACAAGTGCATGCACAACCACTATGGTTATTGGACTGTTTTATGAATGAAAGAGTAAAAATCTGAATAAATAGTTGTGATAAGTATTAAAGCAAAAAAAATCCAAAAAATGGTATATCTTACAATATATCTACAAATATTCTTAAATCAAAATTGAAAAATTATAACAAACAAGAAAAAAAACTTTTATATTTATCATGTTAAGATTATGGACAACATTTGATCATTCAAATCCATCCCTATATACTCAGAAAAGACAAAATTTAAAGTACATCCTATATTTTTCAGGAAATCATTTCTTTCCAATTTAACTCAATCATGCTAAGGTGTTAAGTTTGCTTTGATGGTCTGAGTGACTTCACCATCATTATGTGAAGATACATTTCTTTAATCACAGTTACTGAGTGTTTCTATCTACATTAAATGTAATTTAAATAATTATACTCCAATATCTTCCACATACTATTGGTTTAACATTTCAATTGATCCATATTATTCTGATGTACTTCAACATCCTTAATACAGATCATTATGACATCCACAAAATTTATTAATTTACTAACTATGCTTCTGTTAAATATGAAAATTGAAGTTATAAGCACTGATCCCTGTGGCACACCATTAGTGACAGAGGTTCAATTTGACTGGACTTACTATTAGCTTTTTCTGCTTTCTTTCTACCAATCATGCAACAAACCAACTAAGTAGTCTTTATTACACAATGCAGTGTAAAAGTTTAAACACAAATAAAATATCTTAATTGTAAGTAAAAGTGCAGTAGTGTTTTGTTAATTGTTTAATCTCATCTTAATTTGGAAAATCACAAATTTCTATTGCCACATTATCAACTTCACCAAATTATTGTAAGTAAAATCATATTTGTCTGTTCTCATTATTTCAGTACAATACTTAAGTTGTAATATTATAACAAAATGTTTTTAAATATTTTCTTCAATCAATATAGTTTAGTGGAATATTATGTGAAACACTGAATGACTACAGCAATAAATACACGGATATCAAGATATATAATAGTTATCTAGTTAAATGTGTAATATGTGCAGTTAGAGTATCTAATTTGTATGTAGTATCATCATACTAGTGTTGACACCAAGACAGGGTGTGCCCAGTATTTTTGCATGATGCAGCAGGTTTCTTGGGTTTTATTGGTGGTGGGAAAAGGGTGGCGAGTGAGTATTTTGGGGCGCATGGATTTTGTGTTACTTTGAACATAAAATATCACTTATTAGTTAGTGAAATAACTTTTCAGACATAGATGGAAGTATACAACTATATTTTCCACTACCTTGTTTTGAACACATTACACATTTTATTATGATACCTACTAGAGATTGTTGTAGTCTGAAGATCTCCAAGGAGAAGATAAATATTTCTTCTATCCCCTACCACTATTACTCAGTAGTACTAGTACCATCCCCATATTCAACCAGTCAGTTTTAAAGGGTATTTTAGAACTGAAAGTGAGTATAATGACTGGTTAATTTATTACACTACAACTAGTAGTACAACTCTCAGTTTCAACTTTCAATTTAAGAAAAACTGCCACGTTAATATTAATAAAATGTTATTAAAATTCACTATAATACTTCATAGAATAAGTTCCTTCGATTGACTTGGCAACACCCTACACTGACACAAAAGTAACATCAAACTGATCAATACTTTTCGTGATACTTTGAAAATTTACTATGATTCGTACGAATGTGGTCCAAAATTCAATTTTGTTCAATTTCAAGGTTCAAATACCCTTGATCTATCATTTAGTAGATATTACTTTTACATATAACTCAGTACTTACTTGCTTTTGCGTGATCGAAACCAACTATCACAAAGTAGTCAGCTAGACGCGACATACTTCAATTTAATTGAAATACACTTTTTCTAACTCCTAGAATTAGAGTGTATTGCATACATCTCACTCTTCATCTGGCCAATCCATCATGAATTTTATTTCGGCCGGATGTAGCAACAGCTTTTACTTACACCAGAGGTCACTACAACAAAGAAAAGAACATGAAAAAATAATTACTTTATTATTTATAATTGCTTCTACTACTGTGAATTATTGATAACTTATCCACCCGTTTAAACATTCAGATATAAAACAATGGTAAAAGAATAGATATTATTGGAATATTATTACTTTATTTTAACAGGCAAAATAAGAGAAAGAAAAATGAAAATATTCCTTTTTTATTTTGTTTTTACTTGATCAACTTAAATTAATGTCACTTTTATTAACTGCAGTATACTCCATTATTATAAGAAAAAACATTTTAGATATACTATATAAAAATCTATCGAGTCCTCTTAAAGTGATAATGTTTAACTTGTACTCAGATTTTTATTTTATATTTAACTATCTAATTACCAGTTACCCCTTTGGTTAAAATAATTTTATTTAAGTTTCGTTTATAATATTAAAAATCGATGAAATACATTCCTTTCGGCCCGGCATGGCCAAGCGTGTTAAGGCGTGCAACTCGTAATCTGAGGGTCGCGGGTTCGCATTCCTGTCGCACCAAACATGTTCGCCCTTTCAGCCGGGGGAGTGTTTTAATGTGAGGGTCAATCCCACTATTCGTTGGTAAAAGAGTAGCTCAACAGTCGGCGGTGGGTGATGATGACTAGAGCCTTCCCTCTAGTATTACACTTCTAAATTAGGGATGGCTAGCACAGATAGCCCTGGAGTAGCTTTGTGGGAAATTAAAAACAAACAAAAAACAAACGTACATTCAATTAAAGAGTATTTTTTTGAAATAAAAAGGTTTTGTTATGACTCAATTTACGGTTAAAAAGTTAACCTAGAAGATTGTTACTCTGCGTCATTTCATTTGCATGGCCTTAGGAGTAGGATGCTTGACTCCTCGTCAAAGAAAGTACTTACCAATTTAGGTTAGTATTGATACTAGGTTACTGTAAAATACTCGAGCAGTCGAAATCAAAACTTGATGGAATTAGGTGAAATGAAGAAAAACATGTCACATTTTCGTATTACAATTTTTTATCAAAATATATATTGTTTTGCTCTGTAACATAAATAATTATTGTTAATTTTGGTTTATGATTTTATTTTATAAGTGTTATTTTGTTACACTTCTAGCTGACTAATTATGTTGTCTTTTTAAAAAGCTTGTTTTTTCGAGATATATTTGTTTAATTTCTTATTGATATTGCGAGAAGACTTCAAAATATGAAACACTGAAATCTCTTCCAATTTTGTCCACTTTCATGAGGATTATTTCGTAGAACTTTGAAATTGTAGTCATCTAGTTGCTCAGAAGTAAATGCACAGGTTTAAGACGTTACAAATCGAGCTTCGATACCTTAGTGAATATAGCACAAATAGCCCATAGTGTATCCAGCTCTGTGCTTAAGAACAACCCAATACACTTTAAATTGTAGAAGGTGCGCGTTATCGTTTTGATCTCTCTGAGTTTTAACTATATCTTATATATATTGCGAACCAAGGTGTGTGCTCAAACGTTCGTTTGTCTGCCGGTTGAAAATCTGCGCACGCAGGAAAAGCTCAACATTCATGTTTGAAATAATGGGAGAACAGAAATGAAAATAATATTGATGCCAGATTTTATTCCACAAGCAGGATATTTTACACTAAGTTATTTGGAATTAATCACGCATTAATGTCCACATTCCAAAATATGATGGAACTTTAAGAATTAAAATGGAGATTTAACGTATGTTATTGTTGAGGTTTTCTTGACATGAATAAAATTTTCAACAATTATTTTGCTATAAGCAGCTCCGAGTTTTGACTCTGAATGTTTGTTTTGTTTTTGAATTTTGCGCAAAGTTACTCGGGGGTTATCTGCGCAAACCATCCTTAATTTAGCAGTGTAAGACTAGAGGGAAGGCAGCTAGTCATCACCACCCACCGCCTACTCCTGTACTACTCTTTTACCAACGAATAGTGGGATTGACCGTCACATTATAACGTCCCCCCGGCTGAAAGAGCGAGCATATTTGGTGCGACGGAGGTTCGAACTCGCGATCCTCAGATTATGAGTCGAGTGTCTTAACCATCTGGCCATGCCGGGCCTTTGACACTTTGTGATATCTCTTCTGTGATACATCTAGAACAATATCGATGTAGAGTAGACAATAAAACATTATGAAAATAAGTATACATCAGGCTAACTCTTTATAGTTACATAAGAATTACCAGATCACATATGTTTTGACCATCTTTCACCACGTCTTGGTTAATAACAAAAATGCTCACTCTGGTTGAAATTCGGCAATTGAAGATAAATCAAATCATTATTATTCGCTGTGAAGTAATTTGAGATAATGTAAACTCAGTGGATTGTTACATCATTATCGCTTGAAATAATTGCTGTTAGTCAGTTAGAAATACATTATTCTGTGGTACACTTATGGACAACAGCTTTTGTTAATTTCTACACATTTCTTGATTTTTGCTTGTTTATTTTTCATTTAACATTAATATTTCTGTCTTATCATCAGAAATGGTTTTATCTCTCTCTGTACTTAAATTATGACCACAAGCAATATACTTCGAAACTTAAGGCACTATCAAAATTGATAGAACTAGTTAAATAAGCAATATATTTTTATAGACGTAGATAAACGTAAGATATTAAGTGATTCATGTTTGTTTGTCTAAAACGTGGAGGTCAAGATCACACCTTAGGTGACAGTAATTATTTTTTCTAACACGCAGCCCCTCGCTAATACAGCGGTATGTCTACGGATTTACAACTCTAAAATCAGCGGTTCGATTACCCTCAGTGGGCTCAGCAGATATCCTGATGTGGCTTTGCTATAAGAAAATACACACAGATGTCAATATCGTATCTTTTGTTCTTCTAACATTTTGAGGACAAGATCATATCTTAAGTAACTATCACTTGTTCTAAGAGGTTAATGTCAACATCACATCTCAGGTGATTGCGTTGTGTTTTTCTAATAGCTGAAGTGACAGATATTTTTTAAAATACGAGGGAAATAAAGTGAAGTATATTGTGTAATTTTTATTCGGACACAAACAGAAATATATGCTGACAGGTTCAAGAAAACGACCTTCTCGTGCTTGGTATTCGTATTATTTTAAGTTAAACTATCAAGAAGTGCACGAAATAAAAGTTTTTACACGGGAGAAATGTTTAACGGTAAATGTATACTATAAACAAACATACATGTTTCAATGCACTTCGAATCTGATAAGATTAGCATTGCAGATTGCGCTATCTATTGACTAATATGTGTATTTAGCAGTATTAAACAATCTGTATCATTTCACATATTTTGGGCTGTAACTATCCCATCATGGTTCTCTTAGGGTTGTAGGCACATCCTATGGTATAATGAAGTAATTTGGTGTGCAGGAAGGAAGTGGGAATACTGTGGTTTATGAGTTACATCTGAAGGAAAGGAAGAAAGAAAATAAAAATCGATGTTTTTGCAGCCCGTTCTCTCAACGTCAAGGAAGACTAGCCGAACTTTAGAGAGTTTTATACTGAATTAATGAATGGCTCTTTGATGTCCCTTTGGTTAGCTTTTTTCAATGTCTTAACACTCACGGAACCATTTTCAATAAATTAAACCGTATTCATACATCAAACTTAATAATCTTCATTTTTCAGCATTCTTGTTTCATTGGCTGGGTTAATGCTACTACCACCAGAATTTTTTTTTCGTAAGTTTAATGAAACGTAATTAATTACGAAAATTATTTAAACATTTGTCAATATTTCCTGATGTCAAACAATTAACTACAGCAAAAGATTATTTTGGTTTGAATTTCGCACAAAGCTACACACGGGCTATCTACGTTAGCCATTCCTAATTTAGCAATGTGAGACTAGAAGGAAGGTAGCTAGTCCTCATCACCTACCGCCAACCTTTGGGATACTCGTTTACCAACGAATGGTGGAACTGATCGTAACTTTATAACACCTATATAGCTGAAAGGGGGAGCATGTTGGGTGTGATGGGAATTCGAATCCTCGACACTCGGATTAGGAGTCGAGTGCCTTAACCACTTCACTATGCCGAGCCGAAAGGTTACTTCTTATTTCGTTTGTTAATTTTAGTATTTATATTTTCATACAATTGCATGAGTTCAATATTCCAAACACTACTGTTGCAATTTCTTTTTTATAAAAGTAATAGTACCATAATATTTTTATTAAAATTTCAATGATATAAGTTTATATTTTGATATAAATTATAAGATTCATTATTGTATGTTTTAGTAAATATCATCGTATCAAGATAAGTATTCATATTATTTATTAATATAATGAATTCATCAGAATTATTTTATATAACTCCTAATATTTAATTGTATATATTTTACCTATGAAAACACCCCTCTCACACTAAACGAAACATTACCTAGAGTCAAGCTCTTAGAATAAAGAAAATATACTCAGATGCAACAGAATGCAGAAAACGCACCATAGATCTAAAATAAACTGTGTTACATAGAGGAAATAGAGACACCGAAACCGACACACAAATTGAAAAGGCCAAAAATACTCAGCAGAAAACATCCTAACACAAACCAATACTAAACTTTTGAATAGAATTCCTCTTATTATTACCTATCAGTTTAAACTCAGAGACATTTCATGAATCCCGAAAAAAAAATTCTTCTCCTACAGCTCAATGATCGTCCCAAATAGATATTTCCTAAAGTTACTGTTGTTTCCTCCTGAAAAAGCAGAACTCTTAAAGATATCCTTATTCACACAAAAGTGAATTACACTCCATCTAAATATCGTTGTCGTTCGTGTAATAGACCCTGTTGTCGTTGTTGTCTGTTGTTTTTTAATTAAGCACAAAGCTACACAGTGGGCTCTCTGTGCTCTGCCCACCACTGGTATCGAAACCCGGTTTTTAGAGTTGTAAGTCTGCAGACATACCGCTGAGCCTGTGGGGGGCAGCCTGTTGTCAAACCTGCAAGTTCATAAAAGCCACTGACTGATCTTCTGAAAAGCACAATTAAGGAAACTTCAGATATCCAAAGAAATCACTTGTGAAACATAAAACACCATTTATCTTACACAACGTAGAAAGTGCGATCACCAATACGTAAATATGTAGGACATGCACAAACAACTTCCAGAAAACGTTTCAAAATCCACAAATATTGTATTAACACCGAAAAAGATCTCCATGTTACTCAACACTTTAGCCAATCCGATCATTCCATTAACATTGTTACTCTCATCGGCATAGAAATATGATTCAAAATTAAAGCTGTTAGAGAGATAAAAGAAGCTTATTGGATCACTATTCTGAACAATGTTCAACCTTGTAGAATTAACCTAGATCCAGGAATCAGTGATCTCCGTTCATTGATTCATCTCTGTCAGAAAAATAAGTTTTATTATTTGCTCATTTTTCATGTAAAATGAAAGATAAATTTCCTTAAACGTACTACCTTCATACCTGTTTTTATAAATTGATTTCTATAACATATCGTTTTCTATCACATTCCAGGTGTCACCCTTAGTTTACTTAAACACTTAAGTTTAGTTTTAAATATACATATATTTAGCCATTTCAAAACTTAAATATCCCTAACAGTTTTTCATACACACTCTCGCCATCGGCTACATTGTACCGGAAATATGACGCTTACAATAGTACGTAGAAAAATTGACATTTTCTGGAAAACCTGGTGACCTTCAGGACGTCACTAAACTTTTATATATATAACACTCATTCGATTACACTACTATTACCCTTTTCGTTTTCATTCCTCGACTAGCAGCTGAAGCGTTCAGACGTGAGAATTTATCTCTGCCATGTTGCCTTCATCGCAAAAGCTTCTTTCGACGCCAAGATCATCAGTGCTCTCTGTAGTTCTTGACGAATTACCGTTGGATTTCTCCCCTCGTCAAATTATTGTTTTCATCGACCAGTTCAAACCTAACCAGTTGATTCCAGAAAAACTAGAATCCTTCGCCGAGGAGGCATATTACTGCATCCTTCAACACTCCAGGACCATGATTATCTATGTAAACCATGGAAAGCAGATATCAACGTTCAGTTCTATCCTACCAAACGTTGCCTATATTCGATATTTATTAAAAACGTTCAGTTGTCTATAACTCCCGCTGAAATTCAACATTCTCTGGAAACAACAACCTACACGAAACTCCATGCAGCTCACAGAATTCATTCCAAGACTACAGGATCGCCAATTAACTTTGTTAAAGTCGTGATCGAGCATAAACAGGTAACTGATTTTATATTTAACCACGGATGTACCCCACAATATTTTCATTTTAGTGCCAAACGCACCCGACATCGAGCAAGTTATCTTCAAAATGTCAAGTCTGTCAATCACAGTACCCCTCGTACACTAAGCTTTTCATCTTCATGTATGCCAATTATTTCTGCTGCAAGCAGCAATACTTTAATCAATGCTAAGAAGAAAGACAAGGATACTCCGACCATCATTGATGTTACCCTTCAGCAGTGACCCAAACCAAAGACGACAGCTTCATGCCAGACTCAACCCAAGCACGTTAAGACTACAGATGTATCAACCACAGTAGATATCAACATCACGTTCAGCAAGAAGACCCAAAAAAGATTCGCAAGATAAGCTAATATGAAAAAATAAAATCATCTCTATTCAACTCAAGCATAACATTAGTTAAGGTTTTGTAGAGTAACACCCAAATACAAATGGACTTACTCATTTCGGTGTCTACGATTACTAGCTGCCTTCTCTCTAGTCTTACACTGCTAAGGGCCTGGCATGGCCAAGGGTGTTAAGACGTTCGACTCGTAATCCGAGAGTCGCGGGTTCGAATCCCGGTCGCACCAAACATGCTTGCTCTTTCAGCCGTGGGGGCGTTTTAATGTCAATCCCTCTATTCGTTGGTAAAAGAGTAGCCCAAGAGTTGGCGGTGGGTAGTAATGACTAGCTGCTTTCCCTCTAGTCTTACACTGCTAAATTAGGGACGGCTAGCGCAGATTGCCTTCGAGTGGCTTTGCGCGAAATTCAAAGCACACTTTCACCTAGCCTGATCGAATCACTTTATATATACATTAGCTATAATTATTGAGCTCTATTTCATTCCTTGGTTAAAACAGTAACAATAACTAATTTTATTTTCTAATTAATTAATAATTTTGTTTAAAATGGTTTACTTTCTTTGAATAAAAAAGAATATTTTCTTTGGTTTCACTAAAGTTGCAGATATTATATATTTATTTGAATTTTATTGTAGCCTTTACTAACTTGATTTATTGAGGTTTGTAGGTGCGTATTTATTTCTGTTGTTTCAATGCTTGATGAAGGTTTATCAATATTTTTCCTGTCGTTTTCGTCAATGACAAAAATATGAATAAAACCATTTTCTTTTATTTTTGCACTTTTTTATTACAAAACACATATTCTCGAGTTACCTTACTTTCAAAGTGGTAAGTATTATTACAACTAACACATTTTAGGTTTTATCCATTTCTGATGAACTACACATTATCCCTAATTGAAACACGCATAACCCGATTTGCAAAAACGTTCGTTCAATGATTCACATTTCCAACAGCTGCTCTTATTTACTAAGACTACGTGCCCCCCGCTAGTACAGCGGTATGTCTACAGGTTTACAACGCTAAAATCAGTGGTTTAATTCCCCTCGGGTAGTCCGATGTAGCTTTGCTATAAGAAAACACATACACACACATACTAGGACTACGCAAGGCTTGGTAGTTAAGGGCACTAAACTCGCAATGGGCAGGTCGTGGGTTCAAGTCCTTTTACCAAAAATATTCGCTCTTTCAGCCGTAGGACGTTTTAATATAAAAGTTAATCATTGGTAAATGAGTAGCCTTAGTGTTTGCGATGAATGATGTAGGCTATCTGCTTTCTGTTTAGCCTGTGACTTTTAAATCAGAATTGGGTAGTGCAAATAGCCCTCGAGTTGTTTTGCGCGAAATTCAACAAACCTATTTTGCTTGTGCCATATAACAGATTTGCTGAAGAAAGCGTTTAAAGTATCTGGAGTCTGCACCTTAAATACACCACATTATCTGAAAAGAAAGTTGTTTTTTTTATTTCTCACCAAAAAGCTACATGAGGGCTAGCTTTGCTAGCTGTCCCTAATTTAACAGTGTAAAACTAGAGGGAAGGCAGCTAGTCACCACCACCCGCCGCCAACTCTTGAACTACTCTTTTACCAACAAATAGTTGTATTGAGTGTCACATTATAACCTCTTTTCCCACGGCTGAAAGGACGAGTATGTTTGATGTGACGGGGATTCGAGTACCATAACCACCTGTCTATGACCGGCCTGAAAATACGTAAAAATACTGTGATATCACGCCCCACATGCGGAATATTTTCTAAACAAAGAAAATAATAAGGTATTTTTGATCTTTCATTACGAAGTTAATGAAATCAATACAGTATACACTTCACACGTGCCACACTATTACTTAACAGTTGATACAATTTGTGGTTGTACTTTGATTGCAGTTGCTTCTACATGAGCTAGCGATAAGTTTACGGACAGCGCTAAAGTCTGAGGTTCGATTTACCGCGGTGAAGATGACAAATAGCCTAACGTGGCTTTGTGCTGAAACAAAGTAACTTTTATTTGCTTATCCCAATTACAGTGAAGAAATAAAAAGTAGCTGAAGAAGTGCGACTCGTTGTATAAACTAAATCCTACGTTGTGTTGTTCAGATATATGTGTCAATCTCAGATGACTCAAAGTAGCCAAAAATGGACAGACAAATTTATGATATTAATCCATGCTTCTAGTTTCTGTACGTTTGTTTGATATTAAGCACAAAGCTATTCAATGGGCTGTCTGTGCTCTGGCTACCATGGTATCGAAACGTGGCTTCCAGAGGTGTGAGTCCGTAGATATACCGTTGTCCCACTGGAAGTGGTCATATTTCAAGTTAAAACGTGCAAATAACAATCCCATACTTCCATATTTCTGACAAATGTGATTATTTTTTTTATTCTCTACTCCGTTTGGTGAATGGTTTGTGTCCCCTTTTTGTAGTGAATCACTCCAAAACAACTTGATAAGGGATACACTAATGACCAGCACTTATTCTGGTTTTCTTTTGTAAGTTATCGGTGTTCTGTAATAGAGATGTTTGTTTGTTTTGGAATTTCGCACAAAGCTACTCGAGGGCTATCTGTGCTAGCCGTCCCTAATTTAGCAGTGTGAGACTAGAGGGAAGGCAGCTAGTCATCACCACCCACCGCCAACTCTTGGGCTACTCTTTTACCAACGAATAGTGGGATTGAGCGTAACATTATAACGCCCCCACGGCTGAAAGGGCGAGCATATTTAGCGTGACGCGGGCGCGAACCCGCGACCCTCGGATTAGGAGTCGTACGCCTTACGCGCTTGGCCATGCCAGGCCATTAATAGAGATGTATGCTAGTAGTAAAATGAATAACTCGTTTACTATCCTTTTATTAATTTACTCAATATAAAAATAAAATAAATGAGAATGATATGTGTCTCAGAACATTTGGGACATGCAACTTGGATGGAACTTTGTTTAACACTTAAGCTAAACAGCGAGAGTAGAACCAATAGACCCTCAGTGACACAGCGATATGTCTGCGGGCTTACAACGCTAAAACTTGGGTTTCAATATCCGTGATAGGTAGAACATAGATAGTCCATTGTGTAGTTTTGTGCATAATCCAATACAACAACAACAGAGACAATAGGAATTCAAATATAGTCGTCTCTAATTTTCAACTACCGACCAGATTTACAGTAGCTATATAGGACCGCTTAAGACAAGGACCTTGTATGGCTTTTTGAACCAATTAACGGAATATATTTTTTTTTCAATAACGCCCCAACATCTGAAAGTATAAAGTGTGTTCAGTAGATTGAACCTCAGATTTTACGTTTCCGCAGTCTGACACACTGATGTGTAACCAATCCAGCAAGATGTTATCATGAACTAATAACTTTGAAAGCATGCAGGAAATTTAACACTTTCAGAGCAATACACTGTCTTCTGGATTTAAAATTTGGTTGTTTTTTCCCTTATCCTAGAATTTATATATATATATATATACAGGATAATACTTTTTATTCCAGTAGATATATATTTCCATAGTAACTTCGGAATTGGTGGATTGCAATATTAATCAATCTCATGTCGATCGTAGATACTTACGGATAAAACAAAACACAGAAATAATATATATATATATATATATGTAAAAATCAGCACTTATGTATATCGTGAACATTTTAATTGTTTTTTTTCCTTTTTCCGATAAAAAACAAGATCAGTGAGTTAGTTTTTTAATAGGTTATAACGACAAAAACCAAATGAGTAGAGCATTATTAGGTATTAGTTAATATTGTATGTTGTCGAATAACGTATAATTAAATTCATTTTAGCCTTTACTAAAACAATTTTGAGAAGAATGACATAGAAATGACGTAGCGCCATCTGTTGAACTGTAAGAAGATTTGGCGGTGGGCGGTGATGAATAGCTGCCTTCCGTCTGGTCTTACACTGCAAATTAGGGACAGCTAGCTTCGATAGCACACGTGTAGCTTTGCGCGAAATTCAAACCAAACTGAGGAAAAAATATAATACTTTTTATTTTTTTAGTTTTTAAGTGAAAAATATTCATTAGAAAACAGTTCGTGTTTTTATTTTGTCAAGTGTTGAACCAAATTGTACAAGCGTATGGTTTGTTTTGAATTTTGCGTAAAGCTATCCGCACTAGCCATTCCTAATTTTGCGGTGAAAGACTAGTGGGAAGGTATCTAGTCTTCACCACCCACCACCAACTCTTAACTATTTAATTAGTTATAATGACTTTTGTCAATACACACCAGACCCCGCTAGACAGCGGTATATCTACAGATTTACAACGCTATAATCAGAGATTCGATTCCCCTCCGTGGGCTTAGCAGATAGCCCGATGTGGCTTTGCTATAAGAAAACACACAAACACACACAATACACACCAAGAAACAACAGCAAGTAAAAAAGTGACACTCGATATAAGCAACGTTAGCCTTAGGATCGCAACCTTATTATTCGGAACAGGTCTATACTTTAATGAACCAACAAGATTCTTTAAAGTATATACTAACAGTTTTATCTCATAAACACAGAATTAATAATTTCTTTATAGTAACGTTCTATAATTAATATAATTTCGTAAAAGTGTGTTCTTCAAACTTGGCAATGAACAATGAATAATACCCGTCCACCCTACGATTATTTTGAAAAAGTGAGCTAGAAACTGCTTATCTAGTATGTTTGGCCTAATTGCTCCAAATTAACCATTTTTAACCCGAATAACAAAAACTATAAACGGTCCAAATTTACTTTTAGGTGAAGCTGTAGTAAGAATTTCAGACCGATATCTCACGTGATATTTTGCGTGACCTGCGCAAACGTTTCGGTCAGATTTGAGAAGTTTTTGTTGAATAGCCCCCCAGTGGCTCAGTGGTATGTCTGTGGACTTACAACGCTAAAAACCGGGTTTCGATACCCGTGGTGGGCAGAACACAGATAGCGCATTGTGTAGCTTTGTGCTTAATTCAAAACAACAACGCATTGAGATTACATTTAGGCCAAATTTGGCACCTAACTGTAGACTGTAGAGCTGTATCAGAAGAACAAATTTAATTGTAAAAGTTAAGTATGTTTTTCTATCAAATAAAGTTTCAGAACTTCTAGTGCCAATGAAAATTACAGGAAGAAATTCAATCAATATTGAAGATTTTCTGTTTTGTGTACTTCTTAATAGATTGTCTTGAAATCTGGTACGTGAAGTAAGAGTCCAGTAGAGCACATCCACAGAAAATATGTAATAATTTGGACTATCACAGTCATAGCTACAAAACGTAGAATATCACTAAACTATCACTGCTGTTAATAACATGCAGTGTGTCATGCAAGTTGTTTTGGTTGTACGATACACTACCGTGTGTCTTAATAACACGTACATTGGTCATTTTATTGTATGTTAAATTACTGCAGAAAAAAAAGAATACCAGGTCCAAAATGTTGTTTAATACTTTTATTTTTGTAATGAATATCATTCACCAGAAACGTTTACATTTATTGACTTTTCTGGAAAATAATAATGATAAATTGATCAACACTGTCTAAGAAAACAACACAATAATCCATGAAAAATTAACAAGTTTCTTAAAGAACCAATGTAAATATTGCATTCCTAAACATTAACATAACATTAAATACGCAGCGAATTAAATATTCAAATGAAATTAATGTGACATATTTGCGTTAAATACAGTAACTAAACCACCGCAGTATACTTTCTAAAATCAATCAATCAACAATTGCACTTCACTTTTACTAACTTAATTTTTCTGACTTCACTTGACTTGCGCCTACTTGATCGCCTATACATATAAGTTGTCCAAATGAGGCTTAGAACTTTCTACAGTCCATGGGAAGCTATGATATAACAATACTTACTTGATTAAAGCAACCAGAAAGTTATAAAAAATTTCAAGTAATGTGATGTTAAATTACAACATCTGAACTACACACACAAGTTACGACTCTTACCATGTTTCGTTAGGAAATCTGCTATAACTATTGTTTTCAAAATGATTAGTTTCAATACTCTTGTTTTGAAAACAAAACAATCATTAAATGTTAGGTCACTAAAGGAAGTCAATAATAGCTCTTACACTAAACAATCTTGTATATCTAACACGAACCCAAGGCTTGTGTTATGTTTTTTGTATGTAAATGTGACTAAGAGTTTGATTCTTACGTGTTGCAATTCTCTTTAGCACTGATAGCATTGTTTTCACATGGATTCTGCGGAGATATTTCTTCATATTTCCATGTGGGGTCCGACATGTTGCACCAGTACCATTTGAATATTTCCGCGCAACATTTCGTAACCATATGAAAATGGACTAGATTTTGGTTATTTATTCTTTGATGACAAGTTCTGATCAACACTAGAAGGCAGGCATTTGCCATCCTTCATGGATCCACCTGCACTGGTAAGTCATCATATATATTTGGTCTTCCCTTGATTTAATTGTTAGACGCCTCAAATCACTGTCTTTTTCTGGATTTCACAGTTTGACCAATGATTACTCAACAGTATGTGGTGGGCGTCCCCAAAACCCCGTAGGCAATTATATCAGCCATTTTCTTTCAGGTTTTCGAGAATGAGCGACAGGGCAACTAGGTAAAACTATTACCAAGTGACAATATTTCCAACTACCCATTGAAAGTAGAAATTTTAAGGTTAAAATTTAAAGCGGTTGACCTGAAGCATTGTATAATTCAAGTTTCCTCGTCTCATCTATGTAGTATTTCACAGAAACATGTTTCCCCTGAAAAAGCGTGTGTTTTTAAATTTGTCATTTTTAAAACCTGTAAAAATTGAGTTAAATATCTGTGAAATCCACCAAGTCCTTATCTTAATTTATTTATTAGAAACCAGTTGATACCTGTATCACGATCTGCATAAGCTGCTTTATCAAGACCCAACATTGTCTTAAATATTACCATAAACATTCGCATTATCAAGACCCAACATTGTCTTAAATATTACCATAAACACTTGCATTTCAGTCACACTGAAACATTCATTGGTTCTTCTTAGATGAGTCAACTAACGTCAACTCTAAGAGTTCACTTTCATTGTTGTCCGCTTTCCGACAACAATAACTAGTCTTCATTAATTAACGTGCAAGATGTTATTTTGGTAAGATAAGCAGACAGGATGTGCCTTATTTGGCTTAGCCCAGTTTTCACATAGAGAAAGAGAAAGTTAGCAGTCTTCTCGAACAGTAATATGTGTTAAACGAGAAAACAACAAACATTTTCAAAATTTACTATTAAGTTAGAAAGAAGTGCAATCTTGATACAATACGTTTTCTTCTTCTGATCATGTTAGAAGATCAAATAAAAACATAATATAATTAAACAACGGCAGAAGAGAGATTGCTTATCAACAAGCAACAAGATAAAAACTGGGAACTCTTCTGTAACGCAAAAAAATAAAATAAAACTCTGTTTTAACTATTTGTATGATGTTTCAACATGATGATGATGTCACTTTGACACTTAGTTTGATTGTTTTTTGAATTTCGCACAAAGCTACACGAGGGTTATCTGCGCTAGCCGTCCCTAATTTTGCACTGTAAGACTAGAGGGAGGGACGCTTGCTAGTCATCACCACCTACCGCCTACTTTTGGGATACTCTTTTACTAACCAATACTGGGATTGATTGTAACATTATAATGCCCCCACAGCTGAAAGGGCGATCATATTTGGTGTGACAGGGATTCAAACTCGTGACCCTCAGATTATGAGTCGAATGCCTTAACCACCTGGCCATGCCGGGCCTTTAACGCTTAGTGATGTCTCTTCTGTGACTCCTGTTACAAGAATTTGTCAACTTTATGGGCGTGCATCAGTTTCATTATCATTTTGGTTTGGCTTGTTATTGTTGATGGTTAGGAGGTGTTTACAGTAAATCTTAAATGTCCTTGCTCTTAATATTTTATAATATATATTATAGCTTGTTTTTCACTATTTTCTTGCAGGAAATTTGTTGTTGTTATTATTTTAAATATTTGTCTATCTTAAATCTTCGTTTATTGTATAAAGCTACTTCTGATTTGTTTTTTACGATTGGGTGGGTAAGTGCTATTATTTCATATTTAGTATATAATAATATTATTTGTAAAGATGGTTTCTTTATCTATAAGCATTTAATATGAATAGCCTGGAACAAAAAAGTAAAAATTCTGGGGAGTTAAACTTATATTAAGGCTTAGAATGCACTCTAAAACACTTTGGCTTCTAGTTTGACCTGTGGAAAGACAGACAACAGTCATAAAAGCTTTGTCGCACTTGTAACTGATTAATGGGATTCACTGTCACTTTTATTATGCGTGCATAGCTGAAAGAAGGTAGAGTTTGGTACCGCCACATCCTAACTCTCAGACTCTTCGATCTGCAGCCTGACATGTAAATCTCTAGATTAAGCTCAGCCTATGTATCACTAATTTAGAGAGGTTCATTTCTTGATACAAAAAAGACTTTCTTAATTTTTTTTTGCTGTTCGTCCATGTGACTTAGTTGTTAAGTACCTACATTTATTATTATTTCCATGTGGTCTTCTGACAAAGATCTCTTCCGTGGCACAGTGTCATGTATTCAGACTGACAACGCAGGGCAATGGCTTTGTGCTTAACTATAAACAAACCTAAATCCCTCAACGAATTACATTTTAATAACATTTATGAATTGTGATTATTTTTACAAATTCATTTAATATTTTCAATTTTTTCTTCATTTATCTTTCCACATTCCCGTTTTTACACTTTTAAGCTGTTTATCGACAGATGAAGAAACATTATAATACGTATAGCCGACATGCCCAGGTGGCTAAGACACTCGACTCGTAATCTGAGGGTCGCGGGTTCGAATCCTCCTCGCACCAAACATGTTTGCCCTTTCAGCCGTGGGTGCGTTATAATATGGTGGTCAGTTTCACTATTCGTTGGTAAAGGAGTAGCCCAAAATTTGCTGTGGGTGGTGATGACTAGCTGTCTTCCCTCTGGTCTTAAACTTCTAAATTAGGAGCGGATAGCGTTCGTGTAGCTTTGCGCGGAATTCAAACAAAAGAAACTTTTCTTGTGAATGGTATTTATTGTTTTACAGGGTAATGTTTACCTCCTGTCCCGCATCAGCTTTGGAGAAGTGTCGTGTCCACTATTGACTGGTATTCTATTTGGAAAGGATGTTTTGATTCGTTTGTCAGTTATTGGTATTGTAACTTAAATAATCTTACTTGGCATCATGCGGTAACTACCAATATTCAGTTGGTTCATATATTTCATCATCTTACGAGCTTGTGTTCCTTTTGTGGAGTTGTTCGAGAAACTATTGCTCATTTGTTTTTCCAACGTTCCAGAATACAGGGCATGTGGAATTTAGTTTTGTTGAAGACAGTTTTAGGTTGTGAGTTAACGAATCACAAAAAAATTACAGGTGGGTTTGGTTGGAATTTTACCTCAGCTAAGTTCTAATCATCTCAAGTTGATACATTTGTGTACGGTTATAACTACGTTTGTGTATATTCAGCCCGCAATAAAGTTCTATCACGTGGTGTTGATGTTTATTTTGTCAACATTTTTAAGGCTCAACTTGAAACTAAAATTTATTTCGATTTCTCACAGTTTCGGTTGACCAACAAACTGTCAGATTTCTATAGTATTTATCGTGTTAAAGGTGATGGGATGTACAGCGTTATTTGCAGTAATTTAAAATGATAATTTTGTTTGCTTTTTGTTAATTTTCCGTTTATTGTTGTTCATTTTATTTTTTTATAGGTTTGGTAATATTTTTTATGTTTTTCTTCATCACTATAAATTTTCTCTGTGTGTACTTACCTTTTATTAACACTTTATTACAATCCAGATAAGTACAGTCATTATCACGAAAAGTCTTGAAAGACTGATGTATTTTTTGTTTATACCCCCCCCCCTCTATGAGGGTGGATTAATAAAGAAAAAGAAATGCTATTCAAACAATACTTAAATGTAATAACCAACCCTCCCTACGCGGCCCGTAGGTTTCGGTTGGAATACGTATGCAGTCTTGTAACATTTTTTCGTACGTCTCGGATTACGATTCGAATGCCTTAACCCACCTGACCATGCCGGGCTTTTTATGGTTTTTATGTTTTTATTACTTTGTAGAAATACGCATTTAAGTATAGAAGTCAACTAAACAGTGGTACATGTTTTAGAATATCTACAATTTTCTGAAAGTTAGTGAAAAAACAAAGTAATTAAATACAATACAACCATTTTATTATATTTATTTCCGAAAATTCATATGTCAAGGCACTGGCATCAACAAATGATGCCAACTGTTATTAATATTAATTGAAGGCTTTAGAAGCAGAATATAGAAATGAATATATTATAATAATTATCACTTCGTTTTTATATAACATTAATGATGATCTGCGTCTTTTAGTAAAATGATAATTCAAGTTGTTTAGTTTTAAACTATATTTAAATATGGCTATTATATTCGACCCGAAAGAACTGCTGACAGTATAAATTAACAATAAAAAAACGAGATCGTATTTCTGTTATTTTTAAAAGAAACAAGTGAATCTGCTAAAAATGTTTTATTTAAACACTTGTTAATCATTCTAAAGATGCAGATTGTGACCTAGAAAGCGGACTGATGATACGAGGATGAGAATAGACCGATTGATAACCCTATATAACACAAATTTTGTTCCTGGATAGTATGTGTTATTTCTTAAATGCTTATGTTGTAAAAGTACAAAAACTGGCCATTACTCCCTTCGAACTTTGTGATCTAGGTAATGAAATTTAGAAGTTAACTATTTTCTTTACAAAAACAGGCAAATCTGCACATTTTCATTTACATAAAGACTGAATAAAACAACATATGAATCAAGATTTACATGTATTCATACTAAATTTATACAAAAAATGAACAAAAATGTTTAGAAGTGAGTAGTTTTTCGAGATTTGCGACTGTAATGTAAATCACTTTCACGTACCAGCCCCAAAATATAGTCTCTCATCATGTTTTCGTTATACGCTTCCAGGTCACAAAAGCAAAGTTTGAAGAAAAAATAGGTCTTTTCCATTTACTTTAGGCATAAGCAATTGGAAAATAACAGTTTCTGCCCAGGATAAAAAAAAAAGTAAAAATTTTGTTACATTATGTAAAGCTTGTTCTGGTTGATGTTTACACTTACTGATAGATATAGTCGAATAATAAGTAAAAAATCAAATATTTCAAATTAACTTTTGCTTTTCCCTACAAACACCGAAATGAGAAGTAAACAGTGAAAGTGATTTATTACTTAATTTGTAGTAATTTACTTAATTTATAATAGTTTAATTTTTATTTAATATCAAATCTCTTGGTGTAGGATATGTTTTTATTTTTAACCAGACGCTGATTTATATTGTTGTTAACCAGAAAACATTTTGAAGTATTTTTACTGTAGCTTATTGAATAGTACAGTATTTTCTTGAAAGTTCAGAAAACAACTTGAGTCATATAAATTAAAGTTAGTCAGCAAACCCGGTCACAAAATTTTTAATTAATGAGTTGGTTACAGTAAAAGATTGATTATTGAATTAGTGATTTTTAATCAGTTTATTAAGATACACGATTGATTACTGAATTGGTGAATTTGTTAATCATTTGGTTCATTACTGTAAATTACTTAGAAAGTTTTATGAATATTGAATTTGTATTTTTAAGAAGTACTAGAGAGACGAGAAGAGTTATACGCACCAGATATTTATTTATATTAATAAAACAGCATGTCTGTGTATCTGTGTACCTGCGTGTGTGTGTGACCGCTACAGCTCCAAGAGGAAAGAACCTAGAAATCTGACATTTGGAACCATACTAAGTTGACCCTGAGGGTGTGAAACCGGATATTATTACTTATCCACATGCGTGCGCGCATATGTATCTTATTATGAGGCAAGTTAGAGAAAATCACATAGAGTGTGTTTGTGTGTTTTTCTTATAGCAAAGCCACATGGGGCTATCTGCTCAGCCCACCGAGGGGAATCGAGCCCCTGATTTTAGCGTTGTAAATCCGGAGACATACCGCTGTACTAGCGGGGGGCAAAATCACATAGAAAATTCTAGATTGTAACAAGTAATTTCCAACAGACTTATCCTCAATATCTTATTTGTTTAGAAATTGTAATTTACCCCATCCTGTCGGACCTCTTACTTAACATGTAAAAGGGTACAGTAGACAGTTATCCGTTTCGAACTCTCATAAAAAATAAAGAAAATGAGACTCATATAATACAGGTGTTCTTTTCTCAGTCCATGGCGTGGAGTGAGTTCTGCAAGATGAAAAATTATTATCTATACAGAAGGATATTAAACTCTGGAAGAATGAGTCGTTTGGTGACGATAATTCTTCTTTTATTCCTTGTTGTCAATGGGTCCTCAAGTGGCACAGCGATATGTCTGCTAGAAACCGATTTTCAATAACCCTGGCGGGCAGAGCACAGACAGCCCATTGCGCAAAATTCAAAACAAACCAAAGAAACAAATTTTACTTCTTCAATAATTAGTAAGTTTTGTGAATTTGTATTTCAACGAATTACTAGAGAAATGTGAAAAGTCATACGTACCAGATATGCGCATTAGATATTTTTAATAACATTAATTTGTTTCATGAATTATATCCTTTGAAAACTGTTACCTTACCGTTAAAATCATGGAACCACACAGTAGTTTACCTCTTGAACTTAGGCCTCCTCATCTGCCTCAAAATAAGAAAAACAAGATATTTACGGATATATGATATCTTCGGCCCGGATAAAACACGATTTACATTACACCTAAATGGATGACACTGGATGATAAAGTTCTCTCTGGGTTAAGTCTTCACATTAATAAATCAAAAATAGCTAATTAAAATAGATAATGTGGTCGTTATAATTATTGGATATTCAACATTATATTCACAATATTTTAGTCAACAAATATAAAGATGTAAAACCTACATACTTGATTATTTCCCTTATTTTACATTGTACAAAAGTCTTGCAACATAACTTTTTTTTCCACAGAAGGAGTCTGATACATCCAGGTGTGAAGAACTACTGTATGGTCCCTAAGGAAATTCATTAAATCAGTACAATATAGTTTTAAACAGACCCATCTAGTTTATTAGAAATGGTACATTACAAAGACAAAATCAACTCGAAGCTCCAGGATAAAAAGTTGTAACATTTATTACAGTTCAGTATTTGTTTTCCACCACCATTTAATGCATGTTGGATCTTAAACCCTCAGATTTTTTGTACATAATCTGGCCATTGGATACTTTTTGGCTTTAGTTGTTAGCCATAAAGTATCCGTGATTAGATATTAGAGCTATTCACCATGGTGAAATAAATTTACATCTGTATACAGACATGCATACAGAAACAATGGTCGTGTATCACAGGTTACGAGAAACTCTTCTCAGATTGGAAACAGTACCATCAAAGTATATTTATATCATATTGGTAGCATCTAAAGAAAAATAAAAAAATGATAACTGTAACTTTCAACAACAACAAACAAACAATTAATCAGAACGAACACTAATAGTTTTTTCATACCTTTACATCTCTTCTCGTAAATCAAAGATGTACTCCTCCTCTCGTTGCTGACAGTGTCGATCCAGGAACTTTTGTCTTACAAGCACTGACAAGGTGTTGGGAGAGATTAAAAACTGGTGTCTGGAATGGGTCTTTGATTTTGTGATTTGATTTGGTATTGAAAGAATGAGGAAAATTCCCTTTCTACAATTACTATAATCAAAATGATTTTGGAAACGATGATAAAGGCGTATACAGTTATAAAATTGTTAATTATTTTTATTCTGAAACTTTTGGCGTAATAATCATAATTTTTCCACCGTTTACAATAATCTGATTTTTTTATCCCTTGACAAATTATATAATTCAAAATAAAGTACCCATCAAATCCTTTCATATTTTGAGCTATAGCTGTATAACGGTAATGTTCTTTGATATTTTTTTGTTGGAGAAAACATAAACAATTGTTTAAGACAGCGTATCCAAACTTTCTCGGTTTGCAGCGCCCTTAATGTCTCAGTAATTTGTTTCACGACGCTCCTAGTCAAAAAGAAAAATCTAACAGTTCCGTTTATTGAGTAGTTAGGTCCAAACATCTTAATACTTCATTCCCACGGGAGAGTCACTGCGAGCTACAGTAGTACAACAAAGATGTGTGCTCAGATCCTATATCCTTACACAGTTTTCTAAAAACCCTCGCCTTCTGTGGCCGAGTTTTTATAAAGTTCACCATTTTCAACACACTTTTCCGGCTAGGTTCGGTGAAGGACTCAGGTGCTTTGACACAAGGGCTTACCCTACGGATTATGTAATGGGCCCATAGTGCATCAAGAGTTTTGCTTCGTATGAGTGCCTGCAATCCTCCATAACAACCAGACATAGAGCTACAACCATTGGTACAAATGTCAATGCACTTAGTCCAGTCTAAGTTGTTTTCACACATAAAAGTGTCAACGATCTCAAACAAGTCTTGAGTCTTTGTACCTGCAGTGTTACTTTTACAAAAGAGAAAGTCTTCCACAATTTTGTCACCATCCACGAATCGTGTGTAGCAAATCAAATGAACATCCTTGTTACTATCCGTCGTCTTATCTAGCCGTAACCCGAATTCCTTCTCTTTCTTTTTTTTTTTTTTTTAATTAGCTGAGGTCTTCGGCAATGTGTTGGATTCTATGACTGATAGTATTGTTGGACAAAGGCACCTTTGAAAGCAGTCTTTCTGCAGATTCACCAACCATAATGTTCACCAGTAAAATGCAGCCAGTAAAATCAGGTTTTCTGCGATGGTGTGAGGATTTTTTACATTTCGCGACTTTATATACCTCCTTGTAGAATGCTAGCAAAACATTGCTTGGTATTGATGCTTGTTTCAAAAATGTACCTTTTTGTTCTTTCAATTATTTTAACTTTCTAGTAAAATAATTACTGAATTTACTAACCATGTTAGGATGACTTGTCTCTGAGTGATGTTTTAGTTTGCTTAGAAGCATGCACTCTGGAGCCAAAACTTTTAGACACTTCATGATTGATATTTACCAAAGTAAAACCAAAATCTAGATAACTATCATCATATTTCCAATATTTAAGTTTCTTCACAACTTTGCCACTGGTCTGTGGTTCGCCATCCTTTTCTTCACTTCCACACTTCTTATTAATGTTTAAAAATATTTTAATTTTTATGCACAAGGACTAAAAATCAACAAAATAATTCACTGACCTCGCAGACACTTGATCACAACATTCTTCAGTTAATTCAATTACTGACAGACACGAGAGTCGACAGAAACAATAAAGTTCGAGAAGTTACTGGCGTAGCCGAAAGTACATGTAAACAAAAACATATCTCAAACATTCGAGAACGTCATTGAAAGGAATGTAGCGCAGTCTAAGGTTAAAAATGTTAGTAGTTCGCGCGGTGTCCGACAGATGTCGATATCGCTGTGTTTCGCTCGAAAATTTGAAATATCCGGCTGTGCCCCCGTGAGTTCATCGCGGCGCCTTGGAGCACCGCGGCGCATAGTTTGGGAAACACTGGTTTAAGACAAGATTTACATTCTACACATATGAATTCAATAAAATAACGACATTAAGGATAATGTTTCTCTCTGTCAATAATGACAAAAAAGTTTTAACAATGGTAAAATTTATCGCAAAAAGTTTTCTTTTGTCTATCAATCCTTGATGCATGTCAATAATAACATTCTACAGATTTACAAGTTCTCTTACAGTCAGAACAGACAACACATTGACCTTTCGAGCATTCATTACACTGGCCTTAAAAATTATGTTTATTGAAATAGTAAAACGATTTTTCACATTCTGAACAGTGTATACTCGTATTACCCCAAGAAAACCTTTAAATGACGTTATACCGTCGAAATGATGATAATAATATTGTAGATGGATTTTTCCGGGAATCGAAGAACCTCTGTATATCACACACGATTAAAGTTTTCCAAAAATGCTACATGTAGTTGATAATTTAGATAAGGTTGAGATGTACTAATATATTCTATACTGTATTGTCCTTCTACAGGCCCGGCATGGCCAGGTGGGTTAAGGCGTTTGACTCGTAATCTGAGAGTTATGGGTTCGAATCCCCGTAGCACCAAACATGCTCGCCTTTTCAGCCATGGGGGCGTTAGAATGTGACAGCCAATCCCACTATTCGTTGGTAAAAGAGTAGCCCAAGAGTTGGCGGTGGGTGGTGATGACTAGCTGCCTTCCCTCTAGTCTTACACTGCTAAATTAGGGACGGCTAGCACAGATAGCCCTCGAGTAGCTTTGTGCGAAATTCAAAAAACAAACAAACAATCTTCTAGTTTTACACTACTAAATTAAGGATGGCTAGTGCAGGTAACTCTCTGTGTAGCTTTGCGCAAAAAATAAACAAACGTGACTTTTAGCGTGTTCGCCTGTAAACTTATCGTTGATTTTTTTAAATAATGGATAGAATTTTAATACAAAATTTCAAATGAAGAACATAGAATAAGAGAGCAAGATTCTCAATGACCATGACAGTTTGAAATATTTTACGATAAAAATATATATTTATTCAGTGAAAATGCTTATAGACTAGACATTTTATGAAACTTTATGCACTACCTACAGAAAGACAGCTGGACACTAAATCATTGGAGCTGAAATTCTCACACTAAATAGCACTTATAAATATATATACATATATATATCGAATGATATTAGCATACATAAGATGCTTTTATATTCTGTTGTTAATAACGAAACTAAATAATGAGCTACTGAGTTGTGCGCATGGGAAGAACACGAGTATAAACTTTCATGCTCAACAGCTAGGTCACCGGTAAGCAAAACGTTATGTATAATAATAACTAATTGTGTAAGATATACTAGTAGTGCAAATCAGTTTGCACTTCATAACACCGATTGAACAGTAACAAGACATCATGAAAATGACACAAAAATGTGGTTGCACTGTATATTAAGTAAATACTTCGTAAAATCTTTGCCATCGGTTCTGGTAATTGTTAGTAAACTTTGTAAGGGTTTCTCCACATCATTTGAAATTTCAATAGGTTTATTAAACATACAACAAGCTCATCATGGTCAGGTGGTTAAGGTTCTCGACTCGTAATCTGAGGACCTTGGATTCGAATCCCCGTCGCACCAAACAAGCTCGTTCTTTCAGCCATGGAGGCGTTATAATTTGAAGGTCAATCCCTCTATTCGCTGGTAAAAGAATAGATCAACGGTGGGTGGTGATGACTAGCTGCCTTCCCTCTAGTCTTACACCACTAAAATAAGAACGACTAGCACATATAGCCCTCGGGAAGCTTTGCGAGGAATTCAGAAACAAAACATGGAACAAATTGTATCTTTTTTGAAGATAATACAGCCGTTTTTGTAAGAAGATTATGTTCTTCCACACTGGATAGTGTTACAATTTTCTGATGTTTTACTATTTGAGAAATAATCTTCAATCAGGACTATGCCGATCCTTGATGGTGCTTTGTGAGAGATATACATTCTTTTACCCAATATAAACCATCCTTGCCTTAAAAAATAAAAACTCCACCGTATGAGTCGGCATTCTATGGGATACGCCACTAGCACTCCTTTTGATGCGTTCCTGTCTTCAGTTTAAGTTTAGCATCTATTAGATAGAATATAATATATATATATATATAATACAGGAAGCACTACTTAAAATACAAAAACATTCTACACAGGAGTCACAATCAATGAGAAATTACAAGTAACTTGTCAAGCTATCATGAATAATACAAATTACGACAAACAATTTAAAAGTAAATTAGCTATACAATGCATCCGTATTTTATATTTGTTTTAAAGATACCAGTACACTATTTTTAGCAGTGTATCATTATGGAATATTGTTCGAAATATCCTGTATTACTTTCCTCAATTTGACCAAATTGTTTTGTTGGCGTTTAACTATCTTATTTTTTCATATAAATTCACATGGCCTCAATTACATTGCCATCCACAGAAATCTTCGGACCAGGGACAAGTCTTCTTGTTGCTTCCACTCTCCTCCCACAGAAGAATTTCTGTTCATTTCAGGCCCATTTACCCTGAGCTATCTACAGTAAATATGTTAAGAATATCAGCCTGCAGCTTGTGCCTGTAACAAACCCCTGCTTTTTAACAACATAAAGAAAGAAATCAAGGAGTCTATTCCTGAGGATGCATTATAAGCATTCTGGTCAAAGATGGCATGTTCTCTTGAAGGATAGAGGTAAGTCTATTAACTTACAACGCTAAAATCTGGGGTCCGATTCCTCGCGGTGGACATGGCAGATAGTCCAATGTGGCTTTGTTCTAAAAAGCACAAACAAACAAGGTGACATCATATATAACTGATATATGTACATTATAACATTATTTCACATATCAACATGACATATTATAGCTGCCATGATAAAGTAGAACAGTCTGTGTAATTTGCATATATATATATACCTATAATTTTTATACAGTATACTGAGATATAAATTTGAATTGTAATACATCATAAAGATTTGATAAACTGGTGGAATATAGCTTAACTAAAGTGATTTGGTGAATGGTTGTTGTTCAATAAAAGTACCATTGCATACTTAATAATGAAACAGTATGGTACACATGTGCGTAACTTTTAAAACTTAATCTGCTATGCGAGTAATTGTATACACCAAAATATTATTCAAATACGAATATGACGATTATAATGTAGTTGAAATACTATTATAATACACTCCTATAATTTAGCAAAATTTCTAATAGACCAGATTAATTAAGAAATTAAAATTAAAAATATAATAGACCTAGAATAATTTAATATGAGAGGTACAATCTAACCTATGAAAAAAACAACAAAAAACAGTCTGTGTCACGTCACACTCGACTTTTCTAAATAGGAAAAGTCGAATATCGTCGGCCCCTGCCCCTTGCGTGCATGTGTGACACGTGTACGTGTGTGAATACATAATATAAATTACTTTAACTTATCGGTTCATGTAAACTTTGTTTACCAAACTAACTAAAACCTGTGAAGCAGTACTTTCCTTTTATAATACATTATTACCTTTAGTATTCTTATTATTAGTTTGAAGTTAAATAAAAGCTACACAATGGGCCATCGGCACAATGCCCACGTCGTGTGTGCAAGTCCGGTTTCTAGCGTCAAAGTCCGCAGACATACTGCTGCGCCACGGGGTGGTGATATTATTATAACTGAAACGCTAAGCCATTTTTTATCATTTAAAAATTATAAAACAGACACTCCAGTTTTTTAGACATATATTAACGCAACTCATTTCCTTTATGAGGGTTTTCTGCCTTTACTTAATATTTTTAACTGCATTAAAATTTTTAAGTCTATATAAACCCTAATTGATCAATGTAACACTAATGGATTTGAAATTCTGTTTTTACATATCTCCGCTTTGAAATCCGAAATGAAAAACTGAGAGAAACTTATCGTTTTTTTTAAAACACGTTGTGGAACTATTCTTAATACTTTAAAATTGATTCTACTCATAAACCTATGTGTTCAGTATCGATGCGTTCTTCAGTATAATACTTGTATTTATATGTAATAGGTTATTTATCATTGAATATATTAAACAACAAAAGATCTACTGATTCGAGTATAGTGCAAATTTACCCACTCTTCCTGCTATCACAATAAAGCTAAAACATTTTGATTTTTGTTGTGGAAATTTTCTTCAAAATTTGATTTAACTTCAACTTTTCTTCACAGCAGAGGTCGCTGTAATATTTAGGTGTTTCCATCCTCCAATCATTTTTATTCATTATAAGGTCTGCTGCAACTATTTTCTCATTTATATCTTCTTTAATTCCATTATCAACGTTTTACTAAACTTTCAGTGTCTCTTCTTGCTAGCTACTGGCAGTTTCAATTGTCTTAAATTTCAACTATTTACTATTAATTATAATTATTACTTTAGAATCTGCTGGTGTACGTTAATGCATAATTGTACGATGGCTGTTCAAAAAATACGCGGACTGACGTCATAAAACAAAATGTACTTTATTTAGAAGTTACAGGTCTGGGACCCCTTCAAAGTACTCTCCTCCCCAACGCACACACTTATCCCAACGGTGTTTCCACTTGTTGAAACAGTCCTGGTACGCTTCTTTTGTAATGTCCTCCAGCTCCTTCGTCGCATTTACCTTAATCTCGGGAATCGTCTCAAATCTTCTTCCTTTCAAGGGTCTTTTGAGTTTGGGGAACAAGAAAAAATCGCAAGGAGCAAAGTCAGGTGAGTAGGTGGGGTGGGGAAAAACAGTGATCGAGTGTTTCGCCAAAAACTCACGAGTTCTGAAGCACAAATTTCGCAGCAACGCGGTGCATCTTCAAATTTTCGGTCAAAATCTCGTAACAAGATCCAACTGATATCCCACACTCTTCAGCAAGGTCCCTGACAGTCAGATGTCGATTTGCCCGCACCAGGGTGTTGATTTTGTCGACGTGTGGGTCGTCAGTTGACGTGGAAGGACGTCCAGGACGCTCATCATCTTCAATGGACTGTCGACCCTCCTTAAAACGTTCATGCCACTTGAAACATGCCGTACGCTTCATACCAACATCACCGTAAGCGGTGTTAAGCATAGCAAAAGTTTCAGTCGCAGATTTTCCAAGTTTAACACAAAATTTCACAGCAAGTCGTTGCTCCTTCAGGTCATTCATTCTGAAATCCGCCAAACGAAAAAAACGCACTTCACTTAAAACCGCGTAGCTAATACACAAATGAAGATATCTGCAATCGGGAAATGGCGTCGTAATCAGCTGATCTGTTTGAACCTAGCGACACCAAGCGGATTCCCCTGGAACCAACTGGAGCCGCGCAATTCAAACAATTTGAACAGACCTCGTATGTATATAATTTGCGATAAATATTTCTTTAACATTTGAAAAATAATTTGTGGTTCTAATTGTTTAAATTTCAACTATTTATTATTAAAGATAATTATTATCGTAAAATTTTAGTAACTCTTCTGGTAGATGTAAGTTCATATTTGTATCAATGCAATCTGGGATAAATTTTATTTAATACTTGAAAAATAATTTGCACGTATACAAGAGTGAAATATGGCATTACCAATTACATCGCCAACAACAGGAAGCTCAAAATTTAACAGTGGAGCAACTTCGTCTTCTTATGACTTCCCCCTTCCCACACTGACTCAGCAGTTTTCTCTTAACAACAAAAAATAAATACATTTACTGATTGTGTTGTAATAATACTATCACGTTTCACACTGTATTTAAATAGAAAATAGAATAAAGCGATTTGTTTCAAAAATGGATCTTAAGGTACAAAGAACTCGGAAATGAGGCGAAAGGTTTAGCTTAACTTTCCAAAACATATGGAAAAACTTCTAACAAGAACAGGTTATTCTAGTTTAATTTAAAGTTGTTAACTTTGTAATTACCACAACCGTACTTTTACTATTTTATTGGTTGCCTGAATAATGTTTAAAATAAACTGACTTCTGAAAGAAAAAAAGATGAATTATTTTTAAAGTAGTTCTTGAGAATAGTTCCATGTCTACTTCACTTATCATTTTGTCTACTTAACTTTTTATTTCTTATTATTTTCATAACTTTCAAAGTCTGTTTTTGCAGCATTGAAAGTTAAAAACATAATCATAAAATAGCATACAATATATTTACACCCCATCCTACTTTACGCTACGGCATATTAATACTGCATGAAAATATATAGAATATTATCATCTGACTCTCTCTCTCTGGTGTTTGGGTATATATATTTGTATACCCAGGTACACTACATTACTTTGTTGGAGTAGCCTCATTAATATATTTAGAGTAAATACAGAATGGCTGTAGTAATATCATAACTTTTATCTGGTCCTTTTAGGGCAATGTCCATTCATATTGTTCTTTCATTTTTTTTAATTAATTAATTTATTTTTCAATAAGTCTAGAACGTAGGTGGCCTGTTTTATTTTAACACTATTTTATTATTACTATTATTATTTTAAATTTGATTTTATCTTAATGATCTGATGTACAAATTTAACGGGGAGAGGTATTTAGGTCTCTCTTCATTATATATGCAATATCTGTCCAGTTCGCATAACAACTCATGTTTTCGCCAATTTTTATCAAAATATTTTATTGTACTAATCTAGCTGGTATTGTTTGTGTAATTGTGCATGAACTTTGAGGAAGTGGTTTTAGGTACTCAATCTGATTATCAAATAGAACAGGTTTTTGGTATGAATTTCGCGCAGCTAGTCATCACCACCCATTAACAACTCTTGGGCTACGCTTGAACCATATAATGGCTTGAATTCCAATAATGGGATTGACCTTCACATTATAACGCTTCCATAGCTCAAAGAAAGAGCACGTTTGGTGTAACGGGGATTCGAACCTGCCACTCTCAGATTACGAGTCGAGTGTCCTAGCCACCTGGCCATGTCGGCTATACGTATAAAATGTTTTAATCTGTCGATAAACAGCTTGGAAATGTAAACACGGGAATGTGGAAAGATAAATGAAGAAAAAATTGAAAATATTAAATTAATTTGTAAAAATAATCACAATTCATAAATGTTATTAAAATGTAATTCGTTGGGGGATAGGTTTGTTTATAGTTAAGCACAAAGCTACAAAAAGGGCTATCTGTGCTTTGCCCACCACGGATATCGAAACCCATTGGCGAGCGTTGTTAGTCTGAATACATGACACTGTGCCACTGAAGAGATCTTTGTCAAAAGACCACATGAAAATAATAATAGTAATAAATGTAGGTATTTAACAACTAAGTCACCTGGATGTACAGCAAAAACAAATTAAGAAAGTCTTTTTTGTATCAAGAAATGAACCTCTTTAAATTAGTGATACACAGACTGAGCTTAATCTAGAGATTTACATGTCAAGCTGCAGATCGAAGAGTCTGAGAGTTAGGATGTGGCGGTACTAAACTCTACCTTCTTTCAGCTATGCACGCGTAATAAAAGTGACAGTGAATCCCGTTAATCAGTTACAAGCGCGACAAAGCTTTTATGACTGTTGTCTGTCTTTCCACAGGTCAAACTGTCTTATAGTACATTCTAAGCCTTAATATAAGTTTCACTCCCCAGAATTTTGACTTTTTTGTTCCAGACTATTCATATTAAATGCTTATAGATAAATAGACCATCTTTACAAATAATATTATTATATTAAATATGAAATAATAGCACTTACCCACTCAATCGTAAAAAAAAATTGAAAGTAGCTTTAGAATATAAAAGAAGATTTAAAACAGACAAATATTTAAAATAAAAACAACAACAAATTTCCTACAAAAAATAGTGAAAAACAAGAGCTATAATATATACTAAAATGTCAAGAGCAAGGACATTTAAGATTTACCATCAGCAATAACAAGCTAAAACAAAATGATAATGAAACTGTAGCTAAAATTATTTGAGCAGCTGCACTTCGTTTGTAAGTAAGGCTTCATTTCTGACAGGCTTACCCTGAGATAACTGAAAAGCGATACATTCAGAACTGGTTGGACAAGGTTTCCACCTAAAAAAGGTAAAGACGCTCAAATTTTAAGAAATATTCTTCAGATATTTTGTAAATAGACACCGAAAACAAAATACGATATTAAAGTTAATATCAAAAGTTACTATTAAATGGTAACTTAGCTTAAGAATGCTTCTTCGTAAACTCAGACATGCCTTCTACGTTGCATTCTACACGGATATATATTTAAAACAGTTTCTGCTAAATCTCCAAGATGGCGATTCTCAACTGGAGCACGTTGATTATAATTTTTAGAGATGGCCTCATTTCTAAATAATTCGTACGTGGATCAGATTTAGCCTTGAGGAGCACAGATCCAACCAAGAGTTATGCCTATATGTCGTTTTTTTCTTTCTGTCAGAATGTATGTTTATACCATTAATAAACTCTAAGTAGACCTAAGCCAATATTTAAGAACCCACTGAACAGCATTTGGTCATGAAACGGTAACATGAATGAGCTTTTTCTTTTTTCATTTATAATTTGAACATAAATCTATAGCTTGAAAATAGCATAGTACCAGTAGAAACAGGTAGAAATTAAGTCAAGGTTTCGAACTAGCATTAAATCTTAGACTCTTATCATGTTATCAGTTTCTCCGATAAACCTTAATATACGCTAATCAACTCTGCACATATTTCATGTTTTAAGTTGTTTTTTAATTGTGATTTTTTATATGGAGGCTCAACGGTATTCCTAAGAGCTGATTTCCTACAGGGATTCGACGGTAAGTTTGCAAATGAAGGTTTATAGTGCTAAAAATGCACGTTTCGATAATTGCGGTGAGCAGAACATAAACAGGCCATCGCAAAGCTCTGTCTGTGCTCAACAAACAATAAAAATTTAGGGATTCTTTTTTTCGTTTTCGTAAGTTCTTTTTTATACAGTGAAAAACCATCATTTTGGAGGTTCATATTATTTCTTTTCAATTTTCGGGGAAGGGAGTTACCTTTCATGGAAATATTCGGACCTCATTCCCCATTCGATTATTATACATTTTTATTACCCGCGTGCGCTTCATCTGGCTGTAAACAACCCATCCTGTGAAAAATAAAGAACGTGCGTTGTGATTGGATAAACTTACGCCAAAAAGCAACATTTTATTCAATAAGAAACTACGTTAGTTGTCGCCAGAGACAGTGAAAGTCATAAACCGAGCCAGGATAAGTCAAGAAACCGAGATATATATATTCAGAGAAACAATCAATCCAGTGTTTGATGAGTCTTCCGTTACTTATAATATTGATTTTTGATCTTATAGAGTTTCCTACTGTGGTATACCTCATTACTTCATCTCGTACACTAACTGTTAACTAAAAAAATATATTCAAACATGGCCCTTTATATCTTTATTCCGTTCACTTGATCTAACTGTTGTCAGTTTTATCAAATTGTCATGTAAACATCGATCTAGACGACTTTAATTACATCCCTTATTCTGTCTTTTATTCTTCTAATTATAAACTATTTATATTCTGATATAGCTCAATGAATTCAATAATCATTTGGGCGATAATAGGATAACTTCTGTATTCTCTACTGACATTTGTTGAGTCACATGTACAAGAAGTTGGGAGATGGGGCATACTATAATTCATACCTCGTCAAATAAACTCTAATTGCAATTTATACTGATGCGGCATTTGCCCCAGCGAATTTTTCAAATATTTTATTTAATACAGTACTGCAATGGAGCGTCAATTTGTTCAGAGTCAATCTCAATTAAAAACAAACAAACAAATTCCAGAGGGAGGTCTCCCAAATCCAACGAAAGAAAGTGATACTCCTCTCAACCCCCCAAAGCGCATCTGCCGTACCCTTTTTGTTTTTGTACCCCTTCCTCGTCCCAGTAAGTTAGACATGCATTCTTTTTTTCACACAGTGAAATTGTTCAAAACATGAAACGGAATGTATGTTGTTGTTTTTTCTCAAATGATTTACAACCTGTGGAAGAGCAATCGTTAACTTGAAAAAAATAACGAAATTCAGTCAACATTGTACATATAGTTCATATTATAGATTTGTTCTGAAGCCATGCAGCACTGTCGTGAAGAAAAAAAACATTCATTTTCAGCAGTAGGATAGTCTTATGCAATTATTGTCCAATAAACTGCACAATATTTGCTAGTTAAAAATATAACCTGCAGTTTCTGGAACAGACATATAACAAATATAATGTTTTTCACATATTGTTACAGATTTTTCTTTACTTGCACCCACAAAGTCTCAGAAATATTATTATAGTTTTATTTTACTGATTCTGTTTGTTCGATGCACTCGGGAAATAATAAGTTTAATGTTCACAAATTCTCCTGGATGATCGGTAAAAGTTAACTCAAATAAAAACAAGATATAATAATAAACTATTGGTTTTAAAAGAAGTTACATAGTCATTAACCGTTATCCTAATTTTGAGTTGACTTGCATAAAACAGATAAAATCACACTTCACCAATTTAAAATAGTTCAAACCATAACAGTCATATTGATGAAATTTGATAAGATAACTAGCATCTAAACCACAACAGTGGCCAACTGGCCTGATGAGAGCTGGCTTTCACGAAGACTCGTCGGCACTAGGTAAGGCAGATACAGGCTTGGATGCTCTTTAAGCACAAAGCTACAGAGTGGGCTATCTGTGCTATGTTCATCACGGGTATTAAAACCCACATTTTAGCCTCGTAAGCCTATAGAATTACTACTGAGTCAACGGGGAGGGTGTGGCAACCGATGAAGAGTGGTTGACATATCTCGCAAGGGTCAACAAGTCGAATCTTCCTATCATTTATCAGAAAGAGATTAAGTTCACTTGTTTAGTTTGAGTTTTTCGCAAAGTTTCACGAGGTTTATCCGAGCTCACCATCCCTGATTTTTCAGTGAAAGGCTAGAAAGAAGGCAGCTAGTCATTGCCATCCACCGCCAACTCTCAGGCTACTCTTTTACCAACAAAGGGTTGGATAGACCATCAGGGTTGATACGGTGAGCATGTTTGATTTTATTTGTTTGTTTGTTTTTGAATTTCGCACAAAGCTAAACGGGGTCCATCTGCGCTAGCCGTCCCTAATTTAGCAGCGTAAGACTAGAAAGAAAGCAGCTACTCATCACCACCCACCGCCAACTCTTGGGCTACTCCTTTACCAACGAATAGTGGAATTGACCGTAAAATTATAACGCTCCCACGGCTGAAAGGGCTATCATGTTTGGTGCGATGGGGATTCGAACCAGCGACTTTTGGATTACGAGTCAAATGTCTTAACCGCCTGGCCATGTCGGACATGAGTATGTTTGGTGCGAGGAGTATTCGAACGTAAAATCCAAACATTGCGAGTCAAGCGCCTTAGCCATCAAACCATGCCAGATAATAAGCACCATTCTAGAAAAGACTGCTACTACAAAAATAGAATTCTACACATACAGTTTATTTTTAAACTATTCAATAACCTTAAAACACGTCGCCAGAAGATTTGTTGAATACACCCACTCCCCCCTCCAAAAAAAAAAAAGTAGCATGTAATCTGTAAAAACGATGTGCGTTTTCACAACTCCGCCGCTAGCGATGTTCATTTTGAAACCACCTGCCGGCAAACTAGAATGAACTGGTTTGATGCTGACTGTAAATTCCCAGCTAGAAGATAGGTAAGCGTACTTTATTATGGGTTCTTTTCTTTCATAGATACAAACACAGCAAACTAAAGTGAGAATAATAGGTCTAAAACTCACACAAGACTGCTATTTTTGCATGATCATGACTCCAACGGCGCATTAGACCTGTTGATTTTCAATGCTTTGCCAACTTTCAGTGTTCAAAGTCATAATGAAAGGAAAGTTGTTAGATCACACACGCAAACATATATATATTCATATACATGTGTATATAATTAGCGGCAATATCATACATCATTTCATAGTTTTCTCATCAAGACGTACGAAAACACGTTACAGGACTGCAGATATATTTCAACCGAAACATAAGCACGCAACGTAATAAGATTCTAAAACCAATTAATGTCTCTCAGTGGCACAGCGGTATGTCCGCAGACTGACAACGCTAAAAACCGGGTTTCGATACCCGTGGTGGGCAGATCACAGATAGTTCATTGTTTAGCTAGATGCTTTATTCTAAACAAACAACCAAACCAATTGATATGATATAAACACTGATCTTATAGCAAGTCCTTGTAACCTTGACGACATGTTAGAACTACATAGCATAGTAGGCCCAGCATGGCCAGGTGGTTAAGGCACTTGACTCGTTATCTGAGATCTGAGGGTTGCGGTTTCGAATCCCCGTCACACCAAACATGCTCGCCCTTTCAGCCGTGGAGGCCTTATAATGTTACGGTCAATCCCACTATTCGTTGGTAAAAGAGTAGCCCAAGAGTTATTGATGGGTGGTGATGACTAGCTACCTTCCCTCTAGTCTTACACTGCTAAATTAGGAACGGCTAGCGCAGATAGCCCACGTGTAGCTTTGAGCGATATTCGAAAAACAAACAAACATACAATAGTATTCATTACACTTAGAAACAAAACTGCATATTCTTTTCACATAATAAATTTATCAACTTTCTTATAAGGCTGTGTAAAACTTTTCCTCCAGATTCAAGTGCCGCCAAAAGTTAAGATTATTTAACTTTCTTTCAACCAGAAATAAATATTTTGGATAAATACCATTTTAGAGAGGTTTTCACACTCCAACTTTATGACCTTTAAACACGTTTTTGTTAAACAGACAGCAAGATTGCTTAGAGCTTAAATTGTTTCGTATAAACAATAAGAACAACAACAACCTTGTTAAGAAAAATATGTATGTAAAAACGGCTGGTATGGGTTGAAAAAATTTTTATGTAAAGAGCGAACAACGTTTCGACCTTCATTGGTCATCGTCAGGTTTACAAAGAAAGGAAGAGATAACTGACCGATATCTGACCACATGTTTGGAGGGGGTTTTGTAATTGAGTGTAGGAATGTAGAGGGCGTGCTTAGATATTTGATTATATTTATTAATATAGACATAAAGATGTTTCTTTGTATTGGTTTGTTTTGGGCTTGAGTTGTTGTATAAATAAGGCTTCTTTAATTTTGCGTTAGTTTATGTTTGTTTCTTTATTTAGTATTTGGGTGTTTTTTTATAGTTATGTTGTGTTTATTTAATATGCAGTGTTCTTTGAATCTGGTTTCCATTTTTCTACTTATTTCTCCAATATAGAAGTTGTGGCAGTTATCACATTGTATTTTATAAATAATGTTGGTGTGGTGTTTGTCAGTGTAGTTTTTACATAGTATAGACCTAAGTTTTGTGCCTGGTTTTTGAATAAATTTGGTTTTAACTCGAATGTCATATTTTGATGCAAGTTTTTGGAAAATGGTGGTTATTTTTCTGCTGATGTCAGGAATATATGATATGCAGCCATATATGGTTTCGTGATTTTTTAAATCGTGGGGTATATTTACTTTTGTTATTTGAATTTGCTTTTTGTCTAGGTATGTGTGTATAATGTTTTCTATGGTTTGTGGAGGAAACTTATTGATGTTAATGAAGTATTGTTTTATTTTGTCTAATTCATTGTTAATTTTATCTGGTGAGCATAGTTTTATGGCTGTGTTTATTTGGTTTCTTAGCATGTTGAGTTTTTGTTTTGTTTCATGTGCTGAGTCCCAAGGAATGTATAGTCCAGTATAGGTGATTTAGGGTGGATTTCTGCTTTAAATTGTCTATCGGTTCTTGTAATTCTGAGGTTAAGAAATGACATTCGATTTCTTTCTTCCTGTTTACATGTGAAGTTAATGTTGGGATGTACAGAGTTAATGTGATTGAATAAGTTAAGTTTGTGTTCTGTAGATGTGAATTCCGCAATCGTGTCGTCTACATATCTGTACCAGTATAGTGGTGGATGTAATGCTGTGTTAATTGCTTGCATTTCAACTTGTGTTACAAAAATATTGGCTAGAACTGGTGATACTAGGTTGCCCATGCTTAGGCCATTTGTTTGTATATAGTTGTGGTTGTTGAACATGAAGTTTGTCTTCATCGTGGTGAATTCTATGAGGGTTGTTAATTGGTTGCTGGGAATGCCTATTGATGTGTTAGGGTCTCGGATATGGAGTTATAAGGCTATCTCGCAGGCTTCAGCGGTTGGGACTTCTGTAAAGAGGGACATGACATTGAAACTGGCCATTAAGGCTTTATGATTAAGTTGATTAAGGTTGGATTTGAAATTAAAAGAGTCTTTGATGAATGAGCTGGTTGATATTACATATTTGGAGAATGCCCATGCTATTTATTTACCAAGATTGTAATTAAACGATTCATATGTGGACATTATTGGTCGTAGTTGACCACAAACAATCTTCTCAACCCATACCAGCTGTTTATGCATATATATTTTTCTCTACAAGTGGGTTTCTCGTCATCACAAACCTTGTTAAGAGTATTAACACATGGAAATCAATTAATGTATATACTTCGGTAGTCAGTAAAATACTGATATTTAATAATTGTCTTGATATCTATTTGTCTCTTTATTAGAAAGTAACTATAGTGCATAAATGACATATTGTATATATCTCGAACATGCTCATAATAGAACAAATACTTTTTTGAAATAAGATAAACTTACTTAAAAGCTGAACCTTGTTTACAGTGACGTTCAATCCTCTTTTATTCACTCTAACTTCTTCCACAAATTTTACTTTGTTCCTAAAATTTGAGTTCAGCAACAATTTTAGCTTCCTTCCATTTAACTGAAGTGTGAACATGTGAAGCATCGCTGACTTCCTTCCTCTCCTTCCCTTTACAAAATCTTTGAAATCCTTTACAGACTGATGAATGAATGAACTCCATCAATGACAATCTTCTGGAAGTGGTCTAAGAAAAAGTTCTACATTTTTAAACAGGTTGACTTTCTGCTTGCAGATTATTCTGAATTGTTACCAAGTTGGCTGTTATTTCACTGACATACTTTCAGAAACAATGACATGGAATAAACCTTTGGCCAGAAACTCTGGTCTTTCTAGATTCTGTAAACCATATCATTGATTATTTTATCCCAACACATTTCCAACATCTGATTAACCTTGGAATTCGCTCTTCTTAACAATAAAGATTGTAAGGCCATACTATATCATTCGGAGAAATGAAGTTTGATCAACATAACATCATACCAATTGTAATTCCATTACAAACAGATTTGAGCCATCCTAGGTAAAATCATGCTTAACATTGATGGTGTTCCTTAATTTCTCTGCATGTTCTATGTGAGACTGCTGGATGACTATCTTTCGGATACGGATGACTAATACCCAATGGTACTTTACGTACTTTCCACAACATAAATCTGTTAATAATGTGTTGCTGTAGTTTTATATGCTGCTGTTTGATAACTTATAAATAACAGTGGAAGATCTTTATCACAAATTCTCTGAAGCTTGATCCACAAAATTGTTAACTAATATAAAGTTGTATGAGTGTGTCTTTCTACCTATCAGAAGATGAGTGAAATGCCTTTGTCTATTTGTTTTACTCCAAAGATCTAACATATTTCTGGAAATATTTTTAATTCAAAGCCTCGTCACTAACCTGGGTGAACTTTCGTAGGCACCACAAATCTTCAAACAGAATCATAGAGAAGTCTTCTTGCTAGGGTTTCTGCTTCCTATTTAGGAATAGCACTTGCTTCTGGATGTTTGGGTAAATAGTCCATCGCAGACATGACGTGTATATTTTGTGGTATGAAATCAAGCATATCGACAGCAACACTCTGCTACAGTTGTCCATTCTATTTCTTTTATGGACCTTTTTATTTACAAAATGGTTCGCAAAATTTTCAACGACTATTTACAGATACCAAGAAACCAAACAAATAAAATATTTTTTTCACTTTCCCAAATGTCTTCTTAACACCTAAGTGTTGATCCATTCAAAGGCTTGCAAGAAGATTAAGTGCAATCGCATATAGAGACTGTAGAAGTACCAAGTGTAGTCGTCATTTCTGTCTACTAGTATCTTCCCATTTACGACATAATAAACCTACTTGTATGCTTAATAATTCCATTTTTCCCAGCTCACTTTTGTCTTTGAGCTGTACAGAGTGACTATTTGCCACGAGAGTTTCTCTGCACTATTCTTTCTTTACTGAATAATTGGTTTTAAACTTGTATCTTTTGCCAGATCAGCTTTCAATTGAGTAATGGACACACTAGTTCTTCATCATCACTTTGGACGTAACATCTTGGATTACATACTCTGTTGCACTTTAGGTTGATTATATTTACTTTCTTGTGCTTCACTTTTTTCACATATTTACATTCTTTAATAATGCGTCAGAATTTCCATGTTCCAGTAAGAGCGATGTACGGTTTTGGATAAAATATTTACATACTTTCTGTATTAATGTTATTGTATACATTGATGGAGTAGTTACCGAGTAAATGCTGTTGTAATAACAGAGAATATAGCGTATGAATGGATAAACATGTACGAGCTCTTATTTTGAGCATCTCTTCGTCAAACGCACATAAACTCCTGTTTTGTATACTCGTTAATGGACGTGTTTTTATAACATTTTGCGAAACAGGTCAATATTTTTTTGAGATAGATTCTCCGTACATGATGGAGAGTCATGCCTCGTAAAGTGTCAAAAGTCATAGAGCATCAAATTGTCTGATTGCCCTGAAATAGAATTAAGCAAATGGATATTGCCAGAACAGTTGGTGTATTATATGCAGGGTTATGAAACACCATTGGGCTAAAGAAAACGTTGTTCCAAGAAAATCTACTGATAAACGCTAAAATAACTACTGTCCGAGATGACCGTGTTTTAATCATGCTAATACGTGAAGGTCTAAAGAAGTCTCGCAACACCTAATGACAGGAATAGCATGAACACATTCATTCCAGAGCATCTAGAAGAACAGCAAACAGGATACCGACAAAACACAGTTATTTTGTAAGAAGGGCTATTTACAAATTAATATTAACCAGAATTCGTCACTGTCACTATATTACTTTGGCAAGACAGCATGTCAACTTAGAGTTAAGAAACTGGCGACATGTCATTTTTTCCAAATGAATCATGTTTCTGGCTTGTTAAAACTGATGGTAGGATTCGTGTTTGTTTTTTGCTTGAAGATGAAAGAAAACTTTCTTGTCCACAGGAGTTGGTGCAGTACATGTTTGGGCAGCTATTTATCTTGATTGAAAAACTGCTCTTCACATCCTTTAGGGAAATGTCAATGATGATTTCTACACTTTCCACACGGAGCTGATATTGCTAATCACGATCATAAACCAGCTATTGTAGCTGAGTTGCAGTGCCTTCTAGTGCAAATTGGAATAAACTCACTGTGAATTGTACTTATAACCTCACTGACAGCATACCACCTCACAATGTAGATGTTATCAGAGTACAATGAGAACCAAGCAAGTGCTAAGTGTTTAATATGAATTGATATAAGATTACAGACACTACTTATAATAATTTGATGTTATATTTTGTTATTATATATGATTTGGTAAAGGTTTTGTTGTAATAGGTGGAATGCTGAATTACTCATCTTTGTACAGGTGTCTGATAAAATTGTTTGCTTTTCTAATAAATTGTTCACGTTGACCATAAACATGTCTCATAATTCAAGTTACAGCAGTTAATGTATTTGTATTCTATCTTTAAAATAATAATCTTAGTTGTTATAAAATATGGAAACATTTTGCTAAATACTACATTTTTGGTAAAAAGCAGCCCATCGTGTTTATGTTACTTTTCAAGCAAAAATTATTATTGTTTAAAAAATTGTTAAATATAAAACAAACTTCGTAACTATTTTACAGAGCTAATTATTTTGCCAGTGAGTATTATTGTTTAAAAAAAAACAGTAAATGTAAAAAAAAAAATTGTTAAGAAATTGTTTCCAGCTATCTTTATTCATTAACATTTTAAACTTTTTCTGAAGGGTTGAACACACTTCTTAAAGAGAACTACGATATTCCAATATTACTACTTTATTTAGTTTTCGTTTAGTTGCTACCCCTAACCTTGAACTGATAGATTAGAGGGAACTCAGCTGGCCAGCAGCACCAATCACCACCTCTTTTGCGTTGACGCCCGGCGTATCATGAACTTTCGGATTCACAGTCTCAGCATACCACGACCAATCCACTGCTACCATACATGGGTGGTAAACATGTATTATCCAACAACAAACATTGTATTTGTTAATTGTATGACATTTATATCTAAAAAAAAAATCAAAATTACGAGTCACTATCGTTTAGAACAGTCGAAAAAAAATTATAAGAAAGAAAAAAATTATTGTAAAAACCTTCTGAATCATATATTAATTTACTAACGTACAGTGGTATAATAAAAAAAACTTGTAATAGCATTATAGGGTTAAAATATATTGTAAAATCAATTTGGGAATATAACGAAAGCAGTTTTGTGAAGGTTACTTATAGGTATTCTGTGTCAGTTTATAATGAAGGGATTTAATTTCTGCTTATACATATTAAGTACTTTTCGAACATATAACATTTGATTTACAAAATATTATACTTTTTTAAGAAAAATTTTATCTTCCCAAAATACAACGTTTTGATACTGTATAATACTTCCATGAAGGAAAAACTTTGTTTCTTAACTTTTGTTGTTGTTTTTCTAGAATACTTTATGCATTATGAACATGTTACTCACGATACTTTGTCATTGAGCATGAAGCTACACAAAGGTTTATCTGTGCTATACTCACTGCAATTATCGAAACCTATGTTTTAATGTTATAAAACCTCAAACTTATCACTGAGCTATGGGAAAAGAAAGGGGTCAAGAAGTTTGTTTGTTTGTTTTTGAATTTTGCGCAAAGCTCCACAAGCGCTAGTTGTGCTATCCGTCCCTAATTTAGCAGTTTAAGACTAGATGGAAGGCAGCTAGTCATCGCCACCCACCGCCAACTGCTGGACTACTCATTTACCAACGAATAGTGGGATTGACCGTCACATTATAATGCTCAAACAGCTGAAAGGGCGAGGATGTTTGGTGTGACGGGGATTCGAACCCGTAACCATTGGACTACGAATCTAGTGCCTTGATCACCTGGTCATGCTGGGCCGGGTCAAGAAGTCATAATAGATTCGTAATAGTAACTTCATATATAAAACGTTGGGTAACTCCCAGTTAAGTAATTAATGAGAAATTTTAATTCAGATTGCTATCAAAAACTAGTAATTAAAATACAAGTTATTTTTTCAAACAAGTGTAGTCCAAGATTTGGATGTGTATACTGTTGACTAACCTTCTCTCTAGTTTGTCAGTTCAAAATCACGAACGGCTAGCGCCGATAGCATTGACTAGCATTAATAGAATATTAAAAAAAACAATTAAACCAACAGATTATTCTTTAAAAATAATAGAAATACTATTATGTTACAAGTTTTAAGGGTTAACTTTTACTGTTTGAGTTATAATTTTGAACATAAAATCCCTGACGATCTGTAGCTTAACAGTATGGATTACAAAACTAAAATTGTTCAGAAAAAATAGAATCTCTTTGTTTGAGATTTACAACTTAGCGACGCAGAATTATAACATTATTAACACAAAATTAGAAAAAACAACAACAAACAATGAACCACTCTACCCCACGTTCAATTTGGAATATGTCTTCTTCCTTGTGCCTTTTATTTTTATAGGGAGTTAAAGTTTATAAATCAAAATTTAAACTAGTAAAAATTAAAAAGTGAAAACTTGCGTTTTAGACTTTTATCTAAAAGTATTAAGAATATGTATATATTTATAAAATAACAGGTTATCTCGTGTTCGACGAAATTGGCCAGAGTAATAAATCTTAAGGAACTATTATAAGATTTGGTGTAAGGAAAACAATGTTTTTATTGTTTTTGTAATGACTTAGGTATCAACCTATGTCGTGAAGATAATATACCTGCTGTTTTTTTTTTTAAAGTTTATTTTACCTTGAATTGGCCTTGGGACTGCAGAAGCTACACAACAGATTTTGGGTGGAAATTAGCGCCACCACGTGGAAAACAGTTGCATTCAAGGTCTAACCTACTGGGAAAACTAACAAGACAAGGTAATCGGGCTGGTGTTATGTTTGGCTGGTACCGAGAACGAATTAACATAAAAACATTCTTGTCGAGATTCTGGAAGTCGCTAGACGGCACTGAGCGCTCACAGCCATGAAGAGTCAGCATTAAGAGTTGTAATGTTGCGACGAATTTGGTAGAGATAGTTCCTTCAACAAGTGGACTTTTCTTCATTTAAATAATTCATATGAGCTTAAGGTCAGTGAATATTAATTACATTAAGGCTGAGTATTACTCCTACTTCTAAACAACTTTTAAATAAGTGCATGGTTGATAATGCAAGATGTTGCCCAGAGGCGGCACCTGTTGAAGTTAAGTAGAGTTTATAGCTATAAGTTTAAAAGCTTTTCTTTATTTATTTATAAAAAAAGTAAAAAAAAACATTATAAATAGTGGTAAAAAAACTGATACTGAATAAGCATATATATATATTGTTTACATGCAAAATTATTCTATATTTAATGCTATCTGACATGTGGCGGCACGATGCAACCAGGAAATGATGCTATGTTTTTCCGGTAAATATAGTTGTGCTAATTGCTGGTGGCCCCATCTCCTAGCATAATTTGTAATTTATATAAAACTAAAACGCAGTACAACCCCAATTCAAATAACCATTTTCGTATAGTAGCTTAGAACCATAATTTCGTTATTTGTTTTACATTTTCTTTTCAGAATAATTAAAGTGTTCTCAATAATATTAAAAGATTGTCACTTCCTTCATCTAGTGACTGAAGTACAATATAGAAGTTTGGGTTATAGTTTTTCTTATATCATTCAATAATTATATACTGTTGTGATACACGTTTAAAAATGAATTTACTGGAAATGCAAAGTATGTTTTGCTATATATATATTTAAATCCGCAAAATGAAAATAAACATGTTTGTTCTCGGATAATTATGAACGGAAAATTTGTATTTATGATATTTTATAGAAACAGTTTTACTAATACTTTGGATTCTTTCTTTCTTTATATCGTACAGTACCGAGTGAATTATTTAAACATTTTTATAATTAGATTTTATAAAAAAAACGACCACTGTTCTAAAAAAAACAATTTCATTGAACCAATTTATCACTGCTACGGGTTTATGTTAGGTGTCTTAAAGAACATAGAGATGTTTTGTCTAATTTACTAACTGATTAGGTTGCAACATTGATAATCGATTTGAGTTTCTTTTGGGATGTTGAATGGATTTTGTGATTTTGTCAATAAATGATTCAAAGGATAAGAGATTTTCAGTTTAGTGCTTAATATTAAAGAAAATATCTGCAATAGCTGCTGCTTAAATGAATTAATGAATGGTTTGCTTCCTTGTGTCAAACAATTTGAACAGTAACAAGTATCTGAATTAAAGCTGGCTTATATACATTTTATTATATACAATTATCGGTGATATTCAAACTAGAGATACTTTATTGTAGACTTAGGTTAATATAATATCTGTTGTCGACTATGTTACACGTATATCGGGAAATATCTGATAATGTCACGAGATATTTTTCTCGGTGTCATTAATTTCTGTTCGATACAAAAATAAAGTTTCCTTTTATTTATCAGTTTTTATTGTCATTCACTAATTATGTTCTGTTTTTATTAAGGATCATCTAGCAAGTGAGGTTCATCTTAATTTACATCATTAAACATACATTAAAATTATTATTAAATATTAGGAAGGCAGCGTCATTACATAAAAAAAATACCGAAAGGTAATTATATTTTTGAAACGCTATCAATCACTTTCAACCGTTTTGGGTTCCTGTTTTATATAAGTACTATCACTTTAAAATCGCAATACTTGAAACAACCTATAAATATTTCGTAACAGGAGACCCTAAAAAATGATGCTAAGTACATTCATTAGGTTCCACTTTAACGCAAGGCTAGTTACAAATCTTGCAAATTGACCAACCGAAAGAAACAATACCCTAT